>NC_142688.1:40617941-40935294 GCF_056320005.1 Nelumbo lutea
CCCCTAACCATGTGTTTCAATTAAAAAACAAACAATTTCAAAATAGAAACATTTTCCCTCCAAAGTGGTAAGTCAACAAGTCATTTTATTTTTCCAACAGATCAAATAGTTGAACCTATGACATCACAATCAAATAATAAAAATACAAACATGGATGAAAATCTATACTACCTATAATGAGCGAATTCCCCTTTTTTCTAGAATATTCTTGGATGTTTTTTACCCTTTTTGTCTAAGCACACAACTGGCATAAAGGGGGCATATATGGCTTTTACTCTCACATCAGAAACTACCCGCTCATAACTGTTCAGAAACTACCCACTTATAAGTTATAACCGTTTAGAAACTGTCCATGAATTATAAATAGTTGTCTTAAAGATACTGCCACGTGCAAATGCACTTACACATTTACTAGTATGTAAAATATGTAGAAAATAAGATTGACCCCTTTAAAAACATATTAGCGGGGGCTTGTGCGATGCATGGGATGGGGCACCTTTCATTGTACCTTGCCCCCATAAGTCAAGACACTACTCCATCCCTGCCTTGACCCCAGTGGTGGGGCGGGTTTGGGGTGAGGCACCCATTCCCCATTGGGGATGGGAAATCCTCAAATTTTCCCCACCCTGAAACAATCATATAAAAAAATATAATTTATGGATATTTTACAAAGGATTATGGGTATTTGGGAGTAGAGGTGGATTTGAGCCAAGCTGAACTGAATAGCTAACTATTCGAGCTCGACTTGCCAAGACAATATAAGGTTCAAGCTTGAGCTTGGTTGGTTGCACCAAAATTTGGGACAGATTAAAAGAAATATTGGGGCCTACTAGATTAAAGGCCCAGGATAGGTTGCACCAAAATTTAGAGAGGTTGATACATACCTGAGTCTTGTTAAAAAAGTCATATACAGTAGAAAGAGTCTTGGGTGTTGGACAAAGAGGAATTTACTTAGGGCTGGCTCGGGTGGGCCTGAAGACTTGGCTCTTCTAGGGGTTTGAGGGTGGGAGAGAAGGGGGGCTCTTCGTATCCTGATATGAGGGTGGTTGGACCTCTGGTAGACCCTACTACAACAAGTTTAGTAGATAAGAGTAGAGAAAGAATATTCAAATAAGTAAGCTCACTAGGTCCCTTCTTTTTGATTGGCTAAGAGACTGCAAGAAAGGAATCCCAGATTTCTTACCCAGTTTTTTTACCCACATTCACAATTCAAGATGGTGATGTGTGGCTACAATTCATAGTGGATAGAGTGTGGGTAGAAACTAGAAAGTAGTGGGAAGGAAATCTGATTGTTCTTGGAAGCAGAAAAAGAAGGTGAATCCCAACCGTTTGGAAAAGTTCTTGGTTAAGAGCAACCGGAGTGCAATAGCGAGCTGGAAGTGGAAGAAGATGTGAATGCGTA
This sequence comes from Nelumbo lutea, assembly GCF_056320005.1. NCBI lineage: Eukaryota > Viridiplantae > Streptophyta > Magnoliopsida > Proteales > Nelumbonaceae > Nelumbo > Nelumbo lutea. The sequence goes on from NC_142688.1 coordinate 40,619,344, forward strand.
CAAGATTGGAAGAGTGCCAGCAGGCTACAGTTAGATAAGTCTCTTGGAAGTTTATGTAGATGTTTTAATTAAGAAAATGAAATCAGGGTGCTAAGAGTGCAAGAGGAAGGGGTAGAGGTGGCAAGGTCTTGTAGTTGTTATTGCGGTTTGGGATGTCGCTAGTTTGGCTTGTATTGGTCCTGGGAGCTTGTTTTTGTTTAATTAATTGTTTGCTTCTTTTTTGACATTTTTTGGTGTGTAGGGGTTTGGTGGGTGAAGTGGTGCTCTCTATACCTAGGCAAGTGTTATTGTTTTTGGCCAGCAGGCTGGGTCCTTTTTGGAGTTCGGATCATCTGGCCACAACACATTGCTGATCAAGCTCATCCAGCTGCGCATATAAATAATCCATGATGACCACAAAACAACTGGTGTTCTATATGCGTGGCTGGACAAGCATGGTTATACTTTTCCCCGTCTTTGTCATCTTTTTTTAAATAAAATTTTTATTTTATTAATAAGAGGTGATTCATTGGTATGTGAGGAGGAAATCCAGATTCATATTGTAGACTTGAGAACACACATTTTTGGTCAAGTCAACTTGCTCACTTAAGAACAAACATTTTTGGCTTCAACGTGGTCACAGGCTTACAGCGGGATTTTATTAAATAAATTTGATCGGTTTGTTTAATTATAAGATAAATTATAAATGGAACTGGAAAAATATAATTAATATTACCTAAAGCAATCTCAATCACTCGGCTTTGGTTTTTAATGCAAGCAGTACCAGATCCTCCCTTGAAGCCGTCTCCGTGAGTCCCCTTGGGGCACGAACATTTGTAACTTCCCACTGTATTTGTGCACACATGTGTGCAGTTATTGTCTTCCTTGCATTCATCAATGTCTACATGCAAAACCAGCCATGAATGGAAGTTATTAATTCTCAGTAGGGTGAAATGAATTGTGAAAACAACAAATTATTAAGAGAGGTCGCCATCATCACCTTGGCATCCTTGGGGTAGATAAGGGTTCCCCCGGTAACCTTGCTTACAGTGACAATTATAGCCGCCGGTGGGGTTGGAGGAATCGGAGCAATAGGTGTTGTCTCCACATGCGTAGCTCGTCCGGTTCTTTATTGCATAGGTGCAGTTGTCGTCGGGGATTACCCAGTCCAGCACCACTGGAGTTACAGGGGCTCCGTCGTACCGGATCGGAAGCCTCTTCTTGGGGAGATCCATGAGGTCGGGTGAGGAGAAATTGAAGTTATTAAACCAATCTTGGTCAGCCAGGAAGGCGTAGCTGCAGGGATTGAAGTCCAACGAGTAGGTGTGGTCGTAAAAGCTGGAGAGGCTGACGTTAAAGGTATGAAGACCATTTGGAATGGAAGTCTGGCAGCATCCAATGCCGGAACAGGAGCCATTAATCAGAGTTTCGTCGCTTGTACAAAATGAGATGCAACCGCTCGTAAAAGAATAACCTGAAGGTGATGAACTCGACATGTAGGCCTTGGTGTCGCAACCGATCGCCGTGAATTTGGTTCGGGTGCTCGAGAAGCTGAATTGCTTTGCCAGCTTGATATCTATTTCTTGGAACCCGTCATAGGTTCTACCACTTCGATTGTAACAGTCCATAGCAATCGGGATGTGGACGGTGGTTTGGCCTTCTAACGATATATTCCGGAAGGGTATATTTCCTGTAGGGAAACCAAGAAGCACTGGATGGCCAGATGAAGTGTTACAAACAAAGTGGAAATGTGAGTCTCTGAAACAGTCTGAATCATTATTTCCAACTCCAAAGGGATACGGGATATTCACATCCCCACATTTTTCTTGGCAACCAGGCTTCGCCGAACTCTGAGAAGAAGTTGATGCCGCATTCAGAAGTAGGATTACTGACACGACGACAATCTTCCAACCCATCTCTCTCTCTTTGCAATTGTGCAGACCTGATTTTGTGTATCTGGTTTTAGGTAGATGAAGAACAGCGATTTGCTCGTAGCGGTATATATACACGATATTTTAGAACTCTGGGTAATTACTGAGACACTCCAACTGTTAGTCTGTTACCTTGGGGCCGGGGTGACACTTAATCCCCTAATCAATTTCTTCCACATTTCGCCCTCTATAATTATCAAAGCCCCTAGCCGTGTTAATTGGTGAACATGAAGTGACCTAGTTGTCCTTATATATTATTTTTCTGCTAGCTTTGAAAGCAAAAGCAAAAAGAAAAGGAAGAAATCAATTTATGTCGGTGGTTGGATCAAATTCATTAATTGGATACCAATCTCGCATAATCAATTAAAGTGATGTGCCAACGATCTAACGATCTACACCACGAAAATGGCCTCAAATGATAACTCAATTAGATATCAATGTCACTCCAGCATCATATATTATTTTTCTGCTAGCAGGAGTACTCTTGTAGTACTCTCAATTAAATACTTTTAAAACTTGAATAATGTAATTATTTTTTAAAAGATTATTCTTAAACAAAATAAAATTATAAAAATAGCATATCAATTACGATGATTCAATGATTTTATGGTGAGTAAAAGTCTACTAACTATTATTTATTGTGGTATATATGTTTTTGAACTTTCTCATTGTGTTTAGCCGAATAGAATGACCCCAACACTCGGCTACAGCTAGGAAATTCTTGTTCATTTTGGGCAGGAATGAATAATAATAGAGCATTTGGTTTAAAATTCTTGCCGTGGGTTTTATTTCCTTTTAAAGTGAAAAATCAGCCTCTAACATAAAAATTAGAGGTGGTCATAAACAACCAACCTGCTAGGTCTATAAAATTACCACCATAAATGTTTGTTGGTGGATTACCGTTGAAACTTGTACCAATGGGCATTGATCGTTGGCTATCCACCAGAAAACATCTATGCCAATGATTTTGGGCATTGGTGGAATGTATTTTATGGGAAAAAAATGTTTGGTTATTGCTACCCATTTTCTATTTTAAAAGGGAATCTTTGAAGGTAAGGGCTTCTAGGGTACTAGGAAGGTGTTTGAGGTTTCTAAAGGAGTTAAATACTTTTTTTTTCATTTCGATTTGATATCCTAATCTATTATGAGAGTTATGGAGGGCTGTAGAGTTGAAAACAAACTTGCAGGTGAAACGGGATAAGGGGGAGGAGGTATTGGAATGCCTCTGCTTCGACAAGCCCCCCCCCCCTTTCAACTAATGTTATTCATCTTTATTCTTCTTAGTATAAAACATTTTTATTAAAAATAAATAAAAAATGAGATCCCCCCTTCCTCTTCATCCTCCTCCTAATCTCCCATTCTCTTAAGGAGGCTTACACCTCCTTGTGTTCGGGAGGCTTATGCCTCTTGCGTTCTGAACTACGCCTCATACCTCTAGGTAGTGGAATGCCTCGCGTCACTCCTCCACATTTTAAAACATTGATATCAATTTCTTGAATCCTTTTAGCAATCCATTCTTTTCTCTCTTCGATTCTTCCAAATTCCTCCTTGTTCCACTCCTTTTAGCAATCCTTTTAGAATCTATATCATTTTCATCTGAATTCCACTTGACCTTCTTCCCACCACTTGATGTTAGATAAACATCAAGAAAATGCTTTCGTGACTTTTAATTTGCTCCCTTGTCATCAAATGTAGTGTTGGAAAAAGTTTTCATGACGTTTATTTTAATTATTGTGACATTTTGCAAACGTCACTAAAAGATTTCAAGAGTCATCCATTTATAGTTTTGGTGACATTTACTTGTTATTTTTGTGACATTCAGGAAAGGTAACGAAAAATAACACCTTTAGTGACGTTTGCAGGCGTTACTAAAAGATTCCAAGAGTTGTCCATGCACAACTTTGGTGGCATTTTTTTGTTTATTTTCGTGACGTTTCTGAAGTGTTAGGAAAAATATCACTTTTAGTGACGTTTCACAGACCACTAAAAGTGACATTTTTTGAAACGTCACAAAAACCTATTTAAATGTCTTGGAAATACCTCGACCAGTATGTTTGTCATTACCTAGTATGGAGCTTATAATAACTTGTTTTTAAATCAATTATATACATTTATTTTGAATGAAAATCTTATATCCATTCATTAAATCACATGTAATAACTATTCGAAATAAAAGATCATTAATATCATTAAAAATTGAAATATAGTATTAAATAAAAGGTAATATATATTTATAATTGTTCACATTTTAGTCCAAATGAAATTAAAAGATTATAAAAAAGGAAAATAGAACACTCATCAAAAGAGGGTCTTTCCCTTGCCCTTCCCATTCCCCCCTCTCTACACTCAAGAACTTAGGGGACCACTACTTCCTATTAATCCAGCACTTTTAAAGACAAATGCAATGTTTGGAGCAGCGCAAGCCCACTATCTTTTTGTTTGTTTGCCTAGAATCAAACTAAATAAAGGAACCCCCAAGTCAAGCATTGCTCTTCTTGCCAGAACTGCATGTCATTCCATCTAATGATATTGCTCAAGTTTAAAAGGGGTAGGGAATGATAGGTTAAGGCCCCCGTGAGAATCATCATGTCAAAGCAAACTCTAGGAAACTTGTAAAGAAGCAACTCAGCAGATAAAAAGCTATAATTATTCAATATTGAATAAAGGAGCCATCGAACTTATTCGAACCAAACAAGAGAAAGAAATTGAATTATAGCTGTCTCTGTGTCTTCTATTTCTGAAATAAAAACAGGGGAAGCAAGCCAAGCTAAGCTAAGTCCTAGAATTGTGCCTAATTAAGGATGCTTTAGTCCAAGAGAGCCTTAAACAATGGGTCATTCCCAAGTAATCCTGCCCAAGGTCTGCAACTCTAATTTCTTTAAACCACAAAAACTTGGCTAACTAGGTTCTAGTTTGCCCTCAGTACTCCAAGCAAATCCCATGTCTCACTTTCCGTTCAACAGGTCTACTTTGCCTGCACCACCACAGACTTGGTCAAAGGAAGAGAAAACTCAACCTATATCAGTCATGGGTGGCATGGCTGAATCAACTTACAACTCACCTTACGTGCTGAAACTTCAGTATTGGGGAGCAACCCTTAGGCCCAAAGCCAGAATTTAAGCAACCTAACTTGAAAGGTAGCACTCAAAAGCTTTGAAGGATTCATTACCTGCAATATACTCTAGCTCATACTCTAGCTCAAGCTCATCCATTTGTGTACTTGATTACTATACGACATTGAGGATTAAAGTTAACTTGTCGAAAGAGATTTTGATCTTAATCGTTAACCTAAATTGTTTTCCTTGACATATTAGCATTTCATCATACCTGGTTCTGTGTTTTATTGTTAACTTGATTGCCTTGTAAGAGCCCTGTAAGAGTATGTGGTTTTGAATACTCATTTCAAGGTTGAGTCATTGCTTTCTAAATGTCAAGAGGAGCCATTTAGGAATAGAGACTGAATTTAAATTCTAGATTTGAACTCCTATTGGCTTTCAACCTGGTCACCTTTGGGACAAGAAGGTTGCTTCACCGATTACATCATATTAACTAAATTTTATTTGTCTTTTTGCTGAATTAGATTGTGGAATAACATTGCCTGTGAAGTCATGTTTTTCCTTCAGGATAAAGTCATCTTAGTCCATCTTAGAATCTGGGTTTAATGAGATGGACTTTCTCTTAAGGACTGCTCTTGCGGATCAGTCCAAACTAAGTTTCATTCCTGGTTGTCTTAGTCTAATTTCTGGGTAACAGCATTGGGGCATACCAAGTCTAATTTTGAGTAGCAGTTATTTAATCCTCTCTAGGAAGTCTAGAGCTCACCATCTAGTTGAGCTGCTATTTTTTACAATTTTAAGTTTGAATTTAATCTCCCTTATTGAGAGGTTGTGTGCAAGACTTAATGGATGCCCTTGGGCCAATAGAGAGCCTCTTCAGTTTCAAGCCAGTTGGGCTTTTTATCTCTCTTGGTGTGGTCATGAGTTATCACTAGATTAGATGTAGAACATGACAACTTGTTGTCTTTACATGTATAGTTTCAATGTCATGACCCCTCCAAATTCTTTTCATTTCTTTTCCCTTTTCTCTGTTCATTGTTAATATATTTAGCCCCACTGAATTAGTGAAATGCTGAAACTTGAAAGCAAAGTAATATTTAAGACATCTTTGCATCCATAGCCTCCATGTTGGCCCGCATCTCACTCACTTCTGACTCAAGTTGTACGACTCTGAGATCTGCTTGTTGGTTGGATGTGGTTGTGGAGGTAGTGGACCCTTTGGACTCGGGGGTTCCAAAAGCACGCTTAGGATTTAACCCGGCCCGAACCCTAAGTAATCACATCATGAGCACCAATGGGCTCAAATGGTATGCCAAGTTGTGCCTGCTCAGTCATGAAGTTCTCCATCTTTTCCTACAATAGTTTTAAGTTGATGGAGGTGTGCTACATATGATTTCTGGCCCAAAGGGTGATTGAGCCTATGTTGTGCTCTGATATTGGTCATCATCTCAGACTTAGCGCCTACAACAATAACGATATAGATTAGTTTAAAAATAAATTTATCTGAATCCTAATGGTGTTGTGCTGAATCATCTTCTTAAATTAACAAGTCCTTCATCTTCCTGTTCACCACTCTCCTACCCTTTGTTTGTAAGCCTTCCTCTATTACAACACATTGTTTTAAGCACCATCCCTCTTCATGCCCTAAAGAAAGATCAATCCTACCCCTCGATTATGATACTCTACTTGTACATCTCTCTTGCAAAGAAAAGTTAGGACTCCCAAAGGAATCTTGTTAACATTGTTCACTTCAACCGGTAACATATTGTGTTGTCTTAATTCTGAAGCAATTAGAAGCTGTTTTGGGTTAGTTTCCTAATTGAATTCAGGGCATGTAAAGAGAGATTTGAGACCTTAAGCTTTAGTCTATATTCTATAATTAGAGTAGGCGCTATTTAAATTTTAGAATTCAGTTAATGGAATAAAGTGTTTGTTTCTGAGGTTACTTTCTAAAAATGTGTGATCTTCTTTCATGACTTTGTGATGGATAAACTACAAACTACTTTTTCCTTCAAACCAAACATAGCCTTATGGTTCCTCCACGTGGAAGTGGAGGGAACCTTAATTGTCAATGACTTTCAACCACCTTTAATCAAGGGTTTAAATATGATACATGATACACTAGAGGGGATACAGGATATGATACGACTAAACCTATATTCTTTGAATCGCGCTCAAAGCGATAAAATACAGGCTGATACAAATCAGCATGTTTTCCGCATGCACGTTTATTTGTAAAAAATGCAACTACAAGAATTCCAACACAAATCACCCAGCATTAAAGCCTTATCAGTATGTTTGATCCACTAGGCCACTTTTCATCTTATGAAATTTAATGAAATAAAGTAATTTTTCTATTCTAGTGTTCACATGCAATGTGGTGAAATTACATCTGTGTTTAATAATTTCAACAAAATAAAAAAATAATATTCAAAAATAATATTTTTAAACTAATAGAATAAATAATTTCATAAATCCACATTTATATCAATTTTTTTAATCTCAAAAAAAATATTCGAATAAAGATATTAATAATAGAATAATTGCTTTAATACTTAATATATATATATATATATATATATATATATATATATGTACAGAAATTTTTATGATTTTCTATTTTTTTTTGTAAATGCTTTTGTGTATTTCTTTGTTTTTTTTATAATTTATATTATTTTCTTTATTTTGAGGAGAAAGGTGCATAGGATAAAGAGACACCATTTCTATTTCCTCCTTCCTATTGTGAAGTAGGGGGAATGGATAAGATATACACTATAGAGAGAAGGATTTAAAGGAGAGAACCAGGGTTTTAGAATTTATTTCTTCGCTTCTTGTTTGCATGATAATATTTGGCATTTTGCCTCATGTCATTCTACTCCTCAATGGTGGGACTGTTATTTGCATATCTAATGGCAAGTGTTTGGATATAGGATGATCTTGATTCGTTTATATTCAGATTTGAATTGAGCATCCATCCAATTCGTTTATATTCGGATTCGAATTGATTCGTTGGTAGGGTGTAAGATTATTGGATTGGCCTGATGATCATCGAGAAAAAACACCCTAAAACAAATCAATATAATGAACTTGAAAGCATTTCCCAATCCAATACAACTTATTATGTTAACGGAAACAATCGAAATAGAGGGGAAATGGAAAAAATAAATGAAAAAATAGGGAGAAAACCAAAAAATGCTACATTTAATCATTTAATTGATTGTTTGGTGATGAAAATAGAGAGGTCAAAAAAATCCTTTCCTCCCTTCAATTTGAATTCATGGGTTTTGGGCAAACCATTCGATACTTGACACATGTTGGCTCTAATCAATGAAGAGGTTCATCAGGTAAGCCTATCAATGATACCTGAAAATCTGAGGCCAATTCGACATCCAATCTGATTATCTTGGATTCAGATTATGTATTTATGTAATTGGATGAAATTCGAATGTTACAATCTACATCTGACTAATAGTCATATCGGATTTGGATTTGAACCAATATGATTTGATTAAAATTTGAATATGATTATATTATAATATTTATTAATTTTAATATATAAATTCTATATAATTATATTAAAATTTATAAAAATATATTTTAAATATTTTATTATATATGAATTTATATATAATAAATTTAGTATGTTATATTTATATTAATTTATTATATATCAAAGTTGAAAAATAAATAAATTTTTTATTTTATTGGTATTTTAGAGAATTTAAAGTTGAGTCAGATTAATTCCGAATCCTATATGAGTTTGTTAGGATTCGAATTCGAATCCGAGTCTTTAAATCCAATTGAATTTTGAATCAAATTTGAATGTAGGTTCTTAACATTCAGATCGAATGTGGATTTTGCTACATCAATTTAGAATCCGATCCGATTGCAGCCCTATTGGGGAGAAGATCAGATAAGGCTTAAGAGAAGAGAGGAGTAGGTTCCACAGCGGTTTTATTATTATTTTATTTGTTACAAGTGTGAATTGTTAATTAAATAAAATTGGAAAAATAAAAGACTATTATTTTATTTGCTTTATCAAATTACAAGTGTTAACTGTTAATTAAATAAAATTAAAAAACTAATAAAGGGTAAAAATGGAAAGTGAAAATTAGGCTTTTTCATGAAACATTGTCACCATCCTTATTTTTATAAATGGTACAGACAACATTCTCATTTTTTAGTATGGTATAGAACTTTTTATGATTTTCTATATTTTTGTAATTTTTTTGCGTATTTCTTTTTTTTCTGTAATTTATATTGTTTTCTTCATTTTGAGGAGAAAGGTGCATAGGATAAAAGAGATGCAATTTCTACGTCCTCCTTCCTACTTAAAGTAGGGGGAGTGGATAAGATATACAATATGCAGTGAAGGGTTTAAAGGAGAGAATTGGGGTTTTAGGATTTATGTTTTCACTTCATGTGTGATTGATGACATTTGGCCTTTTGCCTCCTGTCATTCTGTTCGTCAGTGGTTGGGCCATTATTTGCATATTAACGGTTAGCATTAGGATATAGGTTAATCCTAATTCATTTATATTCAGATTCAAATCGAACATCCATTCGATTTATATAGAAGAATCTGGATCTCTTGCCAACAAAATTCATTCCAAACCCCTATGGTCCTACCAAGTACAATCCCTTCGATATTATGTTGGTAGGGTGTCAGATTACCAGATTGGCCAGATGATCATCGATAAAAAACACATAAAATGAATCAATATAATGAACCTAAGAGCATTTCCTGATCCAATACAACTTATTACGTTAACAGAGACAATTGAAAAAATTAGGGAGAAAAAAAAACTTCATTTAATCATCTAATTGTTCCTTGATGAAAAGAGAGAGGTTGAAAAAATCCATTATTTCCTTCGATTCAAATTCATGGTTTGGGCAAACCATCCGATACTTCACATGTGTTGGTTTTAATCAATGAAGAGGTTTGTTAAGTATGTGCTTCGGGAGAAGATCAGATAAGGCGAGGAATAGGTTCCACATTAGTATTATTGTTATTTTATTTGTTTTATCCATTTACAAGTGTTAACCGTTAATTAAATAAATTTGAAAAAATAACAAAACATAACAAAGGGTAAAAATGGAAAGTGAAAATTAAGCTTTAAAATAAAAATGATAAAGGGTAAAAATGGAAAATGAAAATTAGGCTTTTTTGACACGTGTTAGCTCTAATCAATGAATAGGTTCGTTAAGTAGGTGTTTCAGGAGAAGATTAGATAAGGCAAGGAATAGGTTCCACAGTAGTCTTATTGTTATTTTATTTGTTTGATCCAATTTCAAGTGTTAACCGTTAACTAAATAAAATTGAAAAAATAAAAAACATAACAAAGGGTAAAAATGGAAAGTGAAAATCAAGCTTTAAAATAAAAAAAACATGATAAAGGGTAAAAATGGAACATGAAAATTAGGCTTTTTGACGAAACATTGTCACCATCCTCATTTTTATAAATGAAAATGATGAGATATAGAGATTATCCAATTACAAGTGTTAACTGTTAACTAAATAAAATTGGAAAAATAAAAAACATAATAAAAGGTAAAAACGAAAAGTGAAAATCAAGATTTAAAATAAAAAACATGATAAAGGGTAAAAATGGAAAGTATCATTTTTATAAATGGTACAAATACAATATATATATATATATATATATATATATATGATTCAGGCATTTTAAGAGAGAATAGGATTCAAAATATAAAATCAAGGAGGGATAGGATTAGGAATATAAAATCAGCATTTTAAGAGGGGATAGGATTGGAATAAAGAAATCAGGGAGGGGTAGGATTGGTAATATAAATCAGGGTGTTGGACGATGGGTGCTCATCCATTTCTCTTTTTTATAAATGGGTAAGACTTTACTTTATCTTCTTCAAAAAAAAAAAAAAAAAAAAGTACAGCTACACCATTTGACTTTAGAAAGTTATTTTTTGTGTATTTTTAGCTATTTCTGTCATCAACAGCAATAATTCTCATTTATCATATCTATTTTTGTTTAATACAATAAATGTGTAATAATTAATACATGTTCAAGTTTTCTACAAATTTTCATTTTTTTCAATTTTTTATTTTATTATTTAGTTTATGAAATCACAGATTGACTCATTTGACTGGAGCAATGAAATAGATGATCCTCTATCTGAAGGGAAAAAAATAAAGAAAAACAGTTTGTGTTTCATGATCAACCCTGAAAACAATGTTATAAAGTAGCTAGTAACCATTAATATTACAAATTAAGATATATTTATCGTTGAAAGCGTCTCCGGTCCCTTACTAGTAAAAGTTCTGTATGTGGGTTTCAGTGTGACATGTTTCAACTTTCAAAAGCTGAAATAGGGGTAGTGCCTCGAGGGTTGAGCAACGCAACAAGACACTAAAGGGGGGGATTCATAGTCAAGAGTTTAAGAAATTATGGCAAAATTTGGGAATGATTAAAAATAAGTATTATTCGAACAAGTACTTATTTTTAGTTTTTCTAAGTGTTTGTTTTATTTCACTTTTAATAAGTACTTTTTTATAAGTACTTGAGAAAAGTGTTGAGACTACACATTAAGTGGAAAATAAGTACTTGTAGGTGCTTGATAAAAAAGTATAAAAAAAGTACTTATTTGATAAAGATGTATTTATTAAAAAAGCCACTTGAGAGTTGCTTTTCTTTTTAAGTACTTGTTAATAAGTGGAAATGTGAAAATTTTGGGACTAAAATGTCCCTATTTTTTTTTTTTAAATACCCAGAATACCCCCATCTCTCCTTAAACCCCCTTCTTCTTCACTTGAACAGGGTTGAGTATGCTAGCAGCAACACCTTCCTTGGGAGCATCATTGAACGAGCTACAAACTCGTTGGTGACCAAGTCGGTTTCACATTTGAACTTATTTTCTACATATATTTTTGAATATTTTGGTTTTTGTTTGAGAATTTAAACGCCTAACACCCTCTTTACTAGATGTGGTTTTTTTGTTGCGATTACAAGCATTCTCATTGTGCTCTCGCCAGCAACACTCAAGTCAGCCATCCTCATCCCTCGTCTTTGTTTTAAAATTATTTTTCGTGTAATATTTTGATTAAAACCAATGTATGAGTGAGGCTAAAATTGTTATTTGTGTCAGTATAACACTTATGAGGAAAGTAACTTACCAAACATCACCATCCCAATAAGTACTTAAAAATATAATAAGTGATTTGACAAGTGGATCACCAAACAACTTTAAGTGATTGTTAAAATAAGTACTTCTAAAAAGTACTTATACAATAAGTATTTCTTTTAACAATCACTTAATCATAAAACAGATCCTAATTACTTAAACAATAAACACTTATTCTATTTTATAATTCTATTATTGCCCTTTGAATATAAAAAAAAACCTAGGGTTTGGCTTATCCACTATTTCTTCTCCGATACCCTCTACAACCGGTGACAGCTACAGATTAGAGCAGTATCAGTTGATAATCCTTCTCAAACCGTTACAGACTTCCAAGAAAACCTCAGATGACTCTCCAACTCCACAAAGCCAAAGGACATCGTAGACACCATCACAATCCCTCTGAAGATACCAACGCCTCTACAACCACTGTATCTCTGAGAATTGACCTCCTATGTGGCGCCTCTACAACCACCTGTCGTTACTTAGCATATGTGGAAGGCGCACCTGCCTGCCTCTACACTGGTTCGTTGGATGATTTACCCACAAGGCCACAACTAGTGTTCTTTTGATTCCTCAGTGCAATGCTCCTCTCTCTTTCTTTCTTTTTCTTAGTTTTGTTTCGAGATGAGTTTGAGTCTACAATTTTATTTTCATTCATAGAATCCTACAGACCCGGATGCTTCAGCTCGTCCTAGAGAATATTACAGTGGAGAATTTTTTATTCCTTTCTTTTATTCTGTTAAGTCTGCAAATTACACCTAGCCAAGCAATACCTTTTTTACTCATTTTTATTTTGAATTTACATTTCCATTATTGTAGTCTTTGTGTTCTTCAAACCACATAATTTTGAAAATTCATGATATATTTTGAAATTTGAAAGAAAATAAAGACCAAAAGAGTTATAAGTACTTATTAAAGTGCTAAGAAAAAGACCAATAAAACGTCCATTTTAAAATAAACATTTGAAAAAGCTGAATATTAAATGCAAATAAGTGCTTATTTGAATAACTATTTGTTTTTAAGCACTTATTTTTTACATAAGCACTTTCAAACAAGTCCTAAATCATCATTTGAATCAGTTGCCAAAAATGAATAGGATTTCATCCTCATAAATTTGGGGCCCGTTTAGTAAGTCTTTTTGGGAAAATCTCCTGGTAACTCTAACAGTCAAAAGACGCATTGAGCTTTTACATGAAGATCTGAGTAGCCCGAAGCTAGTTTGGTAAATGTACGTCTTTCTGTGTCTTTTTGCATAAGAATAAAACACGAAAAATGTGAAAAGCTTCTTTTGAATCATTTTTATAAATGAAAATGATGAGATACAGAGATTATCCAATTACAAGTGTTAACTGTTAACTAAATAAAATTGGAAAAATAAAAAACATAATAAAAGGTAAAAACGAAAAGTGAAAATCAAGATTTAAAATAAAAAACATGATAAAGGGTAAAAATGGAAAGTATCATTTTCATAAATGGTATAAATACAATATATATATATATATATATATAATTCAAGCATTTTAAGAGGGAATAGGATTCAAAATATAAAATCAAGGAGGGATAGGATTAGGAATAAAAAATCAGCATTTTAAGAGGGGATAGGATTGGAATAATGAAATCAGGGAGGGGTAGGATTGGAAATATAAATCAGGGTGTTTGATGATGGGTGCTCATCCATTTCTCTTTTTTATAAATGGGTAAGACTTTACTTTATCTTCTTCAAAAAAAAAAAAAAAAAAGTACAGCTAAACCATTTGACTTTAGAAAGTTCTTTTTTGTGTATTTTTAACTATTTCTGTCATCAACAGCAATAATTCTCATTTATCATATCTATTTTTGTTTGATACAATAAATATGTAATAATTAATACATGTTCAAGTTTTCTACAAATTTTCATTTTTTTTCAATTTTTTATTTTATTATTTAGTTTATGAAATCACAGATTGACTCATTTGACTGGAGCAATGAAATAGCTGATCCTCTATCTGAAGGGAAAAAAATAAAGAAAAACAGTTTGTGTTTCATGATCAACCCTGAAAACAATGTTATAAAGTAGCTAGTAACCATTAATATTACAAATTAAGATATATTTATCGTTGAAAGCGTCTCCGGTCCCCTACTAGTAAAAGTTCTGTATGTGTGTTTCAGTGTGACATGTTTCAACTTTCAAAAGCTGAAATAGGGGTAGTGCCTCGAGGGTTGAGCAACGCAACAAGACACTACAGGGGGTGATTCAGAGTCAGGAGTTTAAGAAATTATGGCAAAATTTGGGAATGATTAAAAATAAGTATTATTCGAACAAGTACTTATTTTTAGTTTTTCTAAGTGTTTGTTTTATTTCACTTTTAATAAGTACTTGACAAAAGTGTTGAGACTACACATTAAGTGGAAAATAAGTACTTGTAGGTGTTTGATAAAAAAATATAAAAAAAGTACTTATTTGATAAAGAAGTATTTATTAAAAAAGCCACTTGAGAGTTGCTTTTCTTTTTAAGTACTTGTTAATAAGTGGACATGTGAAAATTTTGGGACTAAAATGTCCCTATTTATTTTTTTAAATACCTAGAATACCCCCATCTCTCCTTAAACCCCCTTCTTCTTCACTTGAACAGGGTTGAGCATGCTAGCAACAACACCTTCCTTGGGAGCATCATTGAACGAGCTACAAACTCGTTGGTGACCAAGTTGGTTTCATGTTTGAACTTGTTTTCTATATATATTTTTGAATATTTTGGGTTTTTTTTGAGAATTTAAATGCCTAACACCCCCTTTACGGATTAGAGCAATATCAGTTGATAATCCTTCTCAAACCGTTATAGACTTCCAAGAAAACCTCAAACGACTCTCCAACTCCCCAAAGCCAAAGGACATCGTAGACACCATCACAATCCCTCTAAAGATACCAACGCCTCTACAACCGCTGTATCTCTGAGAATTGACCTCCTATGTGGCACCTCTACAACCGCCGGTCGTTACTCAGCATATGTGCAAGGCACACCTGCCTGCCTCTACATTGGTTCGTTGGATGATTTACCCACAAGGCCACAACTAGTGTTTTTTTTATTCCTCAGTGCAATGCTCCTCTCTCTTTCTTTCTTTTTCATAGTTTTGTTTCGATATGAGTCTGAGTCTACAATTTTATTTTCATTCATAGAATCCTACAGACCCGGATGCTTCAGCTCGTCCTAGAGAATATTACAGTGGAGAATTTTTTATTCCTTTCTTTTGTTCTGTTAAGTCTGCAAATTACACCTAGCCAAGCAATACCTTTTTTACTCATTTTTATTTTGAATTTACATTTCCATTATTGTAGTCTTTGTGTTCTTCAAACCACATAATTTTGAAAATTCATGATATATTTTGAAATTTGAAAGAAAATAAAGACCAAAAGAGTTATAAGTACTTATTAAAGTGCTGAGAAAAAGACCAATAAACATCCATTTTAAAATAAACATTTGAAAAAGCTGAATATTAAATGCAAATAAGTGCTTATTTAAATAACTATTTGTTTTTAAGCACTTATTTTTTACATAAGCACTTTCAAACAAATCCTAAATCATCATTTGAATCAACTGCCAAAAATGAATAGGATTTCATCCTCATAAATTTGGGGCCCGTTTAGTAAGTCTTTTTGGGAAAATCTCCTGGTAACTCTAACAGTCAAAAGACGCATTGAGCTTTTGCATGAAGATCTGAGTAGCCCGAAGCTAGTTTGGTAGATGTACGTCTTTCTGTGTCCCTTTGCGTAAGAATAAAACACGAAAAACGTGAAAAGCTTCTTTTGAAGCTTCCCGAAATCAGCCCAAAATGGGCTTCTCGCCACTTTTTGGTTCTTTGTTTTTGACAGATAGGTCTTTCGTGAACAAAACAGAAATAGATCGAAATTGGTCTGCCCAACTTATATACAGTCGAAAGATCGCACGAAAAGACATGCCAAATAGGCCTTTGCATTATCCTCACAACACCTGCATTGGAAACATCTCCCTATTTTTATATTTTCATTCATCAGAAGATATTATCTTCCCTATATATGGCTGAAAGGGTTGTGAAGATGATGTGAAAAAGAAATCGGATTCACTCAAATGAGGATTTGCAAATTAGCAAACAATATGACCCTTAACAGGGGTAAGAATGTCATTGAAGGTGGACGTTTGAATGAGTTAAACATGATATAAAACAATTAGGTTCCACGTGAGTAGCCCTCTCCTTCTCCCATTATCCCACTCTTGCTTTCCCCTTAATTCTCTCTCCATTCTCTCTTACCCCTTTCTAGCTATCTCATTAACTCTCTATCCTCCCTCTCTTTCCACAAGGTTCAAATATCGACACGTATCAATCGATACGTATCGTTCTGGGAACTCTCTGATACGCAAAGGATGTATCGGGGTTCTGACCGGTTCAGGGGGTGGAGGAGCCTTAAACTGCCCTTGAACCGGTTTTGAAAAAAAGTAAAAAAAGGGTAAAATATAAAAGCCTCCTCTGAAGTTTCTGACAATCATAAAAACCACCCCTAAATTTTTAAAGATCGTGACAAAAACCTCCATTAATTGTTCCTAATTAATTGTCAGAGTCAATAAAATATTTTAAAATGTCAGAATTGCCCCTGCTTCCACTTCCTCTCGCAATAGAAGCCTAGAAGGGAACGTTATGAAATACTTCCCCCGATCTCCCCTCACTGGTTTTTCTCATTTATTTCTTCTTCACTTTCTTCCATCAAGTCAATTAAGTCGAAGCAACCAAAAGGCATTGTTCATCTACTTCATCGTAGCAGTGAATAGAGTTTCAACAACTGTCAATGACGACCTCCTTGAAGTTGCCGCCCAATACAAAGTAATAGAACTAAGTAGTGAACGAAAAAGAACTTGCAATTGGCAGCAATGGCAGTGAGCCCATCAATAGTGAAACCCTTACAAGACGAGAGGACCAAAACACTAAAATTCTTAAACAAACGCGAGATCAGTTCCAACACCTCATCAGTCACCACCATGTGCTTCGACCTCAACTCCTCTAAGCATGGGTAAGCTTCGGCCATGGATGAGATCCAGGGGTGCACATACCCTCCCCACCCCTCCAGAATGAGATTGAAATCAGCAACATGCGGTTTCCCCTTGAGCGACATAGATCGGACCTCCAGGAACTGCTTGATCAGTTGTAGAGGGAGCTTGTCCCTTATCTCAATCTCTCTCCTTTGTTAAATGGATCAACGCATGATTTGATTTCCGTTATCCCGTCTGCCATTTCCCTAATTTCTAAAATTTCTTAAATTCGATTCAGGTTCGGGTTGGAGTCATCTTTTCTCTCCATTTGTCTACGTTTTTTTCTGCTTTCCTTTCTACATCTCTTGTGGGTTTCAACTTTCAAGTTAATCTTGTTATTGCTTTCTGGGTTTATTGAGTTTACCCTTTACCAATTTTGAGTCGAAATTGGTTGTCTTGCTCTTGGTTTTCATAAGAAATGTGCAAATAGTAGATTTTGGTGGTCAATCACCTCAATTTCAATACATTCTATTGGAAACACAATTGGCAATTTGGGGTATATGAATCAATCCTTCCTAGTTTTTTCTTCTCCCGAATAATTATTCATCGTTTTCTGTTAATTCAGGTGCATGGATTGCTCTGACTCAATAGTCTCAAAGGAAGAGAGTGGGGACAGTGGGGACGGAGAAGAGAGAGAGAAGAAGAAGAAGAAGGGATAGTGAGGTGGAAGTAGGGGAAGCAGTGAGGAGCGATCGATGGAAGGATTACACGTTGTTCCCTTCTATTGCGAGAGGAAGGGAAAGTAGGGGCAGTTCTGACATTTTGAAATATTATATTAATTCCTTGACAATTAATTAGGGGCAATTTTATCATTGTCAAAAACTGGAGGGGAGGTTTTTATATTTTAGCCTTAAAAAAAAAGTAAAAAAAAAATATCGATATCACCCGATACACCCCTATAGCCCCTTCCATTTAACCACGTGTCCAAGCTCCAAATATCTCTCATCAACCCAAATGGGAAATCTCCAAAACAGCTACGAATGGATAGAAAAATCAACCAATATGGTTACCAAAACTAACCAACGGAGAGGTAAAACATTTTTTTCCACCCAACCAAATCCAGTTTGATTGTTGAGACTGATTGTGGACATTCAGAATTTGAAGTACTGTGGAGATCATTGATCGTTGAGATTCAGACTTGAAGCTTGACTCATCTTGATCGTATTGATTCAGAGAATAAGGGCAGAGCACTGATTTATTCTACATTGCCTCCCAAATCTGTTTTCCAACGACTGAGTTCTTCTGCATGATCGCCGAGTTGTTCTGATCATTTTCTAACCTGAAAATCCTATACTGTAATAGCAGGCCACCGAGTGGAAGAGCTATTAATGGCCGCTGGCTGAAATAGTTTTGTCACTGTGCACAGGGGCGGAGCTCCAACTTTTTCCACAATTTCTAACTTGAAAAACTCAAAATGTAGTAGGCCACCAAGTTGATCATTTCGAAACATGAAATCCTCAAATGTAATAGCTTCCAATCCAATCATTTGAGGATTTCAAGTTGAACAGGGCATAGCACCAACTTCCTCACGACCACCGAGTTCTTTAAAGAACCATTTCAGTCGGCTTGCTATAGAAAATGGACGCCCACATTGTTCCGGCAAACAAGCACTTTTGCCGCTCCAAAAACCACCCAAAATCGGCCCCTGTTTCGCTACTGTGGTTGCTGCGAGCGACTACTGTAGCGAAAACCGGGTCAAGAAGATAAAATGCAATCGGATTTTGGATATTCCGACCCAGACCCCATTTTGCATCCACTTTTCTATAACTTCCGTTTTATTCATTATTATTTTATCAATTATTTAATTAAATAAAAATAATATACTTCACCTAAATGAATCTGGTGTTAAATAATTTCCATTATTTAATAACAGTTATTACACAAATAATTTCCACAATTTAATATTTGTTGGAAAATTAATAAAATTTCAACCATTTCCTTCTGTAATTTTGAAAAATAAACTGTAATTACAGTAAATTACTAATTCGTTAATTATTTATTGCTTATAGTTATTCCATTAATAATAATGATTATTACACAAATAATTTCCATTAGTCAATTATTTCTGGAAAATTAATGATCTCTAGAATGAAATAGCATTTCCTCATAGTGGAGGAAGAGGTGATTTGTATCTTCCTCCAAACCATGTGGGCACTTTGCACCCATTCTAATCCCCCAATTTCTAAGTCTATTTCAGGACTAGGTACATTGAGAGTATGATTTTAGGAGGGCAGGATAGTTTCCAATGGATGTTAATGTGGCAGTTCTATCAAAAATAAAACCATACACATTGACAAATAATGCATTTGATTAAGCTTTGAGTCAGAGATAATTTTGGCCTTACCATTGATCAAATAAAGTAGAATCGATTTCCATAAGCCATTCAACATCAAGCTATATATATTTATATTTGGTTTGATATAAACTAAGAAAGAAACAGAAAGTTGATATAAACTAATAAGTGTTACACAATAGCGGTTGGTCATCCAATGGTTTTGCCTTCTTCTCTAAGTTTTTGTATCCAATTGATGTTGAACCAGAATCCTGTAGACATGTTGGTCGATTTATAAGGCAATAGTCCATCTCTTGATGGTTTTCTTGAACCAACGTATGAGCTTTAGATATTCTTAACCCCTCTAGCTCAACTGTAACTTCTTTCATCGTGGGTCTGTTTTTTCCATTTAAATCCAAGCACCTCTTTGCAAGGTTAGAAACCACCTCAATTTCTGCCTTTTCACCCTTCTTTACCACTTGTGCATCAAGAATTTCAAAGAGTCGGTTCTCCTCCATGGAAGAAAGAAAATAAGTGGCCAAGCTTTTAATCTCTCCTGGTCTAAATGAAGAAATTGGCTTCTCTCCCGTTAAAAGCTCTACGAGAACTACTCCAAAGCTATAAACATCACTCTTCTCTGTAAATTGACTTGATTGGAAGTACTGAGGATCCAAGTATCCTAATGTCCCTTGTACTGCTGTGGTTAGATGAGTTTTGTCAACTGCAATCGGCCTTGAAGTCCCGAAGTCTGACACTTTGGCTCTATATTTATCATCCAAGAGTATGTTTGAAGATTTAACATCTCTATGATATATTGGGATAGAAGCTGCTGAGTGTAAATAGGAAAGTGCTCCAGCAACTTCAGTAGCAATTCTTAGTCGATTATCCCATGTAAATGGCATGTCGTCATCACTTCGATCATGGATGTGATTGAAAAGGGTTCCACTAGAGATGAACTCATAAACCAGCAGAGGAACTTCTGTTTCCAAACAACAACCTAACAATTTAACCACATTTCTATGATTAATCTTGGAAAGTATAACAAGCTCATTGATGAATTGTTTGATTTGATCTTTATCAGAGATGAGAATATTAATTTATCTAAAATTATGAGCGTTCATGAGTAGGTTCGGTTTGTTCATAGGCTATTTGGCCATCCAAATTGACCCGGTCAGGTTGGGGAGTTTGTCAGTTGAAACCAACTAACCTTTTGTGAAAACCAACACACTCCAGTTGTATTTGTTTGGGTCGATTTTTTGGTTTGGCCAATTGATTCAAAAGATTTTAACTTTTAAAATTAAATTTAATTTTAAAAATTATAGTGTAATTATTAAAAAATAAAGTTAAAAATTGTATTTATGATATAAAACATTTTATAATAAGAAATATGGGAAAATTTTCACTTTTCCATATTATATTTAAAATATAAAATACTAATATATATCCATGGTTACGTCGTTCGATTTTGGTTGGTTTACAAATGACCAAAGTGAAATTGATCCAACTTGGTCGAATTAGGAAATTTTTTGACCAAAGCCGACCTAAAATACTAGAAAACTAACCAACTTGGGTCGAGTTGATTGGGTTGGTTGGTTTAATTAGTTTGATGAATAAACCTTTCATTAAGGAGTGTTTGTTTTGCCATTAGGCCCATGATTTTTTATTCCAAAAATACCCTTAACACTTTTTTTGTACAAAAAATAAAATTAACTGAATATAGCTAGCAGAGTGGTTGCGCATGTCTTATAAAGGGCAAAAATTATATTTTTATTTTTATTTTCTTCTAATTAAATTTATTTAAATGAACATTAGGGTCAACACTGTCATTTTCCACTATCATCTAATGGAAGATTGATTAAATCCATTGCAAATTATAAGTGGTGTTTAAGTAAAGTTTTAACTATAGGGTAGATATTTGTAAATCCATGAAACTAGAAGGAGTATTTTAGTAAATGACACTTTCTATTATTTAACTTTCGCTTAATAAATCTTGTACATCGCACCCGCTAGTATATATATATATATATATATATATATATATATATATATATATATATATATATATATATATTATTTAGAACACCCAAAACAGTTGTTTCCCTGATAAACCACTCAACCAAACAGAAAATGAGGCTCCATTGCAAGAAATCACTACTTGGTGCTAAGCTGGCACCATTTCTCCGATTAACAGCAATTAATGATACAAAACACCCCTAAAATAAGGCAAACAACCCTCAGAACCAACGACGCACCTGTACAAAATTTATACATGCTCCAGTGCGCAGAAAACTCGAAACTTTTTACAAATCCAAAACTAATTAGTATTAAAAATCAAAGGGTACAATTAACATTAATTATATTTTTATTGCAAAAATTACTAAATAATAATAAAAAAATACCAACAATTAATTAAAAATCCAAAAAATTCTGAAAAACCTAAACATAATTAAAATACTAAAACTATTTAAAAAATATTGAAAATTAACAGTATTTTATATTAATAAGGGTATTTACTAAAAAGTACGATTAATAGTAATTTATTATAAAAAAAACCAAAAATTATTAAAAAAATACCCAAGCTAGAAATTATTGAAATCTAGTTGTTTTTTTATTAACTATGGTATTCATTTAGTTATTTAATTTATTTTTACTGAGAGCAAATGCAAATTAACTTTGTAGTAACTAATATGCAAAAATAAATTCTGAAAATTATTTAAAAATACTCATATGCAAAAAATCCTGAATAATAATGAAAAACACTAAAAATTAATTAAAAATCAAAAAGTTCTGAAAAACCTAAAGCTTAATTAAAATACTAAAAATAATTAAAAATTAAATTAATTGTATTTTATTGCAAAAAATACTGAATAATAATTAAAGATTAATGTATTTTATTATTAATACTAATATAATTAACAATAATTATTTTTAAACTGTAATCAACATTAATTATAATTTAAGCTATAAATAATAGAAAATTACATTTAATTACCAAAAGGTTATATTTAATTACTAGAAAATTACAATTAATTAGTTTTAGCCAAGAAGTTAACAATATTTCTAAAAATATGACAATTTCCAAAATTTACTGTATTTTAAAATTTAATAATTATAATATTTTAATAACTAACAATATTTTAATAATTAATAATAATAAGTAACATATCTTTTATAACTTAACCTAACCCGATTAGACCTATAAATTTGCAGGCTCAAGCAAATATTTTCTTTTGAGTTAGGTCTAACTCAGATATGCACCATGCCTGCACATTATCAGGGATAATCAAATTTGAAGTCTACTTGGGTATCAATGTTTTGAATTCTAATGATGGCTTTAGTGGATATTATCATAAATTATATTTCTATAGTAATATTTATTATTAATAACTATTAAATAGTTATTATCATAAATTTATAAATAATATCATTTTAAATTAAATAAATAATAATATTTAGAATTAATATTTATATCATAATAAGAAGAATATTTCATAATATATTTATTAATAATAATAAAATATACTTTATTTATTATTAGTTAATAATAATAAATATATATTATTTTTAATTAAATAATAAATAATTTTTTATTTGAAAATATATAATATTTTTTTATTAATAGAGTACTATTTTTATTAAACTTGCAATTTCAGATATAGGGGAATTTCTCCAACTCAAATGATCTTATCTTTTTAGAACCTCTAGAAAGCAAAAAATCATTTTTACTTCTTTTCAGATTTTATATTTATCAAATGCCACCACAATGAGCAGAAAAAAAACTTTCAATCCTATAAAATTGTAAAATCAATTTGCATGGTGGATGATGAGTTCACCCCTTGTTTTTTTAAGAAAGTTTTCAATGTTCGGTGAGTAGGGGTGCAAGTCGGGTAGGCTAGGTTGGGTTTTAGCTCTACTTAGGCCCAACCCTAAGAATTAGCTCTACTTAGGCCCAACCCTAAGAATTGGGCCTAAAGCCCGAGATCAATCCCAACTATTCAGCCTGTGTCCAAACCACACTGAAATTTGATGCACTTGGGTTAGCCCACACTAAAAATTGATATATCTATCTATCTATCTATCTATCTATCTATCTATCTATATATCTATATATATATATATATATATATAACGAAAATAAAATTAAAATAAGGGTAAATTGCTGAAACCCCCCCTCAAGTTTGATGAGTGCAATCACCTCCCCCTGAACTAACATAGTTGCAAGTAGACCCCCTTTATAAGAATTCTCTAAAAAGAGGCATTAAAATGTCCGACATACCCATATTTGTATTCGTACTCCTTCCAAACTGAGCCTATGTTGTTGAATTTCAAGATTGCTTCTTAAAACATTCCTTTAAATAATCACCAATATTAAAAATTGAGATATATTTATTGTTGGAAACACAATATTGTTGGACATAAAAAGTGATCACTAATGACATAAAAACTAAAAAAGAACTGAAAAGAAGAACAACATAAAAAGATAACAATAAGGAAAAACACAACACTAATACTAACATTGACAGTGAACTAAAAAGAAGATCCAAGACCAAAGATAACAATAAGGGAAAACACAACACTAACACACTACTCGTCTCTTATTCTTAATTTATTTCCTAACACTAACATTGACACTAAACTCAAATATACTTATTTATTATTAGTTTATAATAATTAAATATACTTTATTTATTAGTAATAAAATATACTTTATTTATTATTAGTTTATAAATAATAAATATATTTATTAGTAATAAAATATACTTTATTTATTATTAGTTTATAATAATAAATATATATTATTTTTAATTAAATAATAAATAATTATTTATTTGAAAATATATAATATTTTTTTATTAATAGAGTAATATTTTTATTAAACTTGCAATTTCAGATATAGGGGAATTGCTCCAACTCAAATGATCTTATCTTTTTAGAACCTCTAGAAAGCAAAAAATCATTTTTACTTCTTTTCAGATTTTATATTTATCAAATGCCACCACAATGAGCAGAAAAAAACTTTCAATCCTTTAAAATTGTAAAATCAATTTGCATGGTGGATGATGAGTTCACACCTTGTTTTTTAAGAAAGTTTTCAATGTTCGGTGAGTAGGGGTGCAAGTTAGGTAGGCTAGGTTTGGTTTTAGCTCTACTTAGGCCCAACCCTAAGAATTGGGCCTAAAGCCCGAGATCAAGCCTAAACTATTCAGTCTGAGTCCAAACCACACTGAAATTTGATGCACTTGGGTTAGCCCACACTAAAAATTGATATATCTACCTATCGATCTATCGATCTATCGATCTATCTATCTATCTATCTATCTATCTACCTATCTATATATATAGCGAAAATAAAATTAAAATAAGGGTAAATTGCTGAAACCCCCTTCAAGTTTGATGAGTGCAATCACCTCCCCTGAACTAACATAGTTGCAAGTAGACCCCCTTTATTAGAATTCTCTAAACAGAGGCATTAAAATGTCCGACATACCCATATTTGTATTCGTACTCCTTCCAAACTGAGCCTATAGGTAAAAGTTGTTGAATTTCAAGATTTCTTCTTAAAACATTCCTTTAAATAATCACCAATATTAAAAATTGAGATATATTTATTGTTGGAAACACAATATGGTTGGACATAAAAAGTGATCACTAATGACATAAAAACTAAAAAAGAACTGAAAAGAAAACAACATAAAAAGATAACAATAAGGAAAAACACAACACTAATACTAACATTGACAGTGAACTGAAAAGAAGATCCAAGAACAAAGATAACAATAAGGGAAAACACAACAGTAACACACTACTCGTCTCCTATTCTTAATTTATTTCCTAACACTAACATTGACACTGAACTCACAAGAAGAACATACAAAAACATTAGGAGATAACAATAAGGAAAAAAACAACACTAACACTACACTTCTCCTGCACTCACCTTTTTCATACAGTATTCTTCTATATATGCTTCCATTTACTGTGTTGCAGATCATGTGTCATGACATGTGTGTTTCACATGAATTAATATTTACACACGTGTAAGGAGACACCTATATATATCAGATTGAATGGAAGTAGAGGAGAAAATTGAGAAAAAACGGTGGTGTAGTAGATCCAAACTACTATAGCAAATTATCTCGCACCATCTAGGGATAATATAACTTGATTCTTTAAGCTGTCAATTCCCCTGGTAGAACTTTCAATTTGAGAGTCCAAAGAAGATTCAAGCAACAAATGCACAGATTCTTCATCATAGTTCTCTTTCACCCATGAGTGCTTACCAACTCCACGTCCTCGTAAGTAGTCTAACTCCACTACAACTTCTCTCATTGTTGGTCTCTCTTCCCCGTTCAATCGTAGGCATTGTTCTGCAAGATTAGCAACTCCTTGAAGCTGTGTATGATTTCCTCCGTGCATCACTTCATCTTCTAGGACATCAAGGAGACGGTTCTGTTTCATTGACAAAACAAAATACTTTGCCATATTCTTCCGTTCTTCAGGCCTGTCATCAGAATAAATCTTCTTTCCTGTTAATAGCTCCACAAGGACTGCACCAAAGCTATAAACATCACTCTTGTCGGTTAACTGCCTTGTTTGCATATATTCTGGATCTATGTACCCAAAAGTTCCTTGTACAAGCGTAGATAACTGCATTTGATTCAGAGGGACCAATCTTGAAGCACCAAAATCTGATACTTTTGCAGTGAATTTATCATCTAAGAGTATGTTCATAGACTTGACATCTCCATGAATGATTGGCGGATCACCTGCTGAATGCAGATATGCAAGTGCTCCTGCAGTTTCTGCCGCTATTCTTAATCGATCCTCCCATGAGAGCACAAACTTTTGTCTCCCATCGCCATGGATTCGGTGAAACAAGGTCCCCCTTGTAATAAACTCATAAACTAAAATTGGAACAGGGGTTTCTAAACAACAGCCTAATAGCTTCACCACATTTTCGTGATTGAGACGAGCAAGAATGACAATCTCATTTATGAATTCTTTAACTTGGATCTTGTTTGTCTCTTTGGATATTTTAATGGCAATATCTCTCTCGTCTGGTAATGTCCCTTTGTAAACCGTGCCATAACCTCCTTTACCAACGATTCGGCTCTCATTGTAATTGTTAGTTGCTTTCATAAGTTCCTCTGAAGTAAATATCCTTAACTTTCTCTCTCTATCGTCTCCATGCAAAGCAAGTAATTGATTTAAAAATACACCTCCATTTTCTTGGAAGAATTTCTGTTTGAGTTTACGTTTTTGAAAAACCCAGCAGCTCCATGTAACACCAATGATAACGAACAACAACACGCAGGATCCTCCAACTGCATATAAACAAACCAATTTATAGATAAGTAAAAATTATAATATTATTTAATTTATGTATAGGAATTCAGGTCAAGCGTGGAGCTTTTTTAAATGACAATCTAGACCAACAAAGAGGGGCCTATTGATTGGCCATGTGTAGGGCCGCATATTGATCCAATCCAATTTGGTCCACTATGAATCTATTACAAATGGATCAGTCTAATCCAATCTGATGAATACTTTGGATCGTTATGGACTGGCCCAATTCAATGTTTGGACTGTTGAATCTGTTTAAACTGGGTGTATTTTAGATTGGGTCTAACCCAAACCCAAATTTGGTCGTTTGACACCCGTACTCCAATTATATATCTTCTGTCAGTGGACTAGATATTGCTGGTTCAATTTGACCAAATTCAATATAAATCCATTACAGATGGACTAGATCCAATCCAATCCAATAAACACTTTGGACCATTAAGTCAGCACTGGTCCAATTCAATATGCCTTATTGGATTGTCATTCAAATTGATTTTGATTCGGACCGGGTCAAAACCAAATCTGGTCCCATTGATACCCCTAACCATGTGTTTCAATTAAAAAACAAACAATTTCAAAATAGAAACATTTTCCCTCCAAAGTGGTAAGTCAACAAGTCATTTTATTTTTCCAACAGATCAAATAGTTGAACCTATGACATCACAATCAAATAATAAAAATACAAACATCGATGAAAATCTATACTACCTATAATGAGCGAATTCCCCTTTTTTCTAGAATATTCTTGGATGTTTTCTACCCTTTTTGTCTAAGCACACAACTGGCATAAAGAGGGCATATATGGCTTTTACTCTCACATCAGAAACTACCCGCTCATAACTGTTCAGAAACTACCCACTTATAAGTTATAACCGTTTAGAAACTGTCCATGAATTATAAATAGTTGTCTTAAAGATACTGCCACGTGCAAATGCACATACACATTTACTAGTATGTAAAATATGTAGAAAATAAGATTGACCCCTTTAAAAACATACTAGCGGGGGCTTGTGCGATGCATGGGTTGGGGCACCTTTCATTGTACCTTCCCCCATAAGTCAAGACACTACTCCATACCTGCCTTGACCCCAGTGGTGGGGCGGGTTTGGGGTGAGGCACCCATTCCCCATTGGGGATGGGAAATCCTCAAATTTTCCCCATCCTGAAACAATCATATAAAAAAATATAATTTATGGATATTTTACAAAGGATTATGGGTATTTGGGAGTAGAGGTGGATTTGAGCCAAGCTGAACTGAATAGCTAACTATTCGAGCTCGACTTGCCAAGACAATATAAGGTTCAAGCTTGAGCTTGGTTGGTTGCACCAAAATTTGGGACAGATTAAAAGAAATATTGGGGCCTACTAGATTAAAGGCCCAGGATAGGTTGCACCAAAATTTAGAGAGGTTGATACATACCTGAGTCTTGTTAAAAAAGTCATATACAGTAGAAAGAGTCTTGGGTGTTGGACAAAGAGGAATTTACTTAGGGCTGGCTCGGGTGGGCCTGAAGACTTGGCTCTTCTAGGGGTTTGAGGGTGGGAGAGAAGGGGGGCTCTTCGTATCCTGATATGAGGGTGGTTGGACCTCTGGTAGACCCTACTACAACAAGTTTAGTAGATAAGAGTAGAGAGAGAATATTCAAATAAGTAAGCTCACTAGGTCCCTTCTTTTTGATTGGCTAAGAGACTGCAAGAAAGGAATCCCAGATTTCTTACCCAGTTTTTTTACCCACATTCACAATTCAAGATGGCGATGTGTGGCTACAATTCATAGTGGATAGAGTGTGGGTAGAAACTAGAAAGTAGTGGGAAGGAAATCTGATTGTTCTTGGAAGCAGAAAAAGAAGGTGAATCTCAACCGTTTGGAAAAGTTCTTGGTTAAGAGCAACCGGAGTGCAATAGCGAGCTGGAAGTGGAAGAAGATGTGAATGCGTACAAGATTGGAAGAGTGCCAGCAGGCTACAGTTAGATAAGTCTCTTGGACGTTTATGTAGATGTTTTAATTAAGAAAATGAAATCAGGGTGCTAAGAGTGCAAGAGGAAGGGGTAGAGGTGGCAAGGTCTTGTAGTTGTTATTGCGGTTTGGGATGTCGCTAGTTTGGCTTGTATTGGTCCTGGGAGCTTGTTTTTGTTTAATTAATTGTTTGCTTCTTTTTTGACATTTTTTGGTGTGTAAGGGTTTGGTGGGTGAAGTGGTGCTCTCTATACCTAGGCGAGTGTTATTGTTTTTGGCCAGCAGGCTAGGTCCTTTTTGGAGTTCGGATCATCTGGCCACAACACATTGCTGATCAAGCTCATCCAGCCGCGCATATAAATAATCCATGATGACCACAAAACAACTGGTGTTCTATATGCGTGGCTGGACAAGCATGGTTATCCTTTTCCCCGTCTTTGTCATCTTTTTTTAAATAAAATTTTTATTTTATTAATAAGAGGTGATTCATTGGTATGTGAGGAGGAAATCCAGATTCATATTGGAGACTTGAGAACACACATTTTTGGTCAAGTCAACTTGCTCACTTAAGAACAAACATTTTTGGCTTCAACGTGGTCACAGGCTTACAGCGGGATTTTATTAAATAAATTTGATCGGTTAGTTTAATTATAAGATAAATTATAAATGGAACTGGAAAAATATAATTAATATTACCTAAAGCAATCTCAATCACTCGGCTTTGGTTTTTAATGCAAGCAGTACCAGATCCTCCCTTGAAGCCGTCTCCGTGAGTCCCCTTGGGGCACGAACATTTGTAACTTCCCACTGTATTTGTGCACACATGTGTGCAGTTATTGTCTTCCTTGCATTCATCAATGTCTACATGCAAAACCAGCCATGAATGGAAGTTATTAATTCTCAGTAGGGTGAAATGAATTGTGAAAACAACAAATTATTAAGAGAGGTCGCCATCATCACCTTGGCATCCTTGGGGTAGATAAGGGTTCCCCCGGTAACCTTGCTTACAGTGACAATTATAGCCGCCGGTGGGGTTGGAGGAATCGGAGCAATAGGTGTTGTCTCCACATGCGTAGCTCGTCCGATTCTTTATTGCATAGGTGCAGTTGTCGTCGGGGATTACCCAGTCCAGCACCACTGGAGTTACAGTAGCTCTGTCATAACGGACTGGAAGTCTACTGCGGAGATCTCTGACGTCGGATGAAGTGAAATTAAACCAATCTTGGTCAGCCAGGAAGGCGTAGCTGCAGGGATTGAAGTCCAACGAGTAGTTGTGGTGGTAAAAGCTGGAGAGGCTGACGTTAAAGGTATTCAGATCATTTGGAATGGGAGTCTGGCAGCATCCAATGCCGGAACAGGAGCCATTAATCAGAACTTCGTTGGTCGAACAAAATGAGATGCAGCCGCTCGTAAAAGAATGACCTGATGATGATGAACTCGACATGTAGGCGAGGGTGTCGCAACCGATCGCCGTGAATTTGTTTCGGGTGCTCGAGAAGCTATTTACTCTTCCCAGTGTGATATCTACTTTGTAGCCGACAGAGATTCTCCCAGACTCATTGTAACAGTCGATAGCAATCCGGATATAGACAGTGGATTGGCCTTCTAACGAGATATTCACGTAGGGTATGTTTCCTCCACCAGAATCAAGAAGCACTGGATAGCCAGATGAATGGTCGCAATCTAAGTGGAAATTTGAGTCTCTGAAACAATCTGAATCATTATTTCCAACTCCAAAGGGATATGGGATGTTCACTTCTCCACATTTTTCTTGGCAACCAGGCTTCGCCGAACTCTGAGAAGAAGTTGATGCCACAGTCAGAGAGAGCGATAGGATTACCAACTCGATGCGAAGAACAGATAGATTCTTCCAAGCCATCTCTCTCTCTCTGCTATTTGTCCACGACATTTTAGTTGGATTGTGGAATTATAAATACCTTCTCTAGGTCAACTCTCCACCCAAAAGAACTTTAGAATTTGGAAGTTTCTTTAACTTTTTGCGTTTGTAATAACTTTATTATGATTCAAAACTTAGTTTTTCTACAATCATGTTATCCTAAATATAAATAAATAAACGATTAATGAAGCGAAATAAGAAGAAATATAAAAAAGAAAACAAAGACAAAAAAGCAGAATGCAAAAAATAACGTGCCTATCTGCCAATGGATTAGAATATTCCTATATGACCAAGTCAAGGTCTGAATGTACTTGAATGACCAATTCACTTCGGTGATCATTGAATTTATAGAGCTCAAGTTGGTAGGCAATTTTCGTGCCTAAATTACCAGCAGTTATGCACCATTAATAACTTTCCCCTGACCTCTTTTTCCCTAGGGCTGTGTTTGATTTTAATGAAAAAATAGGGAAAATAAAGAAAAGATATAGAAATTTGTTCAAATGTTGTATAGGTTTTCCTATATTTTCCTTCCTTCTCTACCTTTTCCTTCAAACCAAACAAAATACAAGTATTTAGTTGCAGGATTAGATTTTACGTCAATATTGGAACAAACCAGTTAATACA
This sequence comes from Nelumbo lutea, assembly GCF_056320005.1. NCBI lineage: Eukaryota > Viridiplantae > Streptophyta > Magnoliopsida > Proteales > Nelumbonaceae > Nelumbo > Nelumbo lutea. The sequence goes on from NC_142688.1 coordinate 40,650,598, forward strand.
CCAAAGAATCAGCCCTTGATTGATTCGATCGATCATTCTCAAATACCAGGAAATAGATCAATATTGGGATAGTAAGTTCAATTATTAATACAAAGCCTCTTTCTTTGGGCTAGCTAGTTGTCAGCTTGTCAAGTGCAACCAATGCTTGGGTACCATTTTTTATATAAACTCACATCGGTTTTCTTTGAATCACAATGCAACCAATGCTTAATTGGGTTCCATTTTTTTATATAAACTCGCATTGGTTTTCTTTGAATCACAATGCAAGCTGTTAAAACATTTAGTTCATTTTGCCAAAATAAATAAAATAAAAGTCTTCTACCAAAGAAACCGGAGAAAGGAAATTTTTCATTGGTTAGGAAAACGTGAGATTGTCTCTTATTTATCTTGCTTTTAATAATTTATATTAATAATAAACTATTAAAATATGTAAGCCCCACATCTCATCTTGTAAGACTATATATGATTTTGAGCTTGACTTTGAGTTCATACTGACTCCACTTAAAATATTGTTTGATATTGATAAACAAACTATATATAACATTGTTCATTAATTGACACTGACATATTGCTTAGTTTAACTAGTTACGTAAATTTTAAAACAAAAAATAATAATAACACAAAGTTGGCAATAAGTAATTAAATTGGGAACAGTTCTCTAATTCACATTTGGCTTGAAGGAAAAAGTAGGGAAAGGAAGAGAAATCTTTAGAAATCTTGTTCCCACTCTTTCTTTCAAATCAAACATAGCGTAATTGAAATTAAAGAAGAAAAACACAATAAAATGGAAAAACAAACAACACTAACATATCACTTCTCGAGGGCTTTATTACTTACAATGGAGATGCATGAAAGACTCCGATTTCCTACACCTTTTTCTATATGCTATATTTCTGCACTTCCATTTTATCTTTTGCCAGATGCCTCATCATATGTGTGTTTCACATGAATGAATATTTACTCAGTGCAAAGAGGCACCTATATCAGGCTGAATGGAAAGTGTAGGAGAAAATTGAGGAAAGCAGTGTAGGAGATCCAAACTACAAGCCAATTATCTTGCATCACCCAGAGATAATCTAACTTGTTTCTTTAAGTTCTCAGTCTCCATGGTATTGGAGCTTTCAATTTGAGAGTCCAAATAAGATTCAGCCAATAAGTTCACAACTTCTTCATCAGAGTTCCGTTTCACTTTGGCCCATGGGTGATTACCAACTCTTCGTCCTTGTATGCAGTCCAACGCCATAGCAACTAGCAACTTATCTCATTGTTGGTCTCACTTCCCCATTCAATCTTATCGTAGGCAATTTTTGCAAGTTCAGCAATTGCTTGAAGCTGTGTATGATTTCCTCTGCACACACACAGCAATTGCTTGGGGCTCACTTCAACAGTAATAACAATTAATGGAAAGAGAGAAAGAGTTCAGCCCCACGTTAAAACCATAAAATTAAAGAGTCTTGAATACATTGTTTGGTTTCCTCCACCTTGAATTAGATGAAATGATGTCGTAAGCATATGAAATTCCCCTTATCTATGGCTAATTGCTCTTATAAACAGGAGTGTCAATTGTACCATATTTGGTCCAATCAATCCAATCCAGTCCAATATAAGTTCATTAATTATAGATGGACAAGGTCCATTTCAATTGGATAAATACTTTGGACCAGTTTGGAGAACGTCCAATTTAATGCCTTGACCGTCCTATGTGTTCAAATTCGTTTTCATTTAAATTAATTCCCATCCAAACCTGATCCATTGACATCTATACTTCTATCAATGAACCAGATATTGGTTCACCGTGCTTGTATATATTCATGGGAGATTTTCACAATACCCAATTGCAAGTCCTGTGATGTGAGCGTAAGGACTATTTTGTAAGGAGAACTGGTAACTTGGACATAAATTTTTCGTTCTTCTACATCTACAACTGGTAACTTGGACAAGTGTGAAAATAGTAAAAATGTCCCAGGGAATTCATCATCTCTCAATCGATTGCCTCCGTAAATTTTCTATGTCAGACAGTTAAATGACTCAATCCATGAGAAAGTAGTTTGTTCTTATTCTATCTGGATTGGTAGAAAGAAGCCATCGAAAAGCTTAGAGAAAGAGAACACATTTCAGGAAGTGCAAATAATTTTGGTTCATTGTTTGTTGGTTTCTTTAATGTTTTTGTTGAAGGGCATTTTTGTCCTGTAAGACGTGGATTTACAGGAAATGGAAAGTAGGAAATATTTTTGTCTTTTTACTAGTTAGAGTTCTCATACCATTCATAAGAAAATTAGATGATAGGTGAAGGGCATTTTTGCCCTTTTACATGATAGTTAACGTTTTGGACCAATTTGACACTTTTTGAAAATTTACTGCAGTGATGCATTTAAGAGTTCAGATACTAACTTAACACTATCCCCAAACTTCATTTTTAAGTGAAAATATATTTGTAAGTTTTGCCCCAAACCAATATTAAATTTATTAGCGGGGAAATATGAAAGATTGAATAAAAATTTGTTATTAATTACAATTACAAAAGCTACCATTTTTAAATAAAAATTTGATTTTCTTTAAATAAAAATTTGATTTAAGAGTTCAAGGGAGCACCCTATCCCTGTCCCCGTCTCGTAGTCAAGACACTTTGCCCCATCCCTGCTTCGTCCTTGTTTTCAGGTGGGTTTAGGAAAAAGCACCCTCTCCCCATTAGGGATAGAGAACCTTGTCCTCAATGTTGGTTGAGTTCAAGGCAAGACACCCACACATCAAGGATGGGGAATCCTCAAATTTTCCCCGCCCTGTCCCTAGTGTCAGGTGAGTTCAAGGCAAGGCACCCACTCCCTATCAACCCAATGTTCAATTTGATGACAAAAGTGATCAAAATGATATAGTGAGTACCTTCCACATGGTAAATTTCCAAAAATACACTAAATTGTCTTTAATTTTCAACAATGTAATTTTATGAAAAATTTGGAAAATTTATTAAATTTGTGTGATTTTGAAAATTTATTCAAATTTATTTTTAAATTGTTATTAAATAATATATTTTATTTTTAATTGGTCTACTTGTAGAGTTACACTAATTTATCTTATATTTTCTAATATAAACTAATCAATAATTTTCTTTTTCTAATATTATACTAATTTATCTTAATATTTTGTGTAATGATTGGTTCAAATTACATTTTTCCTTTCCCATTCTCATTTATCTTTAATAATTTTCAATAATTTACAATGAAAAATGCATAAATTTTCAATAGTTTTCCAAAATCTATCAAATGTAATAAATTTTCCTAAAGTTTCCAAAATATTCCAACAAATTTCAATAAATATTTAATACATTTTAAATAAACTTTCAAAAAATTTATTTCTTTTAAATTCTAAAATATTATTTTACAAAAATATAGTTTTATGAAAAGTTTTGAAAAATTCATTACTTTCTAATATAATTTAATTAATAATTTCATTTTCCAACATTATAATATTTTATTCCCCCACTTTAATTTGGTTATTAACTATAAGGGTAAATCTCTTAAACTACCCTTATTGTTCATGAAATTGACAAACTGTACCCTTACTATTTAGATATTGTCTTTCTGACAATTGGTACGTCGTTAAACACTAAGAGAAAAAAATGAAATATCAAATTTGCCCTTCACTCTTCATCAAAATTTTAAAATAAAGCCCAACTAACTGTGTAGACCGGTTAATTGCTATTCATGGGAGGGGATGCCGCATTGCTCTCTGTAACTTGGACTACACCTTCGTCTCCGATTGATTGAACTACACCACCGCAATAGATCTGAATGCCAGTCTGGAATTTCCAACGCCTCGAGAAAACTGGAATCTTCAGACTTCCATGCCTATCTTTTTTTTTCTCCTCCGTTTTTCGTTTTTACGGACGGATTCTACGACCCTTGTCCATCGTGTTTGAAGGTTGGCCAAAGCTAACGAGGAGCGAGGGCAGGAACCAAAGCAAGAATGCCTTTACAAGATGAAGGTCATATAGAGCAAGAATGCCTTTACAAGATTTGTCTTTTGTTTCTAATGGGAAACCTTTCTTCACATAGCTCTTTTTGTTTCTTCGCTCAATAAGATGACGTGGTTTCCTTTTTCACTATAGAATAAAGTCTTTTTTGACACTTGTTAGGAAAACAACAGAAGTCATCTTTTTAACAACACTTGACTTGCCCGAGGAAGCGTATCAACAACATCAGATTTGGAGGAGCCTAAGACCTAAGAGTAGAGGATCAAGGACCCTTCTACATAGCATAATCTTGACACCTGAAGACTCAAATCTGAAAGACAAGAGGAAGCGTTCCTCTTCAAATCGAGGAACATTTATTTTTTAGAATCTGAGAGACAAGAGAAAGCATTCCCCTTCAAATCGAAGACGATAAAAAGTTTGAGATTTCCAATGTTTGAGAATGTCATAGACAGGGGGAAGAGAGGAAGAAGAAGACTAAGAAGGAGAGAGAGAGAGTGGAGGCGGAGGGGTTGCAACGGAAATATCATCTAGTCGTTGACATCCTCTTCAATTTTGGGTTGCGATGCCGATGCCCAGTTCTGAGAGATGTCGATGGCCATTCGGATATTTCTTGTGATTGTTCGTTTCCTACAAATTCTTTCTAGTTAATGGTATTTAATGTAAGTAGGGAGTCAGCTTGTGTTATCTTCGTAACTCTGTTCTTCATCATTTTATTATGTTGCTTGGTTTTTCTTATTTGCATGTTTTCTGTAATGGCATTGATATTTGATTTGATTCTAGGGGAATTGGGACTGATGTTTAGTTCTAGGAAGTGGGTGTCGGGAACGACACCAAAAAAAGTTGAGGCATACTTTTGAGCTTGTAGTATCAGTGCTGCTCTCCGCTCCTTCCCAAGGTTTCACCCTTTCGCCTTCAAGCTCAAACTCTGATCCCCGTCCCGGCTCATCCCTCTGAGACCTACAACACCATCCTGGCTTGAGTTTTGTTCAATCACAGACTTTACAAGGTTAAATGTAGGCAATGATGGAGAAGCAATAGGACCAAATGAATCAACTGTGGAGAAGCGATAGGACCAATTGAATCAATTGTGGAGGCATCAGACTCATCACACTCGGGTATGGTGGTAGGTGGCACTCATGGTAACAAGTGGAGTTTTGAGAACGAAGCAGTTCAAAGAGGTTCAAGTGGTGGTTGTAGTAGTGGGGGCGGGGAAAGGGGTAGCGGCTTTCAGTTGGGACTCGGGAGGTGGTGGTGGTGTTCCTCTGGTTCGGTTTCTGAAAAGAGGCTAGAGGTAGATCTAGAGAAGTGATTTGGGTGACAAGCCAAGAATTAGAGACATCAAGGTGGTCATGGTATTCCGTCATCTGGGAGGTGGCCATGGTGTTCCATGGTCACTGCAATTGCCACCAGTGACGGTGTTCCAACAGTGGTGGTAAATAATTAGGGTACTTTAGGAATTTTAGAACAATTAACAATCATGTGATGTCACATGTAAATATAGTGTGACAAAAATTTAACGGCAAGGGAGGTGTTAGACAATTGTCAAACAGTTTGTCAATTTTGTGAACAGTAAGGATAGTTTAAGAGATTTATCCTAACTATAATAATAGTAATAATTAAAATACTATTCTTTTTGATAATTGTTAAATATAATTCTCAATTTTATAGAAATTGGTTGAAGAGTTTCCAATTTCTATAAAATGTTGTTAATTAACATGAACATAAGAGTATTTAACAGAAATACTTTAAGAATTAATGATGAATTAATTAATAACAATATTTATTAATTTTTTGTAATTTATAAACTTTTGGTAATAACACTATTTAATGCACATTGAAAATGGGTTGGATTAAATATTAATTGTACATAACCATTTATTAATTAATATGAATACTTTAAATGATAGAGAGTGGATATAAATTGAGGGAGTTATTTTAGGAATTGATTGGGGAATTGGGTAACATGATACTTTCCTAACCGCTTAGAGTTAGAGGAGATACCTTAGGCTCCATTTGGTTTGTGGGATGGGGATGAGAAAAAGGGAATATTCCAAAAATATTCCCTTTCTAATATTTGTTTTGAGGGAAAGAGGGGGATGGGGTGAGAAAAAGGTGGGATGCGAGATCCCAAAATCGAGGATTCGAGGTCGCACCAAAACAGTGCGACTCTGGTGGGAAAACTCGATAAAATCATTTGAAAGGTGCCTTCTTCTTCTTCAACTGGAGTAAGGCGACGAACATCCTCGCCACAGACCAGCTACGAGGGCGACGGTGATGACGATGAACAACGATGAACCAGCGATGAAGAGTCTCCCTACCACAGACCAACGACGATGGCGAACGACAAACAGTGAACAATCCCCTTCCTTTTGACAGCGGCAACGAAACAGATACTGTTCATTGCCTTCCCTATTTGAATAGAGGAGGCAGCAGTAGCACAATCCTTCACCATTTTCTTCACCGTGTGGTGGCAACGAACCAGATCTATTTCTGTTTCTGATTGCCGTTTTCTTCACCCCTTTGCATTTCACTCTTCTCTGGTCGCCGCTACAACTCTTGGCAACGGCAATCTACCTTCTCAGCACTCCCATATCTCTCGGCAGCGATGATCTGTCTTAGGTTCCGGCAATGGCACTACCATGTCAATTGAGCACCGACAAACGAGGGGGGACTATCGGTGCTGGAGGACCTCTTTGGAGCTTTAGTCACGGAGTTCTCTATTTCTCCCTCCATCTTCCTCTTCTCTCTTCTCCCTCATAACAATGTTTTCTATTATTTTCTCATATATAAAACCAAACAATGGAAGTGTAAATTTTTACACTTTCCCATCCTATTCCATCCCATCCCACCCAAATCTTCCCCACAATCCCACAATCCAAACAGAGTCTTAGGAGAGAAATTATAAGAATATTTTTAAGTAGTTAGATTGAGAATGGTGATTGATGACCTGGCTTAATGATAGTGGTGGAAAGAAAGAGGAGAGAGAATAAAAAAAAACGGAGCAATGAGAGACATGATAGCGTGGACTGTATTGCTATATATAGATAGATTTTTGTTTGAAGTGCGAAAGCATGAAAATTCATTCTCATATTTAAACTGTCATTTAATTTAACACAACAGAGGCAATAAAATCTGGGCAAGTAGACCACGTGAAGGGTTTGAATGTACCTGTATCACCAACTCAACTCATTTAGGGTATCATTGAATTTATAAAGCTCAAGTTGGTAGCCAACCGCAATTATCAAGTAAAATTTTTGCCACGAAAGGGACCAAAATTGGGCTGACAAGTTCAATTATTAATACAAAGGGTTCTCTTGCAAGTCACACTAATGTCATGTGTAACATATATTGGACCAAGCAATCAATGTTAGGTGGGGCTAAAAAATTCTAAGTTAAAGCATTTAATTCAATTTTCCAAAATTAAATAAATAAAAGTTTTCTATCAAATAAACCGGAAGGATCAAGGATGGTTAATTTCATTGATTATGAAAACGTGGGTTGCCTCTTATCCTACTTTTAATAATTTATATTATTAAATTATTAAAATATGTAAATCCCACATCTCATTTTGATAAGAGTAGCTTGACTTTGTGTGCATACTGAGCCCACTTAAAAAAATATCTCATATTGATCAGCAAACTATATATATATATAATTATTCATTAATTGATACTGATATATTGCTTATTTTAATTAGTTACATAAATTTTAAAATATAAAATAACTGCAAAAATAATATAATTTTGCTGAGTCTTAAAGACAATTCAAAGCTTAGTTACCATTGACTCCTCAGAAATCTGAAATTACACTTAAAATCCTTTTCAGCCTTTTTTTCAAATTTGAATATAAAAACTGTTTATATTATTTGATCAAGGATTAAACATTAGGGCCCATTCCTATTTCGGATTGTGAGAGAGGGAAGTCATGAATGGGATTTTGGTTTTTATTAATGAATATATAAATATTCTTTTTTCAGATCTATATGGAATCTATGAAAAATCATTTTCATATCTGGATAAATGATATTCATTTTTTAGATGTGTAATTAGTAACTTTTTTTACCTTAGGAGAAAGTTGTCTACACTTAATAATGAACTTTGTAGGTAAATGCACTTACCCAAATATATTTATTTACTCAAGTAAATTGCTTTTCAAAAAACAAACAGGCCTAGAAAAAAAACTATCCCTAATTACCCAAATAAATGGCTTCTCCAAGAGAAACAGGCCTAGAAAAAGAGCTATCCTAACACTGTGGAGATGTTTATGTTAATTTTTGTGTGTAAATAGGTTAAATTCCTTTCATTAAATTTCTTAAACTACCCTTAAAGTTTAGAAAAATGACTAACTCTACTCCTACTGTTTCAATATTATCTTAAAATATCTTTACTATTTCTAACAATTAACACACAACTCCTTTCCCCTTAAATCTCTGTTGCATACCATTTACACTTGAATTCAGGTGTTTGATTTAATTTAAATTTACCCAAAATACCCATTGATTAGTATTTTGGGTATACCCTAATACATAAAGATAGCATTTGATCAAAGCTATTGTGAATCAGGGAGGTCACGGGAGAGCTCCTTACAAAAAAAAAAACTAGAAAGAGCTCCACCCAGAAAACCAAAAAACCAGGAAACCCACCACCGAGCAAACCAGCGGCAGCTCTTCTTCCCTAATTTCGTCTCCCCCTTTCTCTCATACCAGCTCCACCTAGAAAATCCAATGCTGAGCAAACCAGCGATATCTCTGATGTAGCGCGATCTGGTCACTCCTAACTGGCAGGGGCCTCATTCCTACCTGGCGGCGAACAACACTTGAGAAGAAGACAAGAATTCCCGAGGGCTCGATCAACGGGAACACTCCGACGCTTAAGTTAGAACTTTAAGAAAGAAAGGGAGAGTTGTAGAGAAGATGAAGAAAGCAGAGAAGATGAAGAAAGCTAAGAGTGCAGATGCGCAATTTGCAATCCCCTTGCCCCTTGGGGGTCGGGGCCCTTTTATACCAAAACCCTGTCAAATCAGGCGTAACTGCCTCTGACTCTGCTGTGGCCATTACTGCCAAAACTGAGGTGGTGGGCGTAGGTAACCATTGCAGGGTACGGTCCTGTCACATGAGACACCTTTTAAGAGTTGGCAGGCACGACGCCGCTTGACGGGCGACATGGGCGCAGCCTCCAAATTCGGTAGGTATTATTGTCAAGCGGATTTTCCTATAAGTTGTCGAGCTACCGTATGCCAAGCTCCCTTGGACCTAGCTACCTTGTACCGAGATGCTGATGATGAGCCGAGGTGCTTCTACTCGAGGTGGGCCGTAAGGCAAGTATGGACAGCACCAACAGTGCATCCCGAAGTGTCTTCGATTCGGGATGCTCACTAGGGATCTTGGATCGGGGTGTTCCGGAGATCGGAGGCTCCTTAGGAGGAGCTCAGGGGCCTCTCACTTGAAGGGACCTCGGGTTCCTCCACCTTTGGGAAACTCGGGGTGAGCAGAGTACCACTTGGTAGCGAGCTGCCACCTCTGCCGATCTGTCAGGCTAGGTTCCAGCGAGCTTATTCCACCGAGGTGTGGCAAAATCACCCTCCATCAATCTCTACCCAAAAAACCAACCTCTCTCTCTTTCTCTGTGGACAACTAAGCAGTGTGGTCTGTTGTTTTACGAACCTAGCGGTGGCATCACTCAGTTTCAGTTATCTCCCTCGATCGAAAGACGGACAGCGGTGATGAACTCTTTTTTACAACATTTCTTTATTTACAGTTTTTTGTTTTCAGAGGATTTGTTTCTGTTTATACTACTTTCTTGAGAGTTATAGATTATCTTCACCCCTGGGTTGTTGTCGGTGATGACTACCGTGAAGAAAAAGGTGTGAAAAGCACAGTTTATCACTTTTGAAAGGAAGAAGACAGTGATGTAGGAAAATCCTTTTGCTGTATCCTCTGCTGTCATTTTATTTTAAAAATTTGAAGGAAAATAAGGGGTAATATATATATATATATATATATTTTAACTCATTTATCATCCGTCGTAAATACTTATTTGATCAATAAAAAGTGACAACATAAAAATCCTGTTCCATTTTCAAACATCCCCAAGAAAATAATGTACTTGATGGTGTTTATAGGGTTTAAAGATTTTCATCTTTTTATTCCAAAGCTGTTTTAAATATTGGTCTCGGAACAGTTTTTGGGTACGTCAAGACAAGACAATCAAAAGAAATATGGCAAGAGATATTTCGCTGTTTTGAAAATATGAAAAAGTAATGAGGGTAAATAAGACCTTTTAACTATTATAGATACGATCTGATAGAAGAGGCCTTAATCCAATTTGAAAAGAAAAATGTTTTTTTATTGATTATTTTTTGGTAATAGTTTTTTTTTATCCATTTAACTATGTAAGATTGGGATCAAATTGTTTATATTTATTTTGCAAGTTGCCCTAAAGTCAACTCTTGGCACCTATATATATTTTTACCCTCTCACAAAGGGAAGATCTACATCCTCATTGTGTAGGCAGTAAATAAAAGATCAGGAGGTGATTCCCTACAAAGTAGACGTAGGAAGCAGCAGATCAAATTCAACAAAGAGATGTAAGAATAGGATCCAAAGTGCAAGCTTTCAAATTCAGCAATGGATGTAGGTATACATCTGTCTTTCATCTAAACTATCACCAATATTGAGCTAATAAAGAACTGAAAATAAATTATGCCTTTTTTTCTCTTTCTCTCTCAATCTATCAAAGAGCTCTAATAAAATTGCGCACCGTTATTGCCAAAATCTGATGGCAACTTTACACATTTGGGTTTCACTGTATTGTAACCAGGGTTTGGTAGCACCTAATAGACCACCAAAGGCTGAATAAATGCTTTCAAAACGTTGGGGGTGTTTTATATATATATATATATATATATATATCTTTTTGAAGGGATACACAAGGGGAGAGGGGGTAGTCCAGCCCATCCCCCAACAATTCAGGTGGGATTCAATCCCAACTTTCTGCTATGACCAGCTTGAAACTTTACTATTTGGTAGCAACTCCCAATGCCAAGAAGTCATCTGAACGATTCAGTGGTCCTATTACTTCCAAATAAGGATGCAAATGGATCGGATTGAATTTGAATTAGGGTATATTTGAATCCGATGCAAAGATCTAGTTGAATTTGGTAGGACTCAGTCTGAATTTGAATCCTATAGGATTTTCGGATCTTCAGATCTGATTTGATCCAACTTATTTTCTTTAAAAATTAATAAATTATTAAAAGAAAAAAATACCAATTTAAATAAAAAATACAAGTATTTTTTAATTATTTCTATCATATATACATGCTTTTTATAAAAAATAAATAGTATAATAAATTTATAAAAATATAATATAAATAATATATTTATAAATAAATAAATAACATATAGATGTATTATATATATTTATATTTATAAATATAACACATCAGATCAGACCTTCTCGGATCAGATAGGGGGGGTGATCTGAATCCGATCTGAATTCGACCAAATGGGATTGGATCGGATCAGATCATCATCACCCCTACTTCCAAATCCATATCCGCTAATCCACCCATAAACTTTAAAGGTGAGGAAACCAATCAAAATTCAATGGTTATTAAATTATAGGTGGAGTTGTTGGTAAATAAAACCAATAAAATCCCTAAGGTGGACTGAACTCTAAATTTCCCTAGACAAAATTTGTTTTGGGGGGGGGGGGGGTAATGTGTTGTCTTTTTTATTTGATATAACAAAAAAAAAAATATAAATCCTATATCATTTTTGAAATGGAAATTATTTATTTAGTGAGTGGAAATTATAGCAGATTATGTAATTCATATAAATTATATATAACATTATAATTTAATATTATTTTTCAATTTTTATTGATATTTTCATTGTGTAAAAATTTGTTATATTTCTATTATTTTTAATTTTTATTAGTGTTATGTATTTATATTTTTACTATTTTATAATATTTTTTATAATATCATAATATTTTAATCATTTTATTTATATCTTAAGCAGGTCCATCTAACGTTGGCCCAAATCCTCAAAACGTGTACCAGGGGTAAAATTCTACTATCCATATATTTTGGGTAGGTTATGGACTCATTGGTGTTTTCTTAAGATCTGATGTCTTTTTATGGGAATAGTCTAGCCCATCAAGCCAAGTAGAAAATAACCTTTTGGCTCAAATGCAGCCTAATAAGGTGATTTTGTATATAGAGAACTGTTTTCTATCCATCATTGACCTGGCTGGTTCGATTGGTTAACCCCCACCATGTCACAGACTCACAATGGTTCTGATCATCCGCTAATTCATCTTAGTTTCTGCAAATACCGTTGGTTGGATTAATAATTTATTTTATTTTTTCATCCTGTATGGTGTTACGAGTTGTTTAGGCTTTTATTTATTTCTTCTGGGACTGATAAATAATCTTGATCCTCCCTAACCCATTTGACCCATTCATCTTGAAATTCATTCAAATCCATCCAATTTATTGATGGATTAATATGGATCAAGGGTCAATAGAAAAAGGGTCAGAGTGAGTTTGATTGAATTGGGTCGCACAGGTTATTAATATTATTAATTCTCTTTTTTGTATTTTTAATTATCATCATTAATATTATAATATAACAATGATTCTCGTTTTCACACATATTTTTTGTCTAGCATGTTTAAATTTCTTATAAATTTTGCATTTAAAGTTTCTATCTTCTTGTTTTTATTATTTAATTTGTGAATTTCAAGTTGATTTATTGAAAATATGGCTATAATTGATTTTTAGAACTTGTGCTTTTATTCAGTGTTTTTTATCCCAAGGTCAACTCTATTAGTTGGACTGGTCAACCAGGGTTGAGTAAAATTTTGGGTCCATTTATACTACAAATCTACTTGCCTACAAAATCCCATTCGCTTCATCACTATGTTGTTGACATAACTAACTGAACAATTAATACATCCATTTATACTACAAATCTATTCTCTATTCTTTTTCCATGATTAATACACATTATTCTTATTCATCACCTACTTTTTCTTTAATACGAAGAATATATAACACTATAGGTGTATTCAAAATTTTCTACAATTTTGTTTATATTTTTATGACTTTTTTATTTTTATTTAATTTTTGTTATTATCATTATTTCAATTTTGACATCATTGATTTATTCATTTGTCGTTGATGGTTGCACCATTGATCCACCACTTGGATGAAAAAAAAATGTTTTAATTTGATTTGGGTTGATTTGAAATTTTGTGTTTCATTTCAATCATTAATAAAAGTAATTTTTATTTTTCAAATTTGTTTTGTTTATATTATGAATATATAATATTAATCTTTTGTGTATTATCACTTTCAAATATTTATTGTTTAACTATATCATGAGTTACGCATTTAAGCATTTTTTTTATGATTTTTTGAGAAAAAAATGAACAAGGAATGTTGAAACATGCATTCAATAACCCCCCTCCTAGATGGGAAAAAATGTTTCATTTTAGGAATAATTTTAAATTTTGTATTTTTGAAGGTAAATATAAAAGAATGTTATTAAAGAAGGATAAATAGAGAAAAAAAGGTGAAAACGAGAACCACCCTAACAAACAAGAGCTACACAAAATTAAATGAAACCTAAACACCCAAATGTAGGAATGGCAATTGGGAAAGTTTGGCATAGGACCATACTCCCCGTCCTTGACCCCAACTTCGAAATAAATCCCCAACCTCAGCCCTGGCCCCATTCTACATTGGGGATAAAAATGATCCTCCATCCCCAACCCATGGTAGAGATGGGTGCTCCGATGGGGACTTGGATCCCAAAAATTTGTAACTAAAATTATTTTTAGAAAATAGATTTACTTAAATTAAGAAAATTCTTTAAAATTATAAAAATATTTTAAACAATCTCATAAAATATATATATAGATATATATAATCCAAACCGGGGTGGTGATGAAAAAAAATTGCTACCCCAAGAAAGAAACCGAAAACCAATAAAAACAAGGAATGAAACCAAAACAAGCCAGAACCGGCTAAAGCTTCCAACGATAAAACCAAAGACTAGACCAAGAATAAAGGGGAACGGGATCTGCTCCTCACACTTGGGCGCCTCGGATGCACATCCACTGTGCATAGGGAACATCTTTCGTAAAAAATAACTTATAAGTATGGGAGATGTTCCCAATGCATGGTAGGATGTATGTATGAGGCGCCCTTTGTGAGGAGCAAATCCGGTCTAGAGGGAGAATTAAGCTGGCCTCTACCTCGAGTTCTCGACCCTTTTACTCCTCCCTCAAACATTCTTGGATCAATTAAGCGAGCAGCACTAGCTTTCCTCCCCTCTTGAACCACCGCATCCACATAGAAGACAAATTAGTTTCATTATATTACGACTCCACACTTCCTCAACCTCATCCAACAACTCATTCACTTCAAGATCCTCATTGGTCTCAGCTCCATTACTTAGGCCTTAAAGGAGCAAACTCTTCAGTTCTAAACATTTCCCTGGCAGAGGCTTCTCCACCCAGGAATGATAGCTCTAAAGTAAAACCTTGTTCACTTGGGCCTCAGCACAATTCCCCGACCGAGGCTGAGGCAAAACCCCACTCGGGCCTTAAAACCACCTATTCTTCTACCGTCGCCAATTAAGATAATGGCAAGCCATTGAAACCCACCTCCTCCTCTTTTCTGACAACAACTGGAGCTCCTTAAGCTATCAGTAGGATCACTATCTTAAGAATGGCATGTTCATGAGCTCCACAGATAAGTCAACTTTTTATTGGCCACCCTCCTGTGGGAATTTCTTAAACCTACCCGCTTCCGACGGACCCTAGAACACAACCCCTAAAAGGACCCGACAAGGATACTAAGCCCATCGAACAACTAGAGGTTACCCCTAAAAAAGGCCCATGACCGCCTGCTCTTCTATAGGACCCAAGAAAGAAGAGACCCCCTAGCCCTAGGTCCTAACCTGACCTCACTGTAAGAAAAGTTCGAATTTAAAACCTCAATCGTCCTCTTCCAACTTCCAAAACTTCTCTCCCGATTCACCGTCGACCACCGTTAGCACCAAGAGATCCCCCTAAGCAAGGTCGAAGGTGGGGGCTGGCGGGTCGCTGTCCCACACATCCCCAGACCACTTCCTTAAGGCAGCTATCTTCTCAAATTGTGATGTTAGTGATGATCTCTTCGCCGGCCGGTTAAGGCCAACCCTGAGTCTCCCCATTGCAAGTTAAGCTTCAACTCTCCCATTGTGTCCTCTGCAAGAACCGAAACAAGAGCTTGTGCACCCCCTCTATTGGAGCAACACAAGTGTGGTGCTAAAATTAGGAAGAGAAATCTGAAGAGGAAAAGTTGAAGAAAAAGTGAAAAAAAAAAGATGAAAAGCAAAACTTACACTTATGGGGTTTACTCTGTTCTTGACAATTCGTTTCTCTGTTACAAAATGTTTTTAGATTACCAGATATTAAGGGGATTTACTTTTACAGGTCTAGAATATTCAGCTCTCAAGTCCTAAGGCAACCCACTAATAGAAAAGGCAAAGCATTAAAAGAAAATTATAAAATTACTACTCTTACTTTTCAACACCCTTTCTTAATTTGTAATTTTCACTAGATATTTGAAATGCACAAACTTTTTAGAAGATAGTGGCTAATTTGAATTCATTCAATAATTATGAGTTGTTATGTTTATAAATCAAATCATCAACATTAAGACAAATATGAATAAAATCCTACATGCTTTCCTTCTTGACATAGAGTGATGGCTCATTTGGACTTTTTTCAAATCCATTCTTATGGAAGTATTTGTCAATCTTGCTATTCCATGCCCGAGGCACTTCCTTTAAGCCATATAAAGCTTTTTTAAGCATGTAAACCATACCCTTTTTTTCTTTCCATTACATATCCTCGTGGTTGTTCAACATAGACTTCTTTTTCTAAATCTCCGTTTAAAGGCTGATTTTGCATCAAACTGGAACACTTGTAGTTTTAGTTGGGCAGCAAATGCAAGTACTGTTATAATTGCTTCCATTCTTGCAACTGGCGCAAATGTCTCATGGAAATCTACCCCAAGTTGTTAGGCATAGCCTTTAGCTATTAACCTTGATTTATGTTTTTGGATTGAGCCATTTTCATTAGACTTTGTTTTGTAAACCCATTTCAGTCTTATTATTTCTTTTTATTTGGATTTATTAACCAATTCCCATATCTAGTTTTTCTCAATCATTTCAATTTCTTCATCATGGATTTCACCCAAATTTCTTCTTTTGAAGATTCTTTGAATTTTTGTGATTTTAATTTAAGAAATGCAACACCACAAGAATCAAAGATTTTTTTAAGTAAGCATACCTTTTTTGGTGGAGTATCTAAATCTACATCACTAGGGCTTACTTCCCATGAATGTTGGTTTCTTGAACTTGAGGGATTCATTCTTAAGCAGAAACTTATTAGACTTAATCTTCTTGTATTTGTTGGCCTTACATTTGATGTAGTTGTATCATGCTCATGGTCATTAGGCATCACTTCTTCATCTTCTATTTGGTATTTCTTGATTTGTGAGGAATTTTCTTCAAAGTTCTATGCTCCCTCTTCGTCAAATATCACATCTCTTGAAATTACTAATTCATTTGTAGTTGGATTGAGCAACCAGTAGCCTTTTGATTCATCACTGTAGCTAAGGGAAATACATTTATCAGCTTTGCCATACAAAATTTCTCTCTTCTTTAAGGAAATTAGAGAATAAGCAATGCAACCAAAATTTTTGAATGAGCTAATAACAAGCTTCTTTCATCATTTCCAAAGTGCACATCATAACCTTTTTGAATAAGCTATCCACAATAAGCAAATTTTGAGTTAGACCAAGAACATATAGAACATTAGAAATGAGTTTAGAATTATCTTGCTTAGTCTCCACTGTAACAAGAACCTTTCCTTCAACACTTTAGTCTTTTCCATCTCGAAGTTTCACTTGAGAATTAATATATTCATTCAACTCAAAAAAAAAAAAATTCTTGATTACCATAACCAATATCCAAATACCAAACTTGTTTTGTCTATTGTTGGTTATTTGTAAAGGAGTAAAATAGATGACTTTCTGAATCGTCATTTCAATATAATGGGCTTGTTCTTTTTCTTAAATCTATAACCTTTTGCAGCATGAACATGTTTTTTTCATTTTTTTTACATCTGAAATAGTAATCTTGGGGCTAATGGCTGTCCTTTTTGCAAATAAAACAACCATTATTTTGCTTTTCACATCTTCCTCTTCCATAAGATCTACCTCTTCCACATTCTCTTCCATTATTTTGAATCATCTTCTTCTACCTTGATATGGTCCTTCTCTTGAAGTTTCTTTTCCACCATCATTTTTTTTTCCTTTTTCTGTAATGGTGAGTTTAGACTAGAAAGCTTGCTCCTATGAAGAAGTTGATTTTTTTTTTCCATCCCATACTCATGAGTTTCAAGTGAGTTTATTAATTTATGCATGGATATTTTAGTCAAATCTTCAGATTCTTTAATGATAACGACCACACGATCAAATTTAATCAATAATCTCTTCGAAGCCTTTTATACATTGTTTTCATTTGAGGTAACATTTCCATATGTTTTGATTTGATATACAATACCAATGACTCAATAAAAAAAAAAAAAAAACTCTTGTAGATCCACTTTCTTTCATCATAGGATTATCAAAATCTCTCCAAAGATTTTGAAGTTTTATGGATGTTACCTTTTTATTGCCCTGAAATTCCTTTTTGATAATATCACATGCTTCTTTTGAGCTTTTGGCAGCCATAATTCTTGAAAATTTTGTTTTGGTTACTACTTTGACGCAGCATGGAAGCAATGAAAATCGGAGCTGGCTATGCAAGCATCGGGCGTTCGCTAGCACCTAGCGAATAACACCGATTTCTCTATGAGAGAGAAAAGGTGGCGAAAACTCAAAGAAGAGAACTCAAGAAAATCTGAAAATCTAAAGTATGAATTGTGTTCATTAACTGGAAAATAGCAGTATTTATAATACATCTGGAAATTGAAATTGTAAAAGAATTGGAAATTATAAAAGAACTGGAAAAGAACAACTAGGATATATCAACATCTAATATAGATAGGATCGAATTCCTCTTTGCCTGATCTCCACCGTCCGATCTACCTAGATGCATGAATCTTGGGTTATCTTGCTAATCTTGATGCTTCTTGGAGTCTTTCTTGATAATCTTGGAAGAGTCTTGGAAGAGTCTTGCCTTATCTTGCTAATCTTGGAAGAGTCTTGATAATCTTGGGTTCTTGGATCCCTTGTTTATCTTGAATTCTTATTTAACTTATCCTTATCCTAGGAGCTGCCGCCCCTAAGGATGAGATGGGCCTTATGATGGGCCTCCATCATTCTCCCCCACTTGGAGAGAACTCGACCCCGAGTCGTGACTAGGGTAGGCAAGTGTTATTTCCGGCAGGTACCGATGAAGGTCAGCAACGTTGAAGGTCCTGGACATACCCATATGATTTGGTAAATCTACTACATAGGCATTGTCGTTAATCTTCTTCACGATCTTATATGGACCATACTTCCGAGGCTTCAACTTGTTGTAAGTACCTACGGGAATCCTTTCCTTCCTTAAGAAGACCATGACCTCATCACCTACGTCAAACATTTGAGGTCGACGGTGATTGTCTGTGGCCATCTTGTACTTGGCGTTGGATTGCTCTAGCTTCTGCTTCACGGCCTCTTGGACAGACTGGATTTGTTCTGCCATCTACTCTATTGAGATACTGGCGCTGGGTACCTTGGGTAGCTTCACTAAATCCAGTGCATGGTTAGGGACCTTCATGTATACGGTGGAGAATGGGGATCTGCCTATAGAACTGTGTACTGCATTATTATAGGCGAACTCAGCCTGGGCTATGGCGAAGTCCCACTATTTTGGCCTTTCCCGGCATATGTTGCGAATTAAATTCCCTAAGGTCCGGTTTACCACTTCTGTCTGTCCATCTGTCTGCGGATGGGCTGTACTGCTGGAATTAAGTGATGAATCAAACAACCTCCACAGGGTCATCCAAAAGTGACTGAGGAACCGTGTGTCACAATCTGAAGTGATGGTCTTGGGTACCCCATGCAAGCGGACAATCTCCCTGAAAAATAATTTTGCTGTTGCGGATGCATCTGCTGTTTTCTTGCATGGGAGGAAGTGAGCCATTTTCGAGAATCTATCAACCACCACGAAGACGGAGTCCATGTTCCTCTGGGTCTTTGGCAAGCCTAGCACAAAATCCATGGACAAGTCTTCCCATATAGCAGTAGGAACGCGTAGGGGCATGTAGAGACCTGTGTTCTGGGTTTGTCCCTTAGCTATCTGACAAACATAGCACCTGTTTACGATGGTAAACATGTCCCTTCTTAATTTCGGCCAGTAATATCGCCCCTTAACTGCTTCTACTGTTTTGTCCCTTCCCAAGTGTCCTTCTAATCCACCCCCACGCAAATCCCTGATGATCTTTTCGCGGAGGGAGGTGCAAGGGATACACAGTTGTTCCCCTTTCATAAGGAACCCATCATAAATAAAGAAGTCTTTTGCTGGCTGCTTATTCACACATTTCTCCCATACCTGTTAGAAGTCTTCATCTTGGGCATATAAGTCTTTTAGGCACTCAAAACCCACAATCTCAACACTGAGGGTCTTGATGAGAGCTATGCGCCTACTAAGTGCATCAGCCACCTTATTTTGCTGTCCTGTCTTATACACAATTTTATATGGGAACTTGTCTAGAAAAGCAGGCCATCTGGCATGTAAATCACTTCTTAATTGCTTTTGCCCACTAAGATATTTTAGGGCTTGATGGTCAGTGTAGAGAACAAATTCTTTTGCAATTAAATAGTATTCCCATGTTTTCAGGGCTCTAACCACAGCATAAAACTCCTTGTCATAAGTAGACCACTTTCTCCTGGCTTCACATAATTTTTCACTGAAGAAAGCAATGGGTCTTTTCTCTTGGGACAATACAGCCCCTATGCCAACACCACTAGCGTCACATTCAACTTCAAATAATTTATTAAAATCTGGCAAGGCAAGAACAGAAGCAGTACATAATTTTTCTTTTATGAGAGCAAAACTTTGCTCTTGTTCTTCTCCCCAATGAAATTTCCCCTTTTTCAAGCATTCAGTAACGGGAGCCATGATACTACTAAAATTCTTAATAAAGCGCCTATAGAAGGTTGCCAACCCATGAAATCGCCTGACATCTGTGACAATGGATGGGGCCGGCCACTCCCTAATGGCTTTCACATTTTCCTCATCTACTTTCACACCATCCTTGCTTATAATAAATCCCAGGAATAATAAATTATCATTCATGAAGATGCATTTCTTCAAATTAGCATATAATTTATTTTCCCTCAATGTTTTCAGGACCTCCTTAATATGTCCCACATGCTCAGTGATAGATTTGCTGTATATCAAAATATCATCAAAATATACTACCACAAATTTACCAATGAAGGGGCGCAATACCTGGTTCATTAGCCTCATGAAAGTGCTGGGTGCATTGGTTAGTCCAAAGGGCATGACTAACCATTCGAACAAGCCATCTCTAGTCTTGAAGCCTGTCTTCCATTCATCTCCGGGACGGATCCTGATTTGATGATATCCACTCCTGAGATCTATTTTTGAGAAAACTACAGCTCCGCTTAGTTGGTCCAGCATGTCGTCCAGCCTAGGAATGGGAAATTTGTACCCAATGGTGATCTTGTTAATGGCCCTGCTGTCGACACACATTCTCCAACTGCCATCCTTCTTAGGTGTTAATAAGGCAGGTACTGCACAAGGACTCATGCTGATTTGAATGTGTCCCTTTTTCAATAATTCTTCTACCTTTTCCTATAAGATTTCATTATCCTTAGGACTCATCCTGTAATGTGGGAGGTTAGGTAGACTAGCACCTGAAACAAGATCAATATGGTGTTGTATATCTCTCATGGGAGGGAGCTCATTTGGTAACTCCTCTGGAACTACATCATTAAATTCATCCAGTAGTCCCTGTATTTCAACTGGAATTGTATTTTCATCATTAACATCTTCTCCTTTTACTACCAACAAATGTATCTCATGAGTATCCTTACATTCTTTAACAAATTCAGCATGATGATGGGTGATGGTAAGGAAATTCTTGTCATGTGCCTTTGGAGTATTTGTAATACTTTTTTCTACTATGGGTAACAAAGTATAACGTGTACCCTCTTTTTCAAGTTGGTAGGTATTCTTCCTACCCATGTGCCTTGCATCTGTATCAAATTGCCAAGGCCTTCCTAACAAAATATGGCAAGCATCCATGTCTACAATATCACAATATGCTTCATCATGGTACTTACCAATTGAAAAAGGTACCTTGCAACGCTCTTCCATTCGTACGCCGCCTCCTTCCTTTATCCACCCAATTGTGTATGGATTGTGATGTTTTTCAAGAATCAGCTGTAATTGTTGGATGACATCCCTGCAAATAATATTTTCTTGACTGCCACTATCAATAATTAAATTAAATAATTTTCCCTTGACAGTGCATCTGGTACGAAATAATCTGTGCCTTTGAGAAATATCCTTATTTTTCTAGGACAACATTAGTTTTCTTACCACACAAGTATACTCCTCATGTTCATATGGACCCTCTTCATCCTCCCCATCAAGTCCACAATATACTTCATCCTCAATATCTTCTTCCTCCTCCCTTTCTACCATATTAACTGCCTTCCTCCTGGGACAGTCACTGGATCTATGTCCCACCTCATTGCATTTAAAACATTTAATAGGAGCAGGCATTGCATAAGGGTTACTTGATTTAGGAGGGTTGGAAGGATTACCTCGAGTATGTCC
Organism: Nelumbo lutea; assembly: GCF_056320005.1. Taxonomy (NCBI): domain Eukaryota; kingdom Viridiplantae; phylum Streptophyta; class Magnoliopsida; order Proteales; family Nelumbonaceae; genus Nelumbo; species Nelumbo lutea. The sequence goes on from NC_142688.1 coordinate 40,672,431, forward strand.
TCCTGTAGTAGCCTTACCGACGTTACTTGTGCTTGCCGGGTGAGAAGGTTGTATTACCGGGACTGATTTGTTTCTGTCGACAGTTGCTGGTCTGTTGTCGCTCCCGCTGTACCGGCGGTAATTATCACTGTGCGCCTTGTCTTGGAACATTAATTCTGCTTTCAATGCTAGGTTCCTTGCTTCCTGCACACTAAGAACCATTTGTACACCAATTTTGTCTCTGATGGACGGTCTCAAACCGCTTAGATAGCGGGCTGCCTGCTGGTTATCACTTTCAGATAATTGGTTTCTTTCAGCTAATCTCAAAAATTCAGATGTATATTCATTAACACTACGAGAACCCTGTGCACACCTCTGATAAGATTCAAACATATATTGTTCATAGTCAGGAGGTAAAAATCTACCTCTGATTAATTGTTTCATGCGCCTCTAGGTTCGGATAGGACCCATTCCTTCTCTCATCTAGGTCTCTCTCATCCGTTCCCACCAAACAGATGTGCCTCCCTTTAATCGGAAAGCTACTAATTTTACCCTTCGTTCCTCTGGTATTTTCATGTAATCAAAGAACCTATCGACCTCTGTGATCCAATCCAGAAATCCCTCTATACCAAGATCTCCACTAAAAGTAGGAATATCTACCTTGAGTTTAAATTCATCATTACTCCTACGAGGATTGAAATTACCTTGATTGTGCCAATTTCTACCGTTTCTGTCGTTGCCGGGAAGAATTGGAGCACCACCAAATTCGAAATCATCATCACTGTCGTCGTCAAGAACTGGACGTCGGGACGCAATAGCGACGGGTGGTCTGTCGTGGTCGTATATTGTTCATAGTCAGGAGGTAAAAATCTACCTCTGATTAATTGTTTCATGCGCCTCCAGGTTCGGACAGGACCCATTCCTTCTCTCATCTGGGTCTCTCTCATCCGTTCCCACCAAACAGATGTGCCTCCCTTTAATCGGAAAGCTACTAATTTTACCCTTCGTTCCTCTGGTATTTCCATGTAATCAAAGAACCTATCGACCTCTGTGATCCAATCCAGAAGTCCCTCTATACCAAGATCTCCACTAAAAGTAGGAATATCTACCTTGAGTTTAAATTCATCATTATTCCTACGAGGATTGAAATTACCTTGATTGTGCCAATTTCTACCGTTTCTGTCGTTGCCGGGAAGAACTGGAGCACCACCAAATTCGAAATCATCATCACTGTCGTCGTCAAGAACTGGACGTCGGGACGCAGTAGCGACGGATGGTCTGTCGTGGTCGTCTCCTTCGGTCTGCTGTGGATTTTCCCGGTTCCGTGGGACAACCTCCCGTAACAAGGTTTGCAGTTGTTCAGTCACCTCTGCCAACTGCCGTTCGATGTTACGTGTGGCTGTACGCTGCTCTTCGATTGCTCTCCAAACAGCTAGGAACCCCTGATCTCCGTCACGGGGTGGGTTGCGACTGCTACCGTCTGGGTTGGACATGCCTGGGCGAATTCCCTACTCTGATACCACCTGACGTAGCGTGGAAGCAATGAAAACCGGAGCTGGCTATGCAAGCACCGGGCGTTCGCTAGCACCTAGCGAATAACACCGATTTCTCTAGGAGAGAGAAAAGGTGGCAAAAACTCAAAGAAAAGAACTCAAGAAAATCTGAAAATCTGAAGTATGAATTGTGTTCATTAACTGGAAAATTGCAGTATTTATAATACATCTGGAAATTGAAATTTAAAAGAACTGGAAATTATAAAAGAACTGGAAAAGAACAACTAGGATAGATCAACATCTAATCTAGATAGGATTGAATTCCTCTTTGCCTGATCTCCACCGTCCGATCTCCCTAGATGCATGAATCTTGGGTTATCTTGCTAATCTTGATGCTTCTTGGAGTCTTTCTTGATAATCTTGGAAGAGTCTTGGAAGAGTCTTGCCTTATCTTGCTAATCTTGGAAGAGTCTTGATAATCTTGGGTTCTTGGATCCCTTGCTTATCTTGAATTCTTATTTAACTTATCCTTATCCTAGGAGCTGCCGCCCCTAGGGATGAGATGGGCCTTGTGATGGGCCTCCATCATACTTGCTGAATATGGTACACGGCTTTAGCATTGTCCTTCCTATTTTCCTTGTACTCCTTTTTGTCTTTCTATTTTACTTTTCTCTTGACATTTTGTTTTGTGTTACAAAATGTTTATAGATTACAACACATAAAGGGATTTTACTTTTATAAGTCTAGAACACTCAGCTCTTAAGTCCCAAAATAACCTACTAATATAACAGACAAAGCATTAAAGGAAATTTACAAAATTACCATTGTAAATTTTCAACATGCTCCTTCCTCCACCCCCTGCAACTACTACTTTAATCCTCAGAACTCTACTTAGCACCTCCACCATCACCAATTTCGGAAAAATAGAGTTGGACGGGGACCTAACCAACAATGTTAGGTACCCAATCTCTTTCAAATTGAGATTTTTAGCATCCAACCCTGCGAAGCCACCAATAGCATCACCCAATTCCTTAGGGCTATGTTTGGTTTAAAGGAAAATGTAGGGAAAGGAAGGAAAAGGTAGGGAAATCTTTACAATTAAACCTTATATTGGTTTCCCTGTCTTTCCCTTCCTTTCCCTACATTTTCCTTCAAACCAAACATAGGGTAAAAGACTTACAACACCAAGCATGCGAAGGAAGGCCAAAACACTACACCCACTAATGCTTATATCCACCTGACACATCTACTGCTTCAAAGTTCCAAGACCAGCACTTTAACCTCATTTTTCTACCTCTGAATCTAAGTAGGCTAAGAACTCGAACTCTAATAGCTTTCACATGAAATTCCAGGAAAAGTAGAAGACAATTGCAAGAGATTGAGGAACCTAACTACTGGTCTAGAACGATAGCCCCAAATTAAATTCCGGCTCCCCTAGAAACCCACCTTCAAACTCTACAACTACGCAGTTATTAAGGACTCCAGATCTCCTACCCACAAGAACTCTGTCCATCTCTATCCACAACACATTACTCCCAATGAATTGGGAATATCTCCCCCTACATAATACTATGCAGAGGATGAGATGTTCTCCATGTGTGACTGATAAGCGTGGGCAGGAGATCCGGACTCGTTACTAAGCGCATCCTGCTGCTTTGGCACACCCAAACCACTGACAACTACTCTGACCTCATCATCAACCAAACTTAGCCATAATTTCACCTTTATCAAAAGGACCCTCGTAAATTTTGCATTGCACTTGCTTTATTAAAAAAATAACTTTTACAACTTATTTTTGTACGATGTTTGTGAAATACAATATTAGAGTTGCATCCAATATTTTCTTTTTTTTTATTTTTTTCTATATTTAAAAATTTTATTATTTAACTATATATAACATTACGAGTTGACCCATTTGATCTAAATGGTATTTTAAATCCTTAAATGGTAGGATTTTTAGGTTGGTTTTGTCATTAATAAAAGTGCTTCTTATGTATCATACTTATTTTGTTTAATATAACAAATATATAATATTAGATATATACCCAATTTCTTTTTCTCTGTAATTCTTTATATTTTATTATTTTTTTTAATTTTTGTTTTATCATTAACTAACCCATTTAACCAATATGGTTGAATTACTTATCCATCATATGCAGAGAAATGGTTTTATTTAAAAATTAATTTATAAATTATAGTTTTTTATATTATTAAAATTATTATGTGTGAAATTAATTAAAGGAATTTAATGATGAAAAATAAATCTTAAATATAGAAGTTTATGAGAGAATGGGAGAAAATACGTTAAATATGGAACTTAATGAGAGGAGATAGAATGAATTGAAAAGTAGTATTCATCTTTTTTATAAAAGTATATAAATATAGACATAAAAACAAAGATTTTGGTTTTATATATATCTATATATATATATATATGTCATCGTCAATTTTTAGTATTTTGTTGTCCAAAATAATAACAAAAAAAATAGAACAAAATAAATTCTCTTTTGTCAATTGATATATTGAAATTAGAAATTTTCTTCTCAAATTCCACCGATATGATTCTTAAGATCTAATTTTGCATATTTACGGATTTATAACAGATTCACCATCCAATAATGTGTAAGAACTTTTCCAATATCCAAGTAAGCTGCATTACCCATCGCCTACAGAAGAATCTCTTTCACAATAAATAATCGGAAAAATATATAGATAGAAAGATAGATAGAAGGGGGTGAGGCTATGGAGTTGGGCGTAGTGACCTTTCTTCTCGACGGATTGCGCTTGCTGGCAGGAGAAGTACACATGATACGAGGCATTCATGGACATATCGATAATCTCAGACTTGAATTAGAGAGCATTTACATGATCTTAAAGGAAGCTTATACAAGGCAACAGAGCAACACAAGCGTGAGTCCATGGATAAGAGCGGTTGGGCAACTAGCTTTCGAGATTGAAGATGTTATAGACAAGTACAAGCTTTATGCCGCTCGACAGTCTTCTAAGCCCTTGAGGAACCTGATATCTTTCCACTCTATAGGCAAACAAATAGAAGATATTCAGAAAAGAATCAATGACATCAGGCAAATAAGAGAAAGATACAGAGAAATCATTTCAAGTCAAGCCCAAGCTAGTTCTACTACTACCTCAATCGAAACACGACAGTTTCCCAAAGTGGCTTGCTTGTTCCTAGATGATCCTCAGATTGTGGGCTTTGATGAACCAGCAAACCAATTGGTTTCTTGGATAGGGGAACCAATATCAATGACTGCTGTGATCTCCGTGGTTGGAATGGGAGGTTTGGGCAAGACAACACTTGTTAGGAAAGTGTACAGATTATTGAAGGGAAACTTTGAATGCCATGCTTGGGTTGCAGTGGGGCAATCATACAGAAAAACAGAGATCTTGAGGAGCTTGTTGTCCCAATTGTGCCAATCAATAAATTGGGGAACTCCAGAAGTTGAACAACAAATGATCCGTCCGAATACCAGAGCAGTTCAACTAATGGGCATGGTGAAGGATTATTTGCAACATAAAAGGTATCTGGTTGTTTTTGATGATATATGGAGCCTAGATGTTTGGGAATACTTCAAATATTTGTTTCCAAATGATGAATGCAGTAGCAGAATAATTGTTACAACGCGTAGAAATGATGTTGCCAATTCTTGCATAGGATCCTGTGGTCACGTCTATAACCTTCAACCTCTACCTCTAAAGGAAGCACAGGAACTCCTATGCAAGAAGGCTTTCTCATCTACCCTTGGAGAATGCTCTTCAAATTTGAAGGTGTTGTCTGAAAAAATTGTGAAAAGGTGCGAAGGATTGCCTCTTGCAGTTGTTGCAATAGGTAAACTGGTGGAAACTGAGGGAAGAAAAAACAATTTGTATTTGGAAAATCTGCATGATACCCTTGCCTCTGAGTTAGCAAGGAATGAACAACTTTCATGTATTACAAGAATATTATCTCTAAGTTTTAACAATCTGATGTCCTACTCCTTCCACCATACCTATTGTCTCTTGTACATTAGTATTTTTCCCAAGGGTTACGCTGTTAGCTGTAGAAGGTTGATTCGGTTATGGATAGCCGAAGGATTCATACAGGAATCAAGCGGAAGAAGATTAGAAGATGTTGCAGAGGCTTACCTCAATGATCTTATCAAGAGGAACTTGGTTTATGTTATGGAGACAGAGATTGATGAACGACCCAGGACTTGCCGAATTCACCATTTGGTGAACGATATCCTGGTTTCAAAGGCCGAAAATGAAAATTTCTCTAAAATCCTGAAAGAGTCAGACACAAGTTTGGAAAAAGTCCGTCGCTTATCTGTTCATAATGATTGCAGGAGAATATCTTTCATGGGGGACTCCTCTCCATGTGTTCGAGCTTTTTTCAGGTTTCCAATGGATGAATCATCTTCGTCCTTCTTTAACCATAAAGTGATTTCAAACTTCAGGCTCTTGAAGGTTTTGGATTTGGAGAATGCACCTCTGAAGACTTTTCCTAAAGGAGTTGATAATCTGCTTCTGTTGAGATATCTTAGTTTAAGGAACACAAAGATCAAGGATCTACCCAAGTCGGTTGGTAAGCTTGTAAACCTTGAAACATTGGATCTTAAGCAAACATATATCACCGAATTGCCTTCTGAGATTCTCCAGCTTCATCGACTACGCCATCTTCTGATTTATCGGTACGACTTTCTAAACTATGCGGCTTTCGGTTGTGTTAGAGGTTTTAGTGTGCATGGGAGAATTGGTGGCTTAACTACTTTGCAAAAGCTGGCTTTTGTAAAAGCAAGCATGGAAACCCGAATAATTGATGACCTGCAAAATTTAACCCAATTAAGGAAATTGGGGATTGTTGAAGTTAGAAGGGAAAGTGGGGAATATTTGTGTCTCTCTATTGAAAAAAATGCAGAGCCTTCATACATTAAGCATAACATCAGAAAGCATGGAGGAATATCTAGATCTAAACACACTGTCTCATCCCCCTCGCCATCTTCAACGTTTATATCTAAAGGGGCAGCTTGAAAGGATGCCCAGATGGATTTCAGAACTTCAAAACCTGGTCAGGATACGTCTGAAGTGGTCAAAACTAAGTGATGATCCCACTGAAGCCCTTCAAGATTTGCCTACCCTATTGGATCTTCAATTGCTTGATGCCTACACTGGATCTGAGTTGGTCTTCTCTGAAGGGAAATTTAAGAAACTTAAGATATTGGAATTTAATCAACTGCGTAACTTGAGAAAGGTGATGATGGACAATGGCACATTACCCCAGCTTCAGAAACTAATTATAAGATCATGCCCATTGTTAACAGCAGTGCCTATAGGAATTGACAACCTTACCCAGCTAGAGGAGCTTTACTTGCACGATATGACTGAAACATTCATAAATGGGATTCAAAAGAATGGAGGTGAATATCGTCGGATGGTCAATCACATCCCAATCATTCATTCTTACTCTCTTGGTTCTTTCACAAATCTTTCATGATTCTCCTTGCAGTGCCACTATATATATACATCTTTGCAGAAGTACTGGTGAGCATTTTACACACTTTCTTTTTGTTTATGATCTGGTTATTTTCATTATTTTTCTCCCTATTAGGTTTTTCTTGCTAAATGGTTAACATGAATCACCCACTTTTCACGTATTTATTGTTTAATATTGATTTGGTAAGAGGGACCATTGGTACGCAGAATAGGAATCCTAATAATATACATGATGCATCTCGTAATGGACAAGGCAATTGGTTTCATCATGTAGGGTTCCAGCAGAAGAAACAGCTAGCGTTTTCATCCATTGTCATACTCAACTCAGTGGCTTGATCAAACGAAGTTCTTGTTTATAGAAATAATATCTTATATGATCGTTTGGGATTTCTGGAGGAGCATGTCAGTGCTTTGATATATTGCTGATTCAGTTCTATTGTTGGAGTTCTGGGAGAATCAGTCCTTTTGTTGGAGTTATGAATGTGTTTTAGTTCAGCGCTTGTTAATTTCTTCCTCAGTGTGTATGTGTATGTGGATAAGTGGATTTGTCTGTGTTTAGGGAATCCAAAGAGGATAATTTGATTTAAGTACTTAATAATTCCGTATTGTGGATTTCATATTCAATAGATGGTTTCTAAATTTTCATGGTTCCTACCATCCAAAATTATGAGGAATACCATGCAAAAGTTTTATAAACTCATTACTATGCGAGACAAATTCTAATAGGCAGATGGTTTTCACAAACACTAGCATTATCATATGTTTTTCTTTTTTTTTTAATAAAACTTGTCGTATAAGGTGGCCCAAAATTAATGATAAATGTAAAAGGACGCAAGCTAGGGGATTTGCCTCATCAGTAAGCCCAATCACCATGGTGCGTGGTAGAGAGAACAAGTAATAGAGAAGGATGTAAAAATAATACCCTTAAAATTATTCACACATTCACTCCCCATTTTGTGATTTTAATTAGGAAAATTACATGTACATAAAAGGGTACATTACAGAGATAAGTATCCTGAACTTTGGGGTAGTGACTAGTGACATAAGGGTCTGAACTTCCAAGTGCTACAGTCAAGTACCCAAAATTTTTAGATATTATATACACTAAATTCCAATTTTGTTATAACTTGTAAGGATATATACATAGGGGTGGTCATAGGGTGGTCATGAACTGAACTTTTCATGAGCTATTCAAGCTCGACTCGTGAAAATCTTGATTTGACTCAGCCTAAACTGAGCTTCAAGCCCAATAAAGATTATACGTATAGAAATAACTATTTTTTATAGTTCTTAATTTTTTATATGTCAAATAGAAAGTAATTTATATATTTTATCTTTATAAAACATTTGGCTCATAGTCGAGAAGCTGAGCCAAGCTTGAGCTTATGAACTTTTGACTCGAGCTCAAGTCTAATACTTTATTGGCGAGCCGAGCTTGAATAGTTACATATTCAATTTGGCTCGGCTCGAATCCACCCCTAGATATGCACAAAAAAAAAAGAAAATGAACCTCATTAATTGATGTAAATTGTTACATGACATTCTTGCTTTGAGTTGAAAGATCGCAGATCAAAACCCAAGGGGAAACCCATTCCATTGGCTTTCAGCTTATCAATTCTTCATAAAAGCCATCAAAATCTTCAATTTATCAATTCCATCAGCTCTTCAAGTCCTATACTTCAGGGGTAATGACATTCAAGGGCTGAACTTTCAAATGAACAAGGAGATCAATAGTATTAGAGGAATATTTAATAAGATAAATTGGATTATTTATAAGGTTAATTACTTATATATACTCTGTACATTTGAGAAACTACTTATATATACCCTTAATATAATTAACTTTCAAAGCCTATTTGTATATACTTTTTAATATGCCCCCACAACAGAAATAGGCCATCCGTTCCAGGAAGCGTTTAGGGCCACTTCATTTTCACATTAAATTCTTTTATTTTGGGTTTTACTTTTTTCTGCTTCTGATATTATTTTACTTCATTGGTTATTCATTCAAACAAAATAAGGTAAAATTAATTTAAAACAAAAACAAAAATAAATCAGAATTTGCATCAGTGCACTGAAACCAAACCAGGCCTAAGGATTCAAGCATCCTTCAAAGCATTTCACCGACAGATAGCCTGGAAAAAAGAACCAAGCCTACTAGGATGCTAGTAACATGTCCATCAACTGGGTGCTACATTTGCTGCACTCCCTTGCAACCCTCCAATTAAACATGGATACACCAGCTTTATATTAAAATTCGAATCATTACATGGTATGTTCTTTTATATCCAATACAAGGGAAAAACCAAATAACCATCACAAAAACTTTGATAGACAAGTTCATATGTTATTAGCCCTTTATGTTTATTCCTATAACACTAGATTGGTGTTCAGAATTCCCACACTTTTTCATTACACTTCCATTCTGCCTGTGTCTGTGATAGGTGTCCTACTACATGTGTGACCTCAGGAACTAGTAGGTAACCATACTGAGTAACTGAATAAGAATACTAACACCCATCAATATGTGGAGCCCAGTATTTAGGAGAAGTCTAAATGAGTGGGAGGTTGGTTCAATGGTGTTGCTGTTTCAGACATTTCAGAATGCTAACTTAAACAGGAATCAACAGGATGAAGGGTGTGGGGATGAGATGATTCAAAGATCTTCTCTGTGAAGTCTTTACAGGGGTTTGTCTCAAGATAGCAGTTTTCCTTGGTCAAGGATTTTGGTGCTCACTGATCCCTTCAAAACTCTCTTTCCTGCTTTGGGTGGCAGTGAAGAAAAGGTGCTTCATTCTGGAAAACTTATTGAAGAGAGGGGTGACTCCAAATTGTGACTTCTATGATAGCTGTAATAGAGACAGTTGATCACCTTTTCCTTAATTGCAAGTATGCTGGTGAGGCATGGGTGAAGGCATTGGATTTGTTTGGGGTTCAAACATGCTTCCCATAAACATAAGGATTTCTTGGAAGCTTGGCATTTAGGAAGTTTGAGTCGAAAGGGCAAAATTTTGTGGAAGATGGTCATTGCTGCACCTTTGTAGGCCATTTGGAGTAAGAGGAATGCTCATATATCTGATCACAAGAGTAGTGACTAGTGAGGAAGCAATGATGGTTAAGAAAATTATAGGGATGTTTTTAACTAGGGCATCCATGCACAAACTGTTTAAAGGGAGAACATACAATTCTTTTTTTATTCTGATACTTTATTTTTGTAAGAAAGGAAAGGCAAAACAGGTGTTCAGTTTTGTATATTCCCATTGTACAGATCCTTGGTATACATAATCTCTTTTTCTTCATAATAATGTAATTTCTATACTTCATCCTTGTCTCAGAAAATGTATGCTAAACGCCCAAAACTTGTCCCATAAATACTTCCAACCCCAGCCATGCAATGTCTTAAGCATGTTTGTGGAACAGGTGTCCACACATTTATTAAGTGCTCTCTCAGTGTACTTTCCAAGTTTGCCTACCAGTTCCAGTCTCCATTTACAGATTTACACACATGTGATGGGGCACCTGACTGAATGGAAGTGCAGAAAAAGAGAATGCATTGCATTAGATGACTATCTGCAATAAAATAAAACAAATTTACCACCAAGAGAGAGTTAGAAATTTTCTCCACTGGGGCAAAAAATAAGTATTCAACAAAATAAATGAAAGCTCTTGACTCTACAAGGAGGTCCAGTGTTTGTGAAAAAACAAGAATCCTGCTGGCTACCCAATGTTTCTCCATGTCCCCTTCCTTTTCATGGCATGTTTGAGCAGAGTAGGTCTATTACATTATTTTCCAACATTTTTTGATACACGAAATCAAAGAAAATCAAGGGATGTTCAAGGACCGTCAATCATGTAGGAGATGTGCAACATTATAATAACTCATGGGGCAGCTGACAGGGACAAGGTAGGGTTCCCTTTAGTGCAAGAGAAGAAAGATCATAGGGGGAGTTCAGTAAATGGAACAAAGCAATGGTGGCTTCTACCATCTAAAGTGTTTTTTTTTTTTCTTTTTTTGTCTGGTCGTCCATTTCTGGACAGAATCTTGGCTAGATAAAATCTAATCCAAAGGGACAGCTAGCCACTTATGCAGTGAAGTTCTAGAGACAGTTAGCATCTTACTGTTACATCTTAAGTTCTCTTACAGTATTTCGTAAAAAATGGTAGGACATTTTGCAGTCAAGGGTTGCTTCCCTTCCACAATTGCAGAATTCTTAAGAGGGTGGTAATTGAGAGAGATGAGTAAGCAAGGGGAAGTAGCATGGAGAGTGTTACTTGCAACAGCTTTTTGGTCTTTATGGAAAGAAAGAAACACTAAGATTTTCGAAAACAAAGTCAGTACTAATGATGTGATAATAAGCAGAACTACGGGTAAATGCTTTGAAAACAAAGTCAATGCTGAAGATGTGGAAATAAACAGAATTATGGGAAAACGGTTTTATTGGTTGGCAAGTCACAGGATGTTTAGAGGAAAGAATACAAATACTTTTTTTTCAATTTTGGAAATTGTAAATAAACAGGGCCTGATCTCTTAAATATATAGTGAATATGTATATTCCTTGACCACAGTAATCTGTTGTACATAGGTTTATAGGCTTTTTGAGTATTAATAAAATGCATTATTTTACCTTACTCAGAAAAGGGAAAAAAAAAAAAGTAATAGTGCTCTGGATGTGAGGCCAAGGCAAGATAGGGTCCCCTTATAACATGTTTACCATATAATGACATATGCCGATACTTGCTTGGCTCCATGTCCAGACCACCATTTTTTAGTTTTTATTCTTTTTTGATATATCAAGAACTATTCCATATGTCCAGACCACCGTTACTTAATTTACCTTAGTCCATTCATCCTGCAAACAAGGAAGCAGAGTACAAATTTAAAGGAGCTAGACAGAAGAACTGCTCATTTTATTGATTAATTGATTCGTTTACAAAGTGCAGATGATCAAAAGGAAAATGAAGGAAAAACTAAAAGAACTTCAAAGCTAAAATTCTGCAAAAATTGGAAAAAAAAAAGTCTTTCTTAAGTTTAGCCACGTAAAGAACTGCTACTATACAAATGTGAATTATAAAAAAATATGAATAACATATATAAGTGAACAATAAACAACTTATCTATACAGAACTGAGTCACCATCTGTGGCGTGGAATATCAACCATGATGGACCCCCAATAAACAAAAAAGAAGTTGTAGAATTACTTCAGAATAAACAAATATATACATTGCATGAAATATCGCCCTGACAGACGTTATCACTATTTCAGAAAGCTAACTCTAGGTATAATTGCAAATCCTGGAGCAATAGCATCTCTATTGCATCACGAGCAGGGATACCAGCAGAACATGAATCGGTCATGGCAATCATCTTCATGGGGTTCTCATCGGGCATTCCAGCCAGGTAGTTCGTTGAGTGAGATAGGTCGCTGCAGTTCTCGATCGGCAAGGATGTAGGTGTGGGCAAGACCTGATGGTGATGATCGAGAATGGGATGAATCTGATCAAACGGCTCCAATGGATCAACAGAGCAGTTTTGTTGCTGTGCTTCAGATGTAAATTCAGTCCTCAACTCGGTTTCCGTCAGATGAAGTCTTTTCTTTCGCTTCCTTTCATCCAAATCCTTCAGCATAGACCGCACTACTGATAGCTTCGAGTCCAATACAGCAGAAATCTCTGTTAGTTGTTCCGACGAAAACCCATCCATCTGATCGTCTATGGCACTCTGGACATCAGTAAGAAAGTCGGAGAAATCGACCTTCCTCAGTTTCCCGCCGCGATTGTCCCCTTCGTTGAGGCCCTTATACCGGTTTATAATACGTGTGATTTCACATGGACCCTCCGGCCATATCTGGGGCTTCTCCAGGTTTTCACCCTGGTAAGAAATCATCAGGGCATCAATACCGCACAGAGTAGACAACTCATATGTCTTCTTCTTTAAGCCCCGCGCTCTATTCAAAAACGTTGATGAATTTGTGGACACCATTTTCTGAAAATCGCAATCTAAATTTGGAGCAGAGCAACGAGAGCAACAAGAGCAACGTGAGCAACGATAGCAACGAGAGCGAGAGATGAAATGGTAGCAATTAAACTTACACAAGAACGAAAACGCGGTAGTAACCGACTTTTAAAGAAACTATCGGTACCCGTGCGATGTACGGGATTGGGTAAAAAAAGTAATATAATGCATTTATAAATACTTCTAATTAAATACTGTAATTAATAATATGAATTAATTAATTAATACTGTATTTCAATAACATATTAATATTATACTGTAATTAAAATTATGTTGTAATTAACTAAATGCAAAAATACTACAATTAATTAAATATATACTATATTAATTAATTAAATGAAATACTGTATTATTCTAATACTTTTAATTATTATTATTATTTTATTCATTTAAGAAACATGAAAAAGATGTTTAAATATTTATTTTTTATGTTTTAATAATAAGCACAAATTTCTAAAGTGGATAACTGCATCTTAGAATACAGTATCTCAAGATACATTGTTTCTGTATTTCTTTCTGGTTCTTTGTATTCACATGCTTATTTAACTTATTTCTTCCTAAAGATATTTGAGAATCCTACCATTCTAAAATTTCTTCATATGAGAATTGTTCTTTTTTCTTCTCATTCAGGTGGTTTAGTTTAATTATTGAACTTTTATATGTGTTCATGTTTCAAAGATATATTAGAATTTTGGGTCTGACCATTCTATACTATAGATGGATAGGGATATTTTTATCCTGTTCTATACATAATCAAGCAGGATTAAACCATAATTTATAGTTTTGGCCTTCTATTGATGACTAATTGCTGGATTATAATAAGAAATGGTGGTCAATGAAATGCTTTGAACCAGAAGTAATAAACAAAATTGTACCTTAATAGTTTGATTTATTTTTAGATTTAATAGGAAGAAAACAAATGATATTGGTAATAGAGTATTTCTTTCTTGACTATGAACAGCCTAGATGTGGCCTACTACTTTGTTTGTTGAAATGTCTTAATCTACAATTTGAAACCAATTTTCACGGATCATGTTTGATAAAGAGTACTTGTGATTGGTGTTTGGAGTTTAGGATTTGTTCTTTTATTAGTGTTGGGACCGGTTTAGGTTTCTTTTTTGACATTTGCCTGTAGCTCATATATGATATATATAGTATATCCATTTCCCTAGTTTTTGTCCCATCTTCCTTATTAGAATTATTGGCTCACTTATTCACTCTTCGAGTTGACTTAGGAGTGTAGATTACACTAAACTCTAGTTGGGTTGCATTTACTCAAAAGTGAATTAAGTGTTTGGGTCATATAGGACTAGCTAGGAGAGGTAGCAATAGGTTAGATCACATTCAATTTGGTCATGGATCCAATAGGAGGGAGGAGATGAAAATTTTGCTCTTTCTATTATTGCTCATAGTACTTTCTATCAATTGGTCATGAACCATTTGGTTGGTCCATACGAAAACTTACGGTATGGTTGAAAAAACTGGGCCCCACTTTTGTCAAAGTTGCAAAAAAGTGATTTTTTGTAACCATGCAACCCATTTGGTGGTATTCTATAACCTATTGCTTTTAGTTTTTTAAATTATGCGAACCCAAAAGAGAGTATCATGCTTGCATGAGTTTGGGTGTGGGCCAAGCAACTTGCCACCTGGGTATTATTATATAATACATAAAAAAAGCTTCTTAGTACCATAAAGCAGGGGAGATAATTGCAAGACCATGGGATTTGTGGTCCTGGAATCAGAACTTTGGAGGTTCCTGATTCCAATTAATCAATGCTTGCATTATGTTTTAGATCAGAACTTTGGAGGTTCCTAAAAGCTGTAATGGGGAAGCAAGATTCAAATTTGATTATCTATGTGGTCGCCTGGTAGTATGTCTGCCCCTGTATGATAAAAATAGTATTATAGTTAATCTAACTCTTATTTATCTTGATCTAATGAGTTATTTAAACATTGATCTTATAATTCTAGTGCTAATAGCAGTATTTTTGCTGCTAGTGAATGTTAATCCTTTTTCAAATTGTTTTGATCAGCATTCTTTTGTCAAATATTCCATTAGTATTGAATTTATGAGAAATTGTAGGACCCACCTAAATTAGATCAAAACTTTTAATAATTGGGAGCAATTTTTAGACCATGTCAGGAGATCTTCTAACTCAGATAGAAGATGTCTCTTGCATTGAGAGGATTTCAGGCGACTATGTAGCTAATCCCAAATAGTTTCTTATGGTGGCCATTAATTTTTTATGTTTTGGTTAGTTATGGTGGCCGACCAATCTTATTCTGGAATTCATAAATCTTGAAGCTGCAGACTTCAAGACTTCCATTACTTTTATATTGGTATTTGGAGCATTTCTTGCTCCCACCTTTGATCAGTTTTCATTCATTTGTTATTGCATTGATCATATCTTTAAATCCTTATGTTAGGGCTGTTCACGGGTCGGGTTGGGTCGGTTTAGTGAGATTTTTCCAATCGACCTAACCTGATTGGGTTACCTGAAATTTAAACCAAAACTGACCCTATGTTAAGTAAAACCGACCTGGTCAGTTTGAGTCAAGTTGGTTCGGTTTGGGTCGGTTTTGGCTCTAAGTTCAACCATGGTAATAAATTGGTAGATTGGGCATCAGAAAAGTAGCTAGCAACATCATCCAGCAAGGAAAGCACATAAATTAAGAGAAAACAGGCCAATAACTTTGTAAAGCACATACAAAGTTGAGTTTATGTATCAAGAAAATAGAAAATCAAACTGTATTAGAGAAAGAAGACTGAAATTTGTATATTTCAAGAAACCTTCTAATCTAAGTAAAAAAGGACACCTAATTCTAATTGTAATTAGTTGCATATTTGGTGTAAAAGACCATAGAAACTAGGATCATTTGATTCTTTACTTTAAACTTGTCCAAAAAAATTCCTTGTCTAGTTGTCTTACAATACTTGCCATTAATGTCAATCCTAACTAGAAGACTAGAAATTAAGTTAGGTTGTAACTAGGATAGAGACAACTTAGTTAAGTAGGAACTAAGTATGTTGTAACTACTAACTAGGAACTAACTACTAAGTCGGTTCGGGTCAGGTCGATTTCGGTTTTCACACATGAAAACCAAAACCGACCGGTGCTGAAGAAAACCCGATCGACTCGGATTGGGTTAGTTCAGGTTGGTCGGTTTGGTCAGTTTAGTCGGGTTGGGTCTTCTTATGAACAGCCCTACCTTGTGCTTTGAAACAAATAATGTGGTTGTGGACATGTGTTTTAGCATCTGTATTTACTTAGTAGTCATTTATTCATAATAGATGAAATGATACTTAGCCTTTTTAAGGGAGGAAATAGAGGAGCAGGAGTTGCTGCTAAAATTTCTTTTGCAGCTATAGCAAAGGAAACAAGAAGCTACTTATAAGCTACATGATACCATTTGTTATCTGTCTTTGACATTGACGAAGTTCTGAAGCAACAGAAGCTTAAGAAAAAAAAAGGAGGTTTATACCTAGATGTGAACAAGGATGTTTTTAGCTACAGGCTATGACAAAAATCCCTTTGTTTTTCTTTTTTTTACTTTTGAACCTTCTAAACTAGCTGCTTCATTTTCTGTCCATTGCTAGTATGCCTTTATGGATGCTACAAAATATTTTGAGTTACTTTTGATATTCCAATTAATTACTTAGAATTTGGCCCATGTAACTTTAGCTACTATTCCTTTGCAAGTTCAACCAATATGTTAAGTGGATTTGCATTGGAATATGTGCTACATTATTATAGAATTTGATTATTTTTTTTAAGTTCTTGTACTATTTATATTTCAATTGGATATTGTATTTGAACAATGTATTTGGGATACTTTAATATATAATCTTTGAATTAATAGATTTCATTTTAAATTGATTTTTTATCAAATGGTTTTTCTATATTAAATAGGTATGAAAATGCTAAATCAATAAACAATTCAGATATCACCAAATGTCAGAATTAACATGGTATAATTGTATAAATAAAAATGAGAAAAAAAAGAAATATAAGCTGACGGTCATGGAACCGCTTTACCCACAAACAACACCTAAGGTGGCGATCATTTAACACCTAAGCTGGCGGTTCAGACTGCCACCTAAGAATATAAGGGAATTTGGTAGAAATCTAAGGCAGCGATCTTTTGGTATCTAAGCCGGCGGTTAAAACCACCGCTTGATTAATGCTAAGCTGGCGGCTCGGTATGACCGCCGCTTCAGAGCAATTTCGACCGGCCATCTAAGGCGGCGGTCTTTTGCATCTAAGCCGGCGGTCCTAATATAGGGTGGCAGCTGATAAGGGGGCGGACACTTGACCACCGCCTTAGGTCTAAGTCGGCGGTCTAAGGGCCTAAACTGGCGGTCTAGGCTTTGACCGTTTTTCCTGTAGTGCCTACAGAAGAGTCTCTTGCTCCTCCCATCATTACTAAGGTAACAAGTCAGCCTTCCTCTAACCCATCTACTTTTTTCCCAGACCTTGATCTTCCTATTGCTCTCCGCAAGGGCAAGCGGAAGTGTACAACCCATTGTATCTCCAAATACTTGTCTTATAGCCTTCTATCTCCTACCTACTACTCTTTTCTTGCTTTTGTTTCTTCCCATGTGATACCCTGATCTGTACTAGAAGACTTATCTAAACCTAAATGGAGGGATGCTATGATAGATGAACTGGATGCTTTGCATAAGAACCATACCTGGGATATTGTTGACTTGCCTAAAGGGAAGGATCTAGTAGGTTGTAAATGGGTATTTGCCATTAAATATCACTCTGATGCTTCTATTGAGAGGTTTAAGGCCATGCTGGTTGCTAAAAGCTACAATCAGATGTATGGTATTGACCATTTAGAGACATTTGCTCCTGTGGCTAAGATGACCTCAGTCTGGGTTTTGTTATCTCTACCTGCTACTTTTGATTGACCTCTCCCCCATTTGATGTTAAAAATGCCTTTTTGAAGAAGATCTACATGAAGAGATCTATATGTCTTTACCTCCAGGGATGTATGGAAAGGAAATGCAGGGGAAGGTGTGTAAACTGTAGAAATCCATTTATGGTCTCAAACAGTTTCATCGGGCTTGGTTTGAAAGGTTTAGGGTTGCTCTTGTTTCCTTTGGTTATATACAAACTCAATCTGATCATACCCTGTTCTTGAAAAGAAGTGACTCTCTGGTGACTTTTCTGATAGTTTACGTTGATTATATTGGAAGATTGTGTGTACTTGTTTTGACTAAAACTTCTCATGACAAACTTATTTTTTGCTCTTAGGAGTTTTGAGCAGCTTAAACAATGGTTTTGGAACATATGCATGGATGGAGGAATGTAGATGAGCTTCACTTATCCTAATGAAAAGAAAGCTTAATCTTTGTACGGTGGGGACAAAACCCAATAATGAATGTAAATCCTTGGAGGGATTGCCCACCTTGCTACAAGTTCTTTCTTTTTTTTTTTTTTTGGAAAATGTAATGTAATTTTATTAGAAATAACAAGGTTGAAAAATAAAAGGGCAGGCTCAGCAAACTTAACCCAGCCCCAACAAATGTAACAACTCAATTACACCAAAGCTTTACAGACTATAGATAATCAAGATTGGCTGTTGAGCAAGGTCCCCTGTAACTACAGCCCAAAAACCCAATCTTCCAATAGCAGATCTGATCATCTCCTTAAACTGATGATGCTTGCCTTAGAAAACTCTCTTGTTCCTTTCAGTCCAAGCAGTCCACACCACTACTGTAGGAATCGGACCCCACAACATCTTTCCATTTTCACTTAAACCCCATGGGATACCAGCCAGTTAGGTTCTCTCTCAAGGTCCAGGGGGGTACCAAAGCCAAACTTACAGCTCCCAGGAAGTGCAGTGAGATCTCACACTGTAGGGCAATGGATATATAAATGATCCAAATTCTCTGGCACCTTCGCACAAAACTGACAAGGTTAGTCTTGTATCTGACTACCTCTCCTAAGCAGGCAATCCTTCATTAGACCCTTCCCAAGGGCAGCAGACCAAATAAGGTCTCCAAATCCACTTACAAGGAAACATGTCTTGGCCAGCAGAGAGTAAACTCTTAACATTGAACTAACGGAGAAATAGCCACTCTTCTCCCATTTCCAAAGCCACTCATCCTCCTGTCCCACCCTAATAACTCAATTGTTTGAAACTTGGAGCAGCTCCAGGACACTATCAATTCCGAATACTGAGGATTCGTTCAAAATCTGGGGTTTCAACCCACGATTCCATTCTGTCATGGATAAGACTGTTATGACTTATGAGTAATTCCTCTTGGACTAAGAGAAAAGACCAAATTAAGAAGCAATAAGTGGGTGGAGTTATTGTAAAGAGATTGGGCCGAATGGGCCCTAGTATCTTTTCTTGCAGTATGTTTTTATTTATTTGTTAGCTAATGGGCCTGTTATTTCCTTTTGCTAGTTCTTCTTATGTTACTGCCTAACTTGCGCCCATTCAAGAGTAAACTTGTAATTATGTTAATATTGATAGGTGGGTTTAGGTCACTACATATGGAAGGACTTTTCTCAAGATATGCTCGGCATTAGAAGCTTATTAATCTCTCTGTGAAAGATCAATGTTAATGTAGCATATTGATTCATCATTTCTTCTACTTGGCCTCCATCTCCTTCCAAGACAGAACCCAGTAATGAGGGTCGTGGCCTAAGTTAAAGAAATCCTAGCGATTGAAACATCGGAGACCTGAAACCCCTTGCACTACCTTTTGAGCACAGACACAGAATTATTACAAGCTTCAGGTTCTCCACCATCTCAGTTTAGGCGAGACTGAGAGAAAGCTTCGTTGTTGGGGAGACTATTTTGCAGATTCCCTCAAGAGCAAATGGGGTTCTTGCCTGAAAGGGACTTTGAGAGTTGGATGAGATTGGACATCATCCCAATGATCTCAAATGCTAAGACACCAGAAAGCTAACTCTAGGTATTGCCCTGACAGACGTTATCACCATTTCAGAAAGCTAACTCTAGGTATAATTGCAAATCCTGGAGCAATAGCATCTCAATTGGATCACGAGGAGGGATACCAGCAGAACATAAATCGGTCATGGCAGTCATCTTCATGGGGTTCTCATCAGGCATTCCAGCCAGGTAGTTCGTCGAGTGAGATAGGTCGCTGCAGTTCTCGATCGGCAAGGATGTAGGTGTGGGCAAGACCTGATGGTGATGATCGAGAATGGGATGAATCTGATCAAACGGTTCCAATGGATCAACAGAGCAGTTTTGTTGCTGTGCTTCAGAGGTAAATTCAGTCCTCAACTCGGTTTCCTTCAGATGAAGTCTTTTCTTTCGCTTCCTTTCATCCAAATCCTTCAGCATAGACCGCACTACTGATAGCTTCGAGTCCAATACAGCAGAAATCTCCGTTAGTTGTTCCGACGAAAACCCATCCATCTGATCGTCTATGGCACTCTGGACATCAGTAAGAAAGTCGGAGAAATCGACCTTCCTCAGTTTCCCGCCACGATTGTCCCTTTCATTGAGGCCCTTATACCGGTTTATAATACGTGTGATTTCACATGGATCCTCTGGCCATATCTGGGGCTTCTCCAGGTTTTCACCCTGGTAAGAAATCATCGGGGCATCAATACCGCATAGAGTAGACAACTCATATGTCTTCTTCTTTAAGCCCCGCGCTCTATTCAAAAACGTTGATGAATTTGTGGACACCATTTTCTGAAAATCGCAATCTAAATTTGGAGCAGAGCAACGAGAGCAACGAGAGCGAGAGCAACGAGAGTGAGAGATGAGATGGTAGCGATTAGACTTACAAGAACGAAAATGCGGGAGTAACCGACTTTTAATGAAACTATCGGGAACCGTACGATGTACGGGATTGGGTAAAAAATGTGAAATAATGCATTTATAAATGCTTCTAATTAAATACTGTAATTAATAATATGAATTAATTAATTAATACTGTATTACAATAACATATTAATATTATACTGTAATTAAAATTATGTTGTAATTAACTAAATACAAAAATACTACAATTAATTAAATATATACTATATTAATTAATTAAATGAAATACTGTATTATTCTAATACTGTTAATTATTATTATTATTTTATTTATTTAAAAAAATGAAAAAGATGTTTAAATATTTATTTTTTATTTTTTAATAAAAAACACAAATTTCTGAAGTGGATAACTGCATCTTAGAATTCAGTAATAAATATTTATTTTTTATTTACTTTGCATGCACGGAACAGGACTCCAGCTATGATACCGTAATCCAAGAAACTGATGACCAATCAACCAGGATCATCTAATTAGACAGTGTTACGTTGATCCCTGACTCATCCTCCCCTGATCGTTGTGGTCAAGAATATGGTCCACGCTTCATGTTCTCCCTAGGTATCCAAACTCTACCTTACATAAATATGGAAATAATTAAACTAAAATACAACACTGAAAACATTATCCATATTGCATTTGGAGGGAAGACCTTTTTTTTTTCTTGCACTAGAGTGTGTAACTGTATCCTTGGGAGATATAGCAACTTGGCTAGCGCATCTTGCATTTGGGAGAGGGTTTCTCTCTGTTCTGATTCTTTTTCATAAATTTCTCTGATCAATAAATAATACATGAAAAATTCATGCATCATCCATGCTTTGATCATTGTCATTGTCACCTTCATAATATTCATCATCTCGCTGGATTTTCTTGTCTTGTGTGTGCTCTGCAGCAGCATCAAAGTTTTTGAAGTTAAGAACAAACAAATTTGGGCAGTATGTTATATATGAACATGCAGTGGTATCCTTGCTTAATATATATTAATATACAGAAAAGAAACTATACTGAAGAATAGCAAAAGAATTTATTATGGGGTGTTACTTACGATCCACTCGTTCATCTGGGTTCTGCTCATCTTCATCAAAATCTGGGATATAGAAATCAGGTGGAACCTGCAACAATCATTATCATCATTCGTCAACTATGATCAGCCACATTCCATTTTATTCTTACACTTTTCACTGAGGTCTAGTTTTATTATAGCTGCCTTTTACTTGTGCTGGTCTGCAAATTAATGGAGAGAAAAAGAACATATACAATCTTGCAAAGACAAGGAGGGAAAAATAAAGATCTAGATCGTGTTAAATGCATCAAAAACAAAGATAAAATAGTTTTAAGTAAAGAATGAAGAGATTAACAAGTGAAGTTATTTTCAGGGATCATTGAATGAAGAGCATGGAGGACCAGGGTTGGGTTGCTCCATTGTGACCTGGGTGACCAGGATTCAAATCTTGGAAACAGCCTCTCTGTATGTGCAGGGATAAGGCTGCGTACATCTGTCCCTCCCCAGACCCTGCATTGGTGGGAGCCTGCACTGGGCTGCCCTTTTTTTATTGAATTAATAACATGTTCGGAGCAAAAACCTTTGTTTTTTTTTTGTTAAATTCAGAAACAAGGTTAATTAGTTTTTGTATTTTTGTTTTTTCCTGTTGTTGTACACTCCCCAAGTTGTTTAATAAGATTATCAAAACAATGAAAATGCTTTCTGAGTGGAGAAAAAGTAAAATGCTTCCTATATATAACAAAAAATGTGATGATACAAAGTTATAATAATATTTGAGGCATTAAGCTTATAAGACATACAATGAAATTTCGGGAGATGGTGTTTGAACCACAATTAATATATGAAGCTAGTGTATTAAAGATCTAATTTGGTTCCATGCTAAGGAGTTCAACAACGGAAGCATATGGTAGTTGAGTGTATTAAAGATCCTTTTTCTTAGGAGATTAATATTAATTTCAGGAAGAGGAAAGATCACTCAATGTTCATTGATTGAGAAAAAGCATATTATAGGGTCCTGTAAAGTAAATTAGTGAGTTTGAGGAAAGAAAGGGACTTCAAGTAGGTGCATTGATATCATTAGGGATATGTGTTAAGGGGTAATAACCAGTATGAAAACTCAGGAAAGGGAGACCAAAGATTTCCCAATCACAATTGGGTTACACTAAGGATCGGCACTTAGCTCCTATCTTTTGACATTATCCATGGATAAACTGACTAGGCATTTACAGAAAGTCTCATAGTGTATACTATTTGTTAATGATATAGTATTGATTTATATGATTAAAGATGGATTGAATTGAAATCCAAAACAATGACACATACACAGACTTATGACTCTTAATTTGGTTCCTAAATCACTATCTTATCTTGAAACCTTTTGATTTTAAAGCATATATCCATTGCTTTGGATTTGTGTGTGTGTACTTGTTTCGACTGAAACTTCTCATGACAGCCTTATTTTTTGCTCTTAGGAGTTTTCAGCAGCTTAAACAGTGGTTTTGGAACATACGCATGGATGGAGGAATGTAGATGAGCTTCACTTATCCTAATGAAAAAGAAGCTTAATCTTTGTACGGTGGGGACAAAACCCAATAAATAATGAATGTAAATCCTTTGAGGGATGGCCCACCTTGCTATAAGTTCTTTCTTTTTTTTTTCTTTTTTGGAAAATGTAATGTAATTTTATTAGAAATAACAAGGTTGAAAAATAAAAGGGCAGGCTCAGCAAACTTAACCCAGCCCCAACAAATGTAACAACTACTCAATTACACCAAAGCTTTACAGACTATAGATAATCAAGATTGGCTGTTGAGCAAGGTCCCTGTAACTATAGCCCAAGAACCCAATCTTCCAATAGCAGATCTGATCATCTCCTTAAACTGATGATGCTTGCCTTAGAAGACTCTCTTGTTCCTTTCAGTCCAAGCAGTCCACACCACCACTGTAGGAATCGGACCCCACAACAGCTTTCCATTTTCACTTAAATCCCATGGGATACCAGCCAGTTAGGTTCTCTCTCAAGGTCCAGGGGGGTACCAAAGCCAAACTTAACAGCTCCCAGGAAGTGCAGTGAGATCTCACACTGTAGGGCAATGGATATATAAGTGATCCAAATTCTCTGGCACCTTCGCACAAAACTGACAAGGTTAGTCTTGTATCTGAATACCTCTTCTAAGCAGGCAATCCTTCATTAGACCCTTCCCAAGGGCAGCAGACCAAATAAGGTCTCCAAATCCACTTACAAGGAAACATGTCTTGGCCAGCAGAGAGTAAACTCTTAACATTGAACTAACTGAGAAATAGCCACTCTTCTCCCATTTCCAAAGCCACTCATCCTCCTGTCCCACCCTAATAACCCAATTGTTTGAAACTTGGAGCAGCTCCAGGACACTATCAATTCCGAATACTGAGGATTTGTTCAAAATCTGGGGTTCCAACTCACGATTCCATTCTGTCATGGATAAGACTGTTATGAGTAATTCCTCTTGGACTAAGAGAAAAGACCAAATTAAGAAGCAATAAGTGGGTGGAGTTATTGTAAAGAGACTGGGCCGAATGGGACCTAGTATCTTTTCTTGTAGTATGTTTTTATTTATTTGTTAGTTAATGGGCCTGTTATTTCCTTTTGCTAGTTCTCCTTATGTTATTGCCTAGCTGGCCGCCCATTCAAGAGTATACTTGTAACTATGTTAATATTGATGTTTAGTAAAAGGATTAGAGAAGGGAGGGAAGAGACATTTGAACTCTTCTTCTTCCTCCTCTTTTCTCCATCTTCTTTCTCTTGTACTGCTATTCTCTTCTGTTCTTCCTTTTTTTCTCACTATTTTTTCCAAGTTTACATCAGTTTTAGAGGACTGATTCACATCTTGGTATTAGAGCAGGTTTCTTTCTTCCTTCTTTTCTTCTTTCTCTTTTCCCATACACCCTTCGATTAAGAGAGTGTATGGAGAGATAGATTCTCTTTACTTCAGAGGATCTTTTACCTAGTTGGTAGAGGGTTTAGAGAGTTTAAATCTGGCCAGATATTGCCAAGAAGTGGTGATGTACTGTTTCGGCCCAAAACCCTAGCCGATTAGAGATTTCTGAAGTTACAGGTAAAAGTGAAGCGTTGGGTGTGGCGCGCTGTGCTTGGGAGGTGTCTTTTGACATCTAAAAGAGGGCGGTTCAGGTTTGGAAAAGATTGGGAAGCTCTGGTAGGAGCGGCTGCATCTTCTCTCTTTCTCCCCAACAGCTGGACGCAGTGAAACCCTAGTTTTTAAGCATCTGGGTATTGGTTTGACTTCAAGTAAGTTTATAAAGACCAGATTTCTGGTTTTCTGATTTTCGTTTGATTAATTGAGCAATACGGAAGTGAGTTCAAGCAGGTTTCAGGTTTCGGGCTTGGCTCGGTAGATTCTGTTTTGACTGGTGTGACCACAATTAAGATAGATTGGACAAATTATCTTGCTTGGGCACAGTCTATAAAGATTTATGTCTGTAGTAGAGGAAAATTAGGGTACCTCACAAGCAGTAAAGTGAAACCCGAAGAGACAGACCCTGAATTTGAGAAATGGATGCAGGAGAACTATACTGTCATAAGATGGTTGGTCAAACTCTATGCAGCCTCATATAAGTCAACACTATCACTGGATGTCCTCGGCCAAGGAGATCTGGGACAATGTTATTGAAACTTATTCACAGAAGTTGAATGTGGCTAGAGTGTACAAGTTGAAAAGTGATGTGATCATGTGAAGAACCTAAGACAAGGGGAGAAGAGTGTGACAATCTACTATTCTACACTGAAATCCTTATGGTAGGAAATTGATGTTATGGAGACAGTTATATGGGAGAGTAAGAATGATGCAAAAATATTTAGAAAGCTGGTGGAAAGAATCGGGGTTTTGAATTTCTTACTGGACTCAACCCTAAGTTTGACATCATTAGGCAGAATATTCTGACCAAAGATGAGGTTACTCTTGCCCAGGCATATGCTATGGTGAGCAGGAGTAGGCGGTAGGTTCAGTTATAGAGTCCACCTATGGAACGCATTGCACATGTTGGAATAAAGTCGAAGGGTCCAAGTGAGAAGAAGGAGCAGGTATGTGAATATTGCAAGAAATCGAGGCATACGAAGGACACTTGTTGAAAGCTTCATCCTGATCTTCTTCCTGACCGGTTTAAGAACAACAACAATTTTAAGAAGGGCAGTCAGATAGGAAAGCCTAAGATAACTAATGTTGCCACAGTAATAGAAGGAAGAAGTAAGGAAAGTGAAGAGGAGTCAATCATTGAACAGTTAGCATCAATGAAGGCAGAATTTGAAAAGTATGAAAGGCTGTTAAATCACTTGGAGGCTACTGTTTCTACATCTCACTCTTCAGGCAACACATCATCATCAATAGCATTTGCTCACTCAAGTATTTGTGCTTTTGCAAACCATGCTTTAGTTTCAGGTAATTATAAAATCCCTTGGATCATTGATTCTGGTGCATCAAACCATATAACCAGCTTGTCTAACCTTTTCTGTTCATACCACCTTCTCTCTGGTAAAGAGAAAATATCCCTTCCTGATGGGTCATTTGCTCCCATTTCTGGCAAAGGGGATTTAAAGACGTCTGACACCCTTTATTTATCCTCTGTCCTTCATGTCCCTAAACTTAATACAAATCCTTTATCTATTAGTAGATTAACTAAATCCATGAATTGTAGCATAACCTTCTTTCCCAGTCATTGTGTTTTTCAGGACCTACAGTCTCGGAGGATGATTGGGAGTGGCCATGAGGCGAATGGAATATACTTGCTAGACACACCTGATAGAGCTCTTGGACCACCTCATGGAGTTGCCTTGGAGTCAATCTTGTTAGAGTTTGTTGACAAAGTCATGTTATGTCACTTTCGATTTCGTCATTTTTCTTTTTTTGCTTTGAGTCATTTATCTCCAGATATGTTTAAGGGAGTGTCTTTATCAAGTCTTCATTGTGAGTCGTGTGAACTGGCAAAGCATTGTAGACAATGTTATTAGTAAGCAATAAAAGATTTATTTCTCCTTTTTCATATTGTTCACTCTGATTTGTGGAGGCCATATCATTTGCCTACTATGGGGGGTTACAAGTACTTTATCCTTTTTATTGATGATTACTCTCGTTACACTTGGATTTATCTCATGAAATCCAAGGATGAAGTACCAACTATTGTGCAAAAATTTCATGAAATCATTCTTACCAGTTTAACACCCGGATCAAAGTATTATGTTCTGATAATGATAGAGTATTTTGAGAAAACCCTCTTAGCCTATCTTGAAACTTTTGGGGCTATTCATCAAAGTTATTGTTCCTACACTCTGCAACAGAATGGAGTGAAGGAAAGGAAGAATCGGCATGTGGTTGAAGTTGCTAGATCCCTCCTTTTTGCATCCCATGTTCCTACAAAATTTTGGGGAGATGTTGTCTTTACTGCTACCTTTTTTATTAACCGTATGCCTTCCCGGGTTCTTGGCTTCAAAACCCCCTTTAGCATTCTCTTTCCGGATGAGGAAATCTTCTCTCTTCCTCTCTATGTTTTTGGGTCCACTTGCTATGTGCATGTTCACAGCCATCAAAGGCACAAATTTGAACCTAAGGCTCGTAAATGTGTTTTTTTGGGATATGCCCCCACACAGAAGGGATATTGCTGTTTTGATCCGGTTAGTGCCACCCGCTTTGTATCTCGGGATGTCAAATTTGTTGAGTCTACTCCTTTCTTTAGTATTCCTCCTGAGGGGGAGAAATCTAAGGAACCCTTTGCTATGTCTCCAGCAGTTCCTCTTCCTGTTCCTTTTGAGTCATCTCATGAGGTGTCCACTTCTCCCACTGGGCCTACCTATAATATTCCTGTTCCTCCTCCTCCTCCACCTCATCCTCCTGTAATTCCTCCTCATCCTGTTCTCCAAAGGTGGTACCAAAGGCACAGATTCAGACATGGGCAAGTTGTTTCCTCTCCTACAAAAGAGCCTCTTGATCCTCCAATCGTTACTGAGGTAAACGGTCAGCCTTCCTCTGACCCATCTACTTCTTTCCAAGTCCTTGATCTTCCTATTGCTCTCCGCAAGGGCAAGCGGAAGTGTACAACCCATTGTATCTCCAAACACTTGTCTTATAGCCTTCTATCTCCTACCTACTACTCTTTTCTTGCTTATGTTTCTTTCCATGTGGTACCCAGGTATGTACCAGAAGCCTTATCTAAACCTGAATGGAGGGATGCTATGATGGCTGAATTGGATGCTTTGCATAAGAACCATACCTGAGATATTGTTAACTTGCTTGAAGGGAATGAACCAGGGGGTTGTAAATGGATATTTGCCATTAAATATCATTCTGATTGTTCTATTAAGAGGTTTAAGGCCATGCTGGTTGCTAAAGGCTACACTCAGATGTATGGTATTGACCATCTTGAGACATTTGCTCCTGTAGCTAAGATGACCTCAGTCCGGCTTTTGTTATCTCTACCTTCTACTTTTGATTGGCCTCTCCACCAGTTTGATGTTAAAAATGCCTTTTTGAATGGAGATCTACATGAAGAGGTCTATATGTCTTTGCCTCCAGGGATGTATGGAAAGGAAATGCAGGGGAAGGTGTGTAAACTGTAGAAATCCATTTATGGTCTCAAATAGTTTCCTCGGGCTTGGTTTGAGAGGTTCAGGGCTGCTCTTGTTTCCTTTGGTTATACACAAACTCAATCTAATCATACCTTGTTCTTGAAAAGAAGTGGCTCTATGGTGACCTTTCTAATAGTTTATGTTGATGATATCGTGGTCACAAGTAATGGCACCCGAGAGGTCAGTAAACTTAAAAGATTTCTTAACTCTGAATTTGAGATCAAGGATTTAGGAGATCTCCGATAATTTTTGGGCATTGAAGATGCTAGATCTAAGGACAGTATCTTCGTTTCTTAGTGCAAATATGTCCTTGACCTCCTTGCTGAGACTGGTAAACTTGGTGCTAAACCAGCCTCCACTCCTATTGATCCCAATCATAAGCTTTCTGCTACAGGTGGTGAACTTTTATCTGATAGGGGAGTGTTTCAGAGATTGCTTGGGAAGTTGTTATATCATTGCATGACTTGGCCGAACATTTCCTATGCAGTGAGTGTTATTAGTCAATTTATGCATTCTCCTAGAGATACTCATTTAGATGTTGTAGAAAGAGTTCTGTGTTATTTGAAAGGTACTCTAGGGAAAGGTATTCTATTTGCCAAACATGGACACATGAAACTGGAAGCATACACTAATCCTGATTGGGTAGGATGTATTGATGATAGGAGATCCACCTCGGGTTACTGTGCTTTGGTGGCAGGGAACATTGTTTCATGGAGGAGTAAGAAACAGTTTGTAGTTGTCAGATCCTCTACTGAAGCAGAATACAGGGCTATGGAACATGGTGTGTCAGAATTACTGTGGCTACGATCCCTTTTAGAAGAATTGGGGGGTTGACTATGAGAAGCCAATGATGCTCTACTGTGATAACCAAGCAGCTATCAATATTGCACATAATCTTGTTCAACATGATAGGACTATGCACATTGAGGTTGACAGACATTTTATACGGGAAAGAGTTTCCTCGGGATTAGTTTGTTTGTCATTCGTCACCTCAGAAGAGTAGTTGACTGACATTTTGACCAAGGGAGTTCCGAGAGGGAAGCTGACCCACTATATAAGCAAGCTGGGTATGATTGACATCTATGCTCAGCTTGAGGTGGAGTGTAAGCTAATGGGCCTGTTATTTCTTTTTGCTAGTTCTCCTTATGTTACTACCTAGCTGGCCGCTTGGCCCGCCCATTCAAGGGTATACTTGTAATTATGTTAATATTGAGGTTTAGTAAAAGGATTAGAGAAGGGAGGGAAGAGACATTCAAACTCTTCTTCTTCTTCTTCCTCTTTTCTCCATCTTCTTTCTCTTGTACTGCTGTTCTCTTCTTTTCTACCTTTTTTTCTCACTATTTTTTCCAACTTTACATCAGTTTTAGAGGACTGATTCACATCTGTTATGATTGAGATCAAAAGAGTCTTTTCCTTCCAGTGTGACCACTCAACACAAGTTTAAAAGGTAGCCCAATGCACGAGGCTCCCGCCAATGCAGGGCCTGGGGAGGGTAGATGTATGCAGCCTTACCCCTGCATATACAGACAGGCTGTTTCCAAGATTTGAACCCTGGTTACGCAGGTTGCAATGGAGCAATCCAACCATTGCTAAATGTTGTATTGAACCCTCAAAGACTTCAAAACCTGAACCAATAAGGAAGAACTTAAAATTTTGTCTAATCAACACTTCTTCTTCTTCTTCTTCTTCTTCTTCTACTACTACTACTACTACTACTTTTTTCTTTTCTTTTTTTCCTATAACAGGGTTCAGCCCCTATATTTTTCAAATTTACTTTTCCTTCTTTTTTTCTCTCAAGAATATGTTGATTTTCTATACTTTAACATGAACTCTATACTTTTCTTATGAAAATTATGAATGATTATTAAGGAAATATGGTTATGGTACCTAGGAAACTACCCTAGGATCTATGTTTTCTACATAAAAAATCCATCGCCTAGGCAACTAGGTGACAAGGCGCCCCCTAGTCGCCTAGCCTCACCTTGGCGCCTTGAAAACTATGGCAGCGACCTAACTTTGAATCATTTAAACTCAAGAGGTTTCCATCTACCATCATTTTCCTAATATGTAACAATCATGAAGAAGATACAATACATCTACTTACTGATTGGCAGTACAACAGAGTTTATTTGGCTTTTCTTCTTTACATTGTTTTAGGTCACAAAATCAATTCCATCCAACCAAAGGAAATATTCACCTTGTGGTCTAGAACAGAAGGTAGTAAAAAAGCAAAAGTATTAGGTTGGAACATCATCCCTTATCTTGTATGCCTGGGGTATTTGGAGAAAAAAGAATAGGTGCATCTTCGAAGGCAATGTTTAAGCTAGAAACAAATTAATTGCTGATATTGTGTCACTGGCCATGGACTGGGTGCTAGCACATTCAGAGTCCAAAGAAATGAAGAGGGATGATTTTATGGAATTTATTGGATATTTGTAAGAGACAACATGCTTTTTTTTTTTCTTTTGAAGAAAGAGAAAATTTTCATCAAGCAAAAAAGGGAGGGATGTACAGGAGAAGATGTACAAGATCAAAGGCCTTGAAAGATAAAAAGAGCAATGCTGACATTAAGCATTTGGAAAAGTATTTTCACTGTACAAAAAAATCCCTTCCCAACCCAGATTTAGCAAGACTATCTGGCAACCTATTTGAGTTCTCTGGGGATCCATCTGAAGCTGAAGTTGAGAGAAGAAACTAACTCAAGAATTTCCAGCAGAAAAGGGGAGAGATTCAAATGACCAGAAACTTAGGCAGTGGCCCAACTAATGACATCTCTTAAGTCCCCTTCCACTACTAAGGATGTAATCTGCTGATTTCTAGCAATTATAAGACCTTCCAGTAGAGCACAGATCTCAGCACCTGTGGCATCCAAGGCTGAGGTGGGGCCAATGAAAGCCCATAACAAGTCACCATTAGATCTACGCAAGAGGCTATCAGTTCCAGCTTTTAGGGGGCATCCTGATTTTTAGCAATTCTTAGACCTTCCAGTAGAGCACAGATCTCAGCACCTGTTGCATCCAAGGCTGAGGTGGGGCCACTGAAAGCCCATAATAAGCCACCATTACATCTATGCAAGAGACAATCAATTCCAGCTTTTGGGAGGCACCCTGAGGCCTTCTGAAGCTTCCATCAAAGTTTAGGATGGTCTTTATTCTTCCTTAGCAAGAGAGGAATACCAGGCTGGTGGCTAGAAGTGTATTATAACTCTACCCAGTTTCTCTGCAAGTCACCATGGTATACTTCAGCAAAAAGACTGTTGTTTACCATCCAAGAGTTGAGCAAGGTAAAGATGCAGGATCTTAGTGACTCCAAGGAGGATGAATTGTTTTCAAAAATGTTCCTATTTTGTAGTAGGCCGCTGGTAATTGTAAGTGGTTGGATATGAACCGATCTGGGTGTGAGTTAGAAGCTTAAGACCCAGAAACAACATGCTTAAAGTCTAATGTTTTTGCTTGATGTGGCTAAGATTGATGTCTTGCAGATCAGTGAAAAACTCTTAATCTGGATGTAATCTTTTTTCTTTTAATGAAACTTTCCTTATTATAAAAAATAGTTTGTGACGGTGACTAAGGATATTTACTGACAGGAACAATTTTTTAGCTCCATAAATTTTGCACATGGAATCCTGTTTTTATCAATGTTTTAAAACACGGAGGTGTGAAATGAGGTATTCGGCGTGAGGGGTAGTTCAGATTTGAGAATGTAAGATCCGTAAGCCACATTAAGAGGAGGGGATGAAGAGGAAGGGAAGGAGGATCTCATTTTTCTTTATTTTTAATAAAATATTTTATATTAAGAAGAATGAAGATGCATATCACTAGTTGAAAAGGGGGTCTGGGGGGCAGAGCTCCCAGCCCACTTTCTTTCCCCTTATCTTTTCTTCCCTTCTCTTCCCTTCCCTTTTCTTTTCCTTCTTTTTCTCTTTTTTCTTCTCTTTCTTCTTTTTCTTTCCCTTCCCTTTCTTTCCCTTTCCCTTTCCTTTTTTTTTTCTTTCTTTTTCTTTTTTCCGTCTTTTTATATGAGGTGTGCATGAGGCACATGACACATTCGACTCTAGCATGCCTCATGAAAAAAGCATGAGGCGTATGCTTCAGAGGTGTCAACGCCTCTGGCATACACCTCAGGGAATTTTGGGGGTGCCTTCGCCTGGAGGCGTGCCTCCAGGTGTAAGCCTCCCATGCCTTTTAAAACACTGGTTTTTATCTAACTGCATTACAACTCAGTATCAAAAGTAACACAATCAAACACAAATAGGAAAGGGGTATATTGCATAAGCAAGGACAGAGAAGAAAATTGGAAAAACCTGAAACTCCCATTCTTCACATTGTGACCTACCTCTTGCATTTGTACACTTGGAGCATGTTGGATGCAACGAAGATTTTCAAAGACTTGCATTTTGATTGTGCCAAGATAAGATTTGCTATTTAAATTTTCCTGCTCCAGAACAAACAAGTAAACAAATTAACGTGCCAGTAGTCAAAACTGTTGCTAGGCATCACAAACTATCTTAAAACAATGTTTATGAATTTAAATAAAACTGTGCAAAGTGAACCTTATTTCCAATTGAGCCAATAACCAACTTGATCAAGATTCATATTCTAAAATTTTCTTTAGGAGGAATTCTAACAATACGGGCTCTCAATCCTTTATTTGAATTCAGCATCTTCAATGCCATGAATATGGTATGACACATGGGGCCCAATGTATTGTCAATTTTGTGGACCAACATGATTTGCCAGATCAAAGTGATCAAGGCACCCATATTCATTTACAGTGTTGTAAGGATGGTAGGGCCATCTTTATGTTCCCATGGGCTGTTTGTAATGTGGGCCATTTCCTCTTACTTCTAATCCCATATGGGCCTGAGTTTGTGCGCTTAAGTTGTTATTTATATCTTTCTTTTGTGGGGACAACTTATGGGGGAATTTCTGTCTTTCTTTTTCTTGTGTAACATGCAAGGGTTTGATGTGGCTGGGGTCTAAGAAGCTGCTTCCACTTTCTTCTTTCTCTTCTACACTTTTCTCCCTTCTTTTCCTTTTATAGTTGCAGGCTAAAATTGTGTACATACAGATTGACCAACTCATGTCGATAGCATTGCTGATTCTTAAATATGAATGTAAACATGTAGAAGCAATTATTTCCAATAAAAAATAAAAAAAAATTGCCTACTAGGTTGCCATTTGGAATCTTCAATGAATAGTCTGGGGCGAAATATTTGATATACTCATTATCCGGTATTTCTGTAAGAAAGATGAAACATGCAAAATGAGTTTCCAGATCCAAACCAAAATTAAATGAAAAATGACAAACAAAATGAATTATGCATCAGCAGAAATAGTAATATGTCAGGAGCAGTTCTCAAGTGATAAATTCTTCACAAAAACACACAAAGAAGACAGAAAAAAGCAACTAGCTGATGGTCAATTATAAAAACTAATATAACAGAGAGAATGTGAAAGTGAAGCTAGTCTGCCTTAGAAGTGTAAAAAAAAAGAGGTGACCATAAAATTTCAATTGTAAGAAATCTACAAGAAAGAGACTCATGCAATTCAGGCAAAGGCCTCTCCTTGTACTGTTAGGTTGAATTTTACACCCATCCTTTTGTAATCTTCAAGCTTCATTAATAAAATTTCTTTTTACTGATTAAAAAAAAAAATCAGGCAAAGGCCTCCTAGTTCAACATTCCCAGATTTCTTCAATATTTCTATAGCTACAAATGCAATTGCATCTTCAATAGTCAAATTTGGCCCTAATGGTATTTCTTGTAAGTTGGAATCTACACTTCATTAGGAACTCGAGAGAGGTTAGTATGGCAGATTAGAAGCACTTAGCCTCATTTTCCTTCTCCTTTAGAATCTAAAATTAGGATTTAGATTCCGATGTGTCATTCATGGCTAGAAAAATCTGGTTCTTAACTGATATTCTTGGATCCAAAGTATCAATGCCCTGAATCACTCAATATGTGATTTTTCATTATCAAGCATATTGATACTTTGAACCATAGTTGAGAATGAACAGTATAGGTGCTTGGAAGTATAGACCGTAGTTTTGAAGGCGCCAAGGTGAGGCTAGGCGACAGGGGGGCACCTTGTCACCTAGGCGATGGATTTTTTATGTAGAAGACGTAGATCCTAGGGTAGTTCCCTAGGTACCGTAACCATATTTCCTTAATAGTTATTCATCATTTTCATAAAAAAAGTATAGAGTTCATGTTAAAGTATAGAAAATCAACATATTAATGAGGAGAAAAAGAAGGAAAAAAAAATCCAAAAAATATAGGGGCTGAAGCCTTATTTTTGTTATAGGAAAAGAAGAAAAGAAAAAGTAGTAGTAGTAGTAGTAGTAGTAGTGATAAGACAATTTTAAGTTCTTCCTTACTTATTGGTTCAATTTCTAAAGTCTTTGAGGGTTCAATACAGCATTTACCAATGTTTGTATTTATTAAACCCTAACAAATAAGAAAATAATAAAAAGAAATTAGTATATAAACACAAAATGAATATTTTAGTTTAATAGTGCCTATTTTATAATTATAATGTCAAAAAATAAAAAATAAAAAAGTATTTTATGATACATAGTACAAAACTGCTTGGCGATTAGCGAGACGAATCACAAAGGGCGCCTTGTCGCCTACGCATCACCTTGACAACTATGGTATAGGCATCATGAGGGAAGTCAAATTTTTGGCTGGGAGATAACAACAACAATTGGACTCAGCAGTCAGCCAACAGTATGGCTTATGCCTTGCCAACAGTATGGTTGATTGTACCCGCACAGGTGCATCTTATGTAAGGAGAATGGCGAGAGCTGCTATCACTTATTAGTTTCCTGTCTTTTCGTATCAGAAATCTGGTGTTCGTTTTTCTCTCTTTTTGGTTGCAGGTGGCCCTCCCCTCCAAGTGTACAGAGCTTGTTTAACTCTACTTCACTAAGGGGTTTTAAAAAAAAAGAGGTAAACTTTTGTGGAGATGTGTAAGAGCAGCTGTATGCTGGACAGTGTGGGAGGAAAGAAATCAAAGAACCTTCCATGAAAAAGAAACAAACAAGGAAGCCATCATTGAATTAATCTCTGTTAGGGTGGTTCATTGGGTCAAGACTATGAAGCTCTTTGAAGGTTATTCAGCAGGAGATATCATTAGAAATTGGAAAGAAGTGGCTTGGTCTGCTCCCTTGAATACTTCCCCTATTCCAGCTTGGACTCCTCCAGCTATGGGGTTCACTAAATTGAACTTTGATGGCAGCGGCGAAGGAAACCCAGGCCCTTCAGGTATAGGTGGAGTTTTCAGGGATGAAGGTCAAATTATTGCCATGTTTTCAGGCCCTATAGGTTGGGGGGATTATCTGAGAGCTGTAATTTTGGCAGTTTTGGAAGGGATTAAAAGAACCCAGCAGCTGAATATTAGAAAACTGCTGGTGGAAGGCGACTCTAGGCTGGTTCTTAGTTGGCTGCAGAAGGAAGATTTCGGTCTGTGGAAGTTCTCAAATATAAAAAAAAAAAAAAAAAAAAAAATTAACCAGCTAACTCAATACATGGAAATTCAGGTTCAGTGGTCCAAGAGGAGTGCTAAACCTCTGGCAGACTCTTTGGCCAAACAAGGGGTGGGAAGAGCTAATTTCTTTTGGGCATTGTTGTAATTTGATCTCTACTTTTAGGGAGGGTTAAGAGAGTTTACCCCTCCCTTCCTATTGTATCTCTCTCTTCTATTCCTCTTAATAAAAGTTTCTCTTATTGATCAAAAAAAAAAAACATAAAATATGATACAAACCAGATGTATTGGGCACAAGTGCATAGGTAGCAGGTGCTATCCTTTTAAAAGGGGTGATTGGCACAGTCTCAAATTTGCACCTCATTCTTTTCTAACAAACTTATTACAAAAATAGCCAATTACACCGTCCAGATTAGATATGTAATGTCATGGATGCATACTCTCCAAATCAGAATTCAGAAATCAGAAGTAATTCGTGAGACATACATTTTTTCTTCCTAGTTATAAATAGTAGGCGATCAAGACTACAATCAGCCTTGAACTCTAATAGATTTTAGATTAGGAACGGTAGAAGAAAAGTAAGAGAAAGAAAGAAAAGAGAGAAGAATTGGAGAACACAAAGGTTTGAAAGAAGGGACAGATTCTAATTGATCTGCCGCCGCCACTCTCTTAGTATTTATAGGTTATGTTCAGTACATAGGGGAAAAGGACAGATCTGCCCTTAGTACTTAGATGACAAATAATGCAAATAAAAAACTGAAATAAATAACAACTGAAATAACAAACTGACCACCAACTAACACTAACATGACTGAAACAAATAATTACACATTCTGTCCTACAAACACAGTGGGGACCACAGCTGTGGGGCCCACATCAGTGTTCTCTACTCTCCCCCTCAAGTTGGGAATAGATATTTATCATTCCCAACTTGGATAGGTCTGCCTCTAACTTCTTCCTTGGTACAGCCTTGGTGAGGATATCTGCGAGCTGCATGTTGGATGTGATATACGGGAGACACACTTCTTGTGATGAGACCCTCTCTCGCGCAAAATGTCGATCAACTTCAATATGCTTAGTTCTGTCATGCTGCACCGGATTGTGGGTTATATTAATAGCCGCCTGATTATCACAATACAGCATCAAGGGCTTCTCATAATCAATACCCAACTCTTCAAGTAGTGATCTCAGCCATAGGATTTCAGCCACTCCGTTAGCCATTGACCTGTATTTAGCTTCAGCACTAGAGCGGGAAACAACACTCTGTTTCTTACTCCTCCAAGAGACAAGGTTACCTCCCACAAGGGCACAATATCCAAAGGTAGACCTCCTGTCATCAGCACTCCCAGCCCAATCGGCATTTGTATAGACCTCCACCTTCATGTGATTATTGTTCTTGAACAGTATACCTCTACCCGGGCATCTCTTCAAGTATGCTAATATTCTCTCTGCCGCAAGAAGATGAGTAGTTCTAGGAGAATGCATGTACTGGCTGACAACACTAACTGCATAACTGATATCTGGCAGAGTGAGGCAGAGATATAGGAGCTTTCCAACCAACCGTTGGAACATAACTTTGTCTTCAAGAGGCTCCCCGCCCTCTGCACTAATCTTGTGATTCTGTTCAATGGGTGTATCAGCAGGTTTAACACCTAACTTTCCAGTTTCCGCCAACAGATCTATAACATATTTTCTCTGAGAGATAAAGATCCCTTGTTTAGATCTAGCAACCTCAATACCCAAAAAGTACCGTAGTGCACCAAGATCTTTCACCTCAAACTCTTGATGAAGGAGCTGTTTGAGGGACTCAATCTCACTACTATTATTTCCTGTCACTACAATATCATCCACATATACAGCAAGCAGGGTCAAAGAGGAGTCCACCCTTTTAATGAACAGCGTATGATCTGACTGGGCCTGTACATAACCGAATTTTCCAAGGGCTAGCCTGAATCTATCAAACCAAGCTCTAGGTGACTGCTTCAAACCATACAATGCCTTATTCAGTCGGCAAAACTTCTTACCTGTCTCTGTATCATAGAATCCAGGAAGCAATTGCATGTAGACCTCTTCCTGTAAGTCTCCATTCAGAAAAGCATTTTTAACATCCATCTGGAACAAGGGCCAAGAATGACTTGCTGCAAGGGATAATAAAACTCGGATGGTGGTCATCTTGGCTACTGGGGCAAAGGTCTCCAAGTAGTCTATACCATAAGTCTGGGTGAACCCCTTTGCAACCAGTCGGGCTTTGTACCTTTCAATGGAGCCATCAACATTATGCTTCACAGTAAATACCCATCTACATCCAACTGGTTTCTTTCCTTTGGGTAGGTCAACTAACTCCCAAGTATTATTTTTCAACAGGGCATCCATTTCAACTTGCATTGCATCTTTCCACTCTGGAACTGATAAGGCTTCTTGCACTGTTCTTGGAATAGGGACATTGGCAATGGAAGTGAGATAGGACCGGTAAGAGGGAGATAGGCGACCATAGGATAAAAACAAGGAAATGCAGTGAGCTGTAGATGTGGTGCAATGTCGTTTCCCTTTACGGACGGCAATAGGGAGGTCAAGGTCATCCGCAGGAGGGGAAGTGGCAACAGTGGAAGGTGTCTCAATGGGCCCTAGGACTATAATACCTGGATCTGGAGCCACAGAAGAAACTGGAGCTGGCCTGGACTGTCGATGACTGGGATCAACCTGCCTGCATCGCCTGTGATAGACTCTCAATTCCTGATCCCTCTGACCACCCTCACCATTACAGCCTTCATCACCCAATGGAATAGGTAAAGGAACAGCCCCACTCCCACTGCGCTTCCCCTGAGGAAAGAGACCCAAATCCCCACTCTCACTACTCTCCCCCTAAGGAGAAACCCTAGAATAATAGGGTGTCTCCTCAAAGAAGGTGACATCCATGGAGACAAACTTCTTCCCTGAAACAGGATCATAGCAGCAATAACCCTTTTGAGTTTGTGCATAACCGAGGAAAATGCATTTGGAGGCCTTAGGTTCAAACTTGGAATGATGGGGCCCGAGAAGCTGAACGAAACAGGTACAACCAAAGGTTTTAAGGGGAACGGTAAACAACTCCTCGTCTGGGTATAAAAGGGAAAAAGGGGTTTTCATATCAAGAACCCGAGAAGGAACCCGATTAATGAGATATACTACCATGAGGATAGCATCACCCCAGAAGCGAATAGGTACATTGGGGGTAAACATAATGCTTCTAGCCACCTCCAAGATGTGCCTATTCTTCCTTTCGGCAACCCCATTCTGCTGTGGTGTATGAGGGCAAGTGCTCTGGTGAATAACTCCATGATTAAAGAGGTAAGAGGTCAATGGCTTAGCAAAGTATTTCTTTGCATTATCAGATCTAAGAACTTTGATTTTGGCCCCAAACTGGGTTAGAATCATCTGATGAAAGTTTTGGGTCAGATTGGGAACCTCATCTCGAGAATGCATAAGAT
Source organism: Nelumbo lutea (assembly GCF_056320005.1). NCBI lineage: Eukaryota > Viridiplantae > Streptophyta > Magnoliopsida > Proteales > Nelumbonaceae > Nelumbo > Nelumbo lutea. The sequence goes on from NC_142688.1 coordinate 40,711,789, forward strand.
AGACCCAAGAAAAACGGGTATGGTCATCAACAAACAACAAAAAATATATGTACCCACCCATAGAAGGGATGTGATATGGCCCCCAAACATCAGTATGCACAATATCAAAAGAATTATTACTCCTTTTATTACTCAAAGAATAAGATGTTCTACAATGTTTGGCAAACTCACAATTCTCACATCTCAACTTTGACAACTCAACAGACTCAAATAAAGCAGGAAACAGACTCTTCAAGGACCGGAAAGATAAATGACCTAATCGATTATGCCAAAGCATAACCAGACTCACAAATTGAGAAACAGAGGACTTCTCATCCACTGCCTCTTCCCAACGAGAACTCTCTCCGAGCAGATAGATCCCATTCGTCTCACGGCCAGTCCCAATCACCTTCCTCGTCTCCAAGTCCTGAAAAACACATCGGTCAGGGAAGAAGGTTACTGAACAGTTCATATGTTTGGTAATACTACTGACTGAAAGTAGGTTAGTATCAAGCTTAGGAACATGCAAGACAGAAGATAAAGAGATAGTATCCGATAACTTGGTGTCACCCTTGCCAGAAATGGGAACAAGAGAGCCATCAACAATGGATACTTTATCTCTACCTGAGGACAAGTGATAAGTAGTGAACAATGATGGCAAGCTAGTCATATGGTCGGATGCACCTGAATCTATTACCCAACAGTGTTCAGTATTACCTGGAGCTGAAGCATGGTAGGCTGAGGCTCGAGTACCTGAATGTGCAAATGCAAATGTGGCAAGGATTGATGGTGACTGAGATGGCTGAGTTGAACTCCCAACTTCCTTTTCCAACTGTATTAGGGTAGCCCGAACCGCGGCTAAGGTCTCTAGGGGTGTGCCTTTTGTGCTTGACGAGGATGCTGAATCAGTATTCACAGCCACATGAGCATTATCCTTCTTATTTCTCAATTTTGCTAGGACCAAATGAGGATGCAGCTTCCAACAAGTATCTTTTGTGTGCTTGGGTTTCTTGCAATGTTCACATACCATGTCCCGTTTATCTTCCTTCTTCCTGTCCCTTCTGGATCACCCCTGACTTAGGTTTAACAGCTGCCAGGGCTGGGGAAAGGGGTTGAGGTCGCATCATGACTTTCCTCCTGGTCTCTTCACTATGCACCAAGGAGTATGCTTGAGAGAGGGTCACACTATCTCTGGTCAGTATCTGTTGCCTCACAATGTCATAATCTGAATTCAGGTCAGCTAGAAATTCAAATACCCTATTTGTCTCGACTTGCTTTCTGTGAGTCTGTGCATCTTTGGGACTCTCCCACTCAAGAGTCTCTAGATGATCAATTTCATGCCACAGGCATTTCAAGGTAGAGAAGTAGACAGAAACTGGTTTCTCTCCTTGTTTAAGACTATTCACTTCACACTTCAGTTCATAGGCTCTAGCAACATTAAGGGGTTGGGAATAGGTTTCTTTCATAACATCCCATATCTCCTTGGCTATCTTTGCCCACAAGTAATTTCGGCTGATATGTGGCTGCATAGAATTACACAGCCATGTCATAACCAAGTAGTTCTCTTGAACCCACTTGGTATGCATTGGGTCCTCCTTGGAAGGTTCTTTCAAATCTCCCAAGAGGTAGCCTAGTTTTCCCCTTCCCCCAATAGCCATCATGGCTGCTTGGGCCCATTCCAAGTAGTTTGACCCATCAAATCTCACAATTGTAATCTAAAACCCAGTTTCAGATATACTACCATAAATGTTGTTCCCAAAACTACCTTCTCCCTGATTTTTAAACTCCATTTTTGGTCAAGAATCAGTAGTTACGAACTGTTAGGGTTACTACAACAGAAAACAGCACTTGGACAGTCGATCACAATCATAAATCAGTATGGAATCAATGCAGGTCTGATCTGAAACCAATCTGTAATCACGGTATATGCATGAAATTAGTGCAGATCTGATCTGAAACCAATCGGCAATCACAGTATATGCATGAAACCAGTGTAAATCTGATCTAAAACCAATCGGCAATCACAGTACCAAGTAGTCCGTACAAGTTTTTCACCCCCTAAAAGAGCTCGAAACCAAAAAATAGGTCTGAAACCAGCTTAGAGAGCAACCTGAGATGCTGGAACAGAATTAGGGTTTTAATCGTAGGTCTGAAATAAGTGCTCAGCCGCACTTTCCAAGCAGTCCGTACAGTTAGGTCTTGTCGTAGGGTCAATGTGAAACCCTGAAATTGATCACCTTTGAGAGAAAACCCTAAAACAAGCACTTTCCAAGAAGATAAAAGAGTTCGGCCCAACAATTAGGTTTGCCGCAAGGTTAATGTCAAACCCTAGAATAGAGAGAAAACCCTAAAACAGTTCGGCCGCTCCTTCTAGATAAGTCCAACCTATCTTGACTGGTAGCAATCTCTAGAAAATAAATAAGACTTACCCAGAGAATGTTGTTCGCTACCTTCCAAGGTTACCTGAACCCTAGCCTTCTCTGATTCTTCCTGATTACCAACACTCTGCAAGCCGTTGCAAGTCTTCAACAGCTGCTAAACTCTTCTGGTAACCTCCAAGAATCAGCCAATGAACACTTCTTCATAAACTTCCAGCCCTAGATAGTTCTCATGTGATCAGCTGGACTAGGCTCACATGAGAAACCCTACATAGGCTCTGATACCAAGTAGGCGATCAAGACTACAATCAGCCTTGAACTCTAATAGATTTCAGATTAGGACTGGAGAACACAAAGGTTTGAAAGAAGAAGAACTGGAGAACACAAAGGTTTGAAAGAAGGGACAGATTCTAATTGATCTGCCGCCGCCACTCTCTTAGTATTTATAGGTTATGTTCAGTACATAGGGGAAAAGGACAGATCTGCCCTTAGTACTTACAAGACAAATAAAGCAAATAAATAACTGAAATAAATAACAACTGAAATAACAAACTGACCACCAACTAACACTAACATGACTGAAACAAATAATTACACATACTGTCCTACGAACACAGTGGGGGCCACAGCTGTGGGGCCCACATCAGTGTTGTTTACATAAATGAAAAAAAAAATCATTGGAACACCATCCAGATTAGAAGACAAATTAAATATAGTAATGTTATCATACCATTAGGAAGCTCTGTATCTAAAAGAGCACCAGTTTCAACAGCCCAGCAACGAGCCACATTCTCTTTTGTGTACCCTCCACCTCCAGTAACCTGAAATAAGAAAGTTCTACTCTTTATTCCCAATGGAACACACATCTGAATAGTAACAAGGGAGTTGTACAAAGCACAAACTTACCAATAAAGGCAAATTAAATTTCTTAACGAACCTTACACATTCAGAATGCCCTGCAGAAATATAAGGATGGCACCATCATGTTAATATCAAAAACTTAAAAAGAAGAATTTCAACAGTTACAGCACAAATTAGACATATTATCTAAAGGCTATGGTAACAAAGAGAACAAATTACAAGGAGAATAGCACCATCAATGGAGAGATTGAAGCAGCCTAAGCGGTCTCCAGCAAGTGAATCAGCTCCACATTGAAGAACAATAACACCTGGTAGATATGTTTCAACAACCTTGGCAATAATCTACATAATTGAAGTATTGTAAGGAAAAGACCATAACTATTCCACAAATACTGAACTAAAATCATGTATTAACCCATAGCTAAGATGTTCTGAATCACAACTTACTGTTTTAAAGAGTCGAGTGAAGCTTGAATCATCTATTCCATCCTTCAGTGGGACATTTATAGCATAGTACTTTCCTTCTCTTTCTCCTATTTCCTTTGAAACAAAGATAATCTCAATGATCAGATTGTTGTTTCAAATATTAGCAAGCCAATATGAAGATAAATTGAGAGAAAACATGGAAAACATGTGTGCATACAAAGAGGACTAGGGTTTTCCCATAGAACATCTAGCAGTTTGGGTTACACTTTATACTCCTTTGTTCTTTTTATTTTTTGATGAATAACGAGAAGTTTTATTAATAGAAATACACAGATAAGGTTCCTAAAAAGAGGTGTGAGATACAGCCTCAAATCAGAACAGAGAATTACAGCTGAGGCAAAAACATGAGTCCTATGCACTCCTTGTTTAGCTAGTGAGTCTGCTAACCCATTTGCAGATCTTCTTTCCCATTGGAAATGGACAGACATGTTTGTAGTTAGCCATCTGAATCTTTGAAAAACCCCTTTATAGGACCAGGCTGCTGTTTCTGGCTCTTTTAACCACTGGATCTGCTAACCCATTTGCAGATCTGCTGTTTCCTTGTAACACTGCCTGAATTTATGCATTAACTGAATTCTCTACTTCTATAGGGCTAGAAAAAAGAGCGATGATGAGCCCCTCTGCATTTCTAAACACTCCCCCAATACTGGAGGGTCCTGGATTGCCTAGGCTGCTACTATCAAAGTTGAGCTGAATGATACCCTACTCAAGAGGTTTCCATTCTACTAACAGCTTGCTTTTCACACTAGAACTTTTGGCAATTGCTTCCCAATTTCTCCATAAGTCATCAAAAGAAAAAGGAGAAAAGAATTCCAAAGTCTTCACCCAGTTGATGGCTCTATTAAGTAAGCACTCCCAAACATTGACCTCATTATTTTCCTTCTCATAAAAAATTCTTGAATTCCTTTGCTCCCAAACAGTCCAAACCAGTGCAACTCTAACACACCTCCACATCACCCTACCTCTTTTCGTAGGCCACCTAAAGGTTGTAGTTTCAAATAGATTGCTAATCTGCAACAGCAATGTCCACCTGGACCCAAAGAGACTAAAAAGCTTTTCCTAGAGACCTACACCAAAGGACAGGATATTATTAGATGGTAACAACTTTCTCCATTTACTTTGCAAAGGACACACCAATTGGGGGATATACAAAGACAAGGTCTTCTCTTTTGCAGGTTGTCCAAAGTGTTTAGTTTCTCAAAAGAGACCTCCATAGTCCCAACAGAGAGCTCCCACTTTAGGAGGAATGGGTTTAGACCAAATCTCTTTGCATGGGAAAGACTGAGAGCTAAGGTCAAAGCACAAGGAGGAGAAGAATGAGGTACAAGAGAAGGTACCCAAAGAGTTAGGGGACCAAATACGTGCATTTGGTTTAGAAGGGTCCAAGCAAATAGGATCAAGCAAACTAAGTAACTGAGCGGTCTGGTCAAGCTCAAAATCTCTCAAATCTCTCCTGAAACCCAAATCCCAGCTGAATCCAGAAGACAAAAAAAATGGGACAAACCTTTGAGCTGGTTCACTTTTAAAGCAAGAGAGGAAATACAAGGAAGGAAAAAGGTCCTTGAGGGTTGAGTTACTTATCCATATATCCTCCCATAAAATAACCCTATCCCTGGCACAAATGTCATACCTGATTAAGTTTAAGAAATGGGGAAGAATGCCATAGATTGCCTTCCAAGGAGAATTCAACATAGCCCTTCGAGAAATGCCAGCATCCCAACCATTGCCTTCTGCTCCATGTATACTTCCTACAACTTTACACCAAAGTCTTTCCCTTTCCAAAGGCCATCTCCAAAGCCATTTCTCAATAGGGCTGAGTTTTTCTTCCCTAGGTTACCCAATTCCAGACCCCCTTGCTCCTTTCTCTTGCATACTAATTCCCATATAACCAAATGATCCTTCCTTCTTTCTTCGGGCTTCCACAAGAAGTCTTTCATCATCTTTTCTACTTTCACCACCTCCCTTTGTGGCATCCTAAAAACAAAAGGATAGTAAACCGGGAGATTCACTAGGGTGGATTGGATTAAAGTGATTCGACCCCAAGGGACACATAATTTCTCTTCCAGACCGCCAATTTCCTAGAACAACTTTCCATCACTGGTTCAAAAAACTTCCCTCCCTAGGGTTGGCTCCTAAAGGTAAACCCAAATATCTCAAAGACCAACTAGATGTCAAACAACCTAACGCCTCAGCTATCTCACCCAATTCCTCCTCCAGATTCAGCCCTACTACACAACTCTTTTGAAGGTTGATTTTTAACTTTGACAAAACCTCAAACAGCTTTAACCTTTCAACTTACTTGCTAACCGAGGGTCCCCAAACTCACAAAAGAGGATAGTGTCATCTGCAAATTGTAGATGTGTAACAATGACAACCTCTCTTCCAATCCTCCATCCTCTAATCAAATTCAACCTATCCTCTCTCAAGATAAGTCTATTGAAAACATTTATTATCAAAATAAAAAGGAAGGGAGAGAGGGGATCACCTTGTCTGAGTCCTCTAGTAGCTGGAAAGAAATCTCTAATCACTCCATTAACCAGCACTGAGTAATGAACATTTGTCAAACAACCTTCAATCCAACCACACCACCTATATCCGAAACCAAAATTCCTCAAGGTTTCCATCAAGAATGACCAATCTAGTAAATCGTAAGCCTTCTCCTGATCTAATTTACGAACAAAGCCTTTCTTTCCCCTTCTCCTGGAATCCTCTACACATTCATTAGCTATTAGGACTTGATCAGTGATTTGTCTACCTTGGATGAAAGCCCCTTGCGATTGAGTTATTAGAGAAGGCAAAGCTACTTTTAACCTCAAGGAAACCACTTTGGCCATAATCTTATCAGCAATGGAATTTTCTTTCATTAAATGAGAAATAAAATCATTAGAATTGATTCTGGACATCAATCCAGCATCCCATTCATTTTGTATTTAGAGACGGAACCTCCTGAAAGCAAAAATCATGCACATGCCCTAAGAGCATGGCATCCATCCATACATCGAGAATATATCCCCATGAATTTAACATACAAGTATTGGAGGTACTCCCAATGTGCAGCTGAATGCTGTGCACTCAGGGTATGTGCACGATTTTTTTCTTTCAGGAGATCTGGACTCTTGTATTTAGCCCATACTACAGTTCTGCCTAAAAGAGCAGTTTCCTGTAAACCCTTTGCTGTGCTAGGGTGTCAGCTAATCCATTTGCAGTTCTTTTCACCCATCTGAATGTAACTTCCAATTCTCTAGATATCTTGGGTAGTCTGCATTACTTTGGATGCAATCAATATCTGAACTATCAAAGCTGAGACATATGCTCATGCATACAAAGATAGAAAGAAATGGACAAGCAAAGATCAGTAAATATCAGGAAATAGTGACCAGAAGATTAAAACAGAACAGATAGATATAAGTGCATGTATGTTAACTTGCTAATTGAAGTGTATATATTGGCAGAAGCACATATTTACATTTGGAGGGTGGGGAGTTGACTAATTCCATTAGGATTAGGACATGCTTCTAAAAAATATAAAACACAGGTTGAGTTAATTTTCACTCTCAAGTTGCTAATCCAAAACTCGAACACCAGTGCATCACCCCAACTTGATGGTTTGGGCACCAAGCAGCATAATAATATCTTTACTTTAATTCATACAAGATATCTGTTACTTAACAGAAAAAAAAAAAATAAAAGGAACATAATATCTTAATAAAATCCAAATACAATATAAGAAACCTACTAAAGCTCTCTTACCTACTCTTATTTGGAAAGAATTAATAAAAGCCAACAAAGCCAAAGAGACAATCCTAAAAGATTCAAATACAGGGAAATATTTCTAAATATGTTGAAAATCATAATCTAATAATATAAAAGGAACATCTCAAGTCAGTGTCATCAATTGATAGTCTGGATCATTTCTAAAGGAACATAATATTTCTAAATACGTTGAAGATCATAATCTAATAATTACCTCAAAGGATGCCCCAAACTATCACTCCTCCACTAATGTGGGAATTGGAGGATCAGAGTAAAACTATCCCTCCAAGGTTTACTCCGCGGGTTTACTCCAAACCTCCACGGTTACCTTTTCCTGTGCCTCATTCTTCAAGGCATTAATTCAACCCTTTGATAGTCTGGGTCATTTGTACCCAGTAAAGGAGGTTTGGAGTAAACCTATCCCTCCAAGGATTGGAAGTTTCTATTAGGAAGTCTTCCTGTAAAGAATAAATACGTGTGATCTATTCCAAAGAAAATGACCAAATTGGTGCTTATCCCCACACTGGTGTGTTCTGTGCAAGGCTAATGGAGAAACTTGCTTTCATTTATTAATCTCTTGCCCCTATGTAATCTATATTTGGGAATGATTTTTCTCGTTGTTTGGGTGTAGGTGGACTCCCCTGCCTAATGTGCAAAGCTTGTTTGCCTCTACTTTCTTTAGTTGGCCAAACAAAAGGGGACGAATAATGTGGAAAAGCTTAGGCTTCTTTGAGATGGACCATATGGGAAGAAAAGAATTCAAGAATTTTTTTCAAATAAGGAAAGAATCAGAGAGGCAATAATGGAAAATGACATGATTAGAGTGATTCAATGGGTAAAATCTTTGAAGATCTTTGTTGATTTCTCATCAGGTGGTTTTATGAAAAACTGGAAGGAAGTGGCTTGTTCAGACCATCATAAGTCTACTACAAGGCTCCTTATGGTCTCCACCTGTTAGACAGTTATGCCCTTTAGCTCCAATCAGATTGATGTACCTTTTTGACATTTATTGTAAATGAATAAAGTACATAATTGATTCATATCATTGTGGTGTGTTTCTGTGCAATACCCTTAAACTGGATACTTATGAGACTCGTGTTAGTTTAGAATCTTCACAGTCGTTGGATAGATCTGGGGAGATTTATCCTGCCAAGGCTGACAATGATGTACCGCCGAGTTGGTTGGGGTGGCTTGTCTCAGCTACCAGGGTGAGACCTGAGGTACATGCAGTGTGGGTTTTCTTGAAACCCTGAACCGGACCAAAATTCCAGAATTGCCCTAGACCTTGGAGATAGATGGGCAAAACTGGAATGTTACACCTAACCCCTAGACTCGATTATGATACTGCATTAGGTGTCGGATTGGGCTATCTTTGATATGCCAATTAGTGAAATCCTTAGAAGGGGTCAAAACCTGAGTATGTTGGGACAATCCGAGAATTCACCTGAGTGGGTGATCATAGTGACAGGATCAGCCCCTTTGTCAAACAAAGTGAATGATTGGGGATGCACTCTCTCTAATGGAAACCTAAACTGCCGGCAATTGATTTCAACTGTTGAAATTGGTTTTGCAAAATATATTTATATAAAGATATACATATTGTTGGAAAACGTGGGATTACTAGTGTAGATGTATATTTGGTAGTTAGCATTTATATTTGGTAGTTGTGTAAAAATAGAATTGTGTGAACATGTATTCCTAGGATTGTGGAAAAATATAATCCCTTAAATATGGGGATTCAAATAGTTAGTCCCTTAATTATAAGGATTGATTTAGAAAGTTTTTTTCTATTTATTGCAGCAGCTTACTGTATAAATATACCGATTGGCAATGGAGTGAAAGCAGATCAGCTTTCTACCATTTCAAACATGGTATCAGAGCTCTAGGTTTGCCAACCTTGAGATTTTTTTTTGGCCTTCATTGCCAGTTTTTTTCTCTTCGTGTTTTTTCTGGTCTTCAGTGTTGATCTATAACCAGAAGTGTTTCTTTATTCTCCTTTATTCTGGTCAGTTCTTCCCTTCTTTATTCTCCTTTCCTGCTGGCCTTATTCTTCCTCCATTAACAATGTCCGACGTGACTGCAACAAGTGCTCCCGTCCAAAGCCGTCGTGGAATCATGCTTGAGCCTAAAGATCCCAAAGGTTCAGCCATGGTGGCAAGGGGAGGAAATTACAGTGGTTCAAAGGGTGAGAACAATCACAACTTGGCTCGTGACACAACCACCCGTGACTCTAACGATAACCTCTGGTGCACCTATTGCAAGAAGCCCAGACACACAAAAGATCGCTGCTGGAAACTTCATGGGAAACCTCCCACATCCAGCAAGGAATGGGGAAATCGAGGAGTTTTGAAAGCAGTTCAACAGGCCCATAATGTCTCCACAATCCCGCAGCAAGAACACTCAAGTCAGGGGCCATTTAATGATGAAGAAATTGAAAGGCTAAGGAGTTTCCTGAAATCCTTGAAACCAGGAAGTGATTCTACCTCTCTTGCTCTCTCAGGTGAGTCTTTATCTCTAGGATTATATGTCTCGGCTAGTGTTTTTCCATGGATTCTTGATTCTGGAGCTACTGACCACATGACACCCTCTTCACTACATTTTCTCACCTATACACCCTGTCCTAGTAATAGAAAAATTTCTATTGTCGATGGTTCTTTCACCACAGTGGAAAGGATTGGGAATATTCAAATTACTCCATCCCTATTACTTAAAAATGTGCTTCATGTTCCTAAGTTATCCACTAGCCTTATCTCTATACATAAACTCACCCAGGATGTGAACTGCAATGTTGTGTTCTTTCCTTCTTACTGTGTATTTCAGGACCAGGTTTCGGGGAAGAATATTGGACTTGCTAAGGAAAGGGATGGACTCTACTACCTTGAAGCAACCAGCAAACCATCTCACACTGTTATGCATGTCACACACGAGTCATTCTTATCTACCTCCAATAAAGATTTAATTTGGCGTCATCACTTTCGTTTCGGTCATCCTTCATTTCCTGTTTTAAAAACAATGCTTCCCTCCTTGTTTAAAGGGATTGATGTTGAAACCTTTCATTGTGATGTTTGTGAACTTGCTAAGCACAAAAGGGTTTCTTTCCCAATCAGCAATAAAAGATCTTCAACTCCTTTTTATTTGATTCATTCGGATATATGGGGCCCTTCTCAAATTCCCAACATTACTGGTTCTAGATGGTTTGTCACCTTTATTGACGATTGCACTAGGGTCACATGGATCTTTCTTCTTAAGTCTAAATCTGATGTGGGTACCATTCTTCCCAACTTTCATAATATGGTCCAAACTAAGTTTTGTGTGAGAATTAAAAGGTTTCGATTTGATAATGCTACAGATTATTTTAATCAGAATTTGTCCCCATTTTTTCAGAAAGAAGGCATTGTGCATGAATCCTCCTGTGTTAACACTCCCCAACAGAATGGGATAGCTGAGAGGAAAAATGGCCATCTTTTGCAAACAACCCGAGCCTTTCTCTTTCAAAACCGGGTACCAAAACAATATTGGGGGTAAGCTGTCCTTACTGTTGCATACACCATAAATAGACTACCATCTAAAGTTCTTGACAACCGAAGCCCAATACAAGTCCTTTCTCAATTCTACCCTGATATTCGAACCTCAAATAATCTCACACCAAGAATTTTTGGCTGCACTGCCTTTGTTCATGTCCATAATAAGGGAAAATTGGATCCACGAGCAATCAGGTGTGTCTTCTTGGGATATTCCCCAACTTAGAAAGGTTATAAATGTTATCATCCAGCCACCAAAAAATTCTACACCTCCATCAATGTCACATTTGAGGAGGGACAATCCTTTTTCACTCAACCTTATCTTCAGGGGGAGCCCTCATTAATGGAAGATAAGGCCTCGGATCTACTCTCCCTAGATGTATTACCTTCCTCACAGTCATCCAACCGTCAAGAATCACATCCCTCTGAGTCACAATCCTCTGAGCCCCACATTCTCGAGTCTCAACAAGAGTCAAACAACCCGACCATTGAACCAAATTCAGACACTGTTAACCCCACCAATGATGTGCATGATGATGTGAGATATATGTAGGTTTACTCTAGGAGAAGAAATCCAGATCCTCAACTTGTGCAAGTCCAAGATTCAACTCCTAATCCTAGAACTGAGGGATATTCAGAACCTGAACCTGCACCTTCACAATCTGAGTATGAGTATGACCTACCTATTGCACTGAGAAAAGGAACCAGAGAATGTACCAAACGCCCATTGTACCCTTTAGCCAAACCTGTGTCATTCCAAAGATTCTCTAAATCCCATAAAAGTTTTCTAGCCAGCCTTAACACCATTCCAATTCCTAATACTCTAGCCGAGGCACTTTCTAATAAGGAGTGGAGAAAAGCCATGAGAGTGGAAATGGAGGCACTAGAAAAGAACAACACATGGGAAGTTGTGGATCTACCAAGAAACAAGAAGATTGTAGGTTGTAAATGGTGTTCACAATTAAGTACAAATCTGATGGGTCGTTAGAAAGGTACAAAGCACGACTAGTAGCCAAGGGATATACACAGACTCATGGGGTAGATTATCAAGAGACTTTTGCCCCAGTAGCTAAAATGAATACATTAAGGGTGTTGTTGTCTTTGGCTGCCAACTATAATTGGGATTTGCAACAGTTTGATGTAAAGAATGCATTTCTCCATGGTGATCTAGAAGAGGAGATATACATGGACATTCCACCGGGTTTTGGAGAAGGCTATTAAGGGGAACAAAGTTTGTAGATTGACGAAAGCACTATACGGTCTCAAACAATATCCGAGAGCATGGTTTGGAAGGTTTACAAAGGTGATGCTTAGTACAGGTTACAAGCAAAGTCTAGGTGACCACACATTGTTTATCAAACACACTGCCTCAGGGGGAGTTAATGCACTATTAGTCTATGTGGACGATATAATCATTACTGGGAATGATAAAAAGGAGAATGAAGCATTGAAAAACTGCCTTGGCAGAGAATTTGAGATAAAAGACTTGGGGAGACTAAAGTATTTTCTCGGAATTGAAGTTGCACATTCTAAACAAGGCATCTTTATCTCTCAACAAAAGTATGTTGTTGATCTTTTGAGAGAAACAGGAAATATGGCATGTAAACCAGCTTCCACGCCTATAGATCCCAATCATAAACTTGGAGAAGCTAGCGAGAATGCAAGTGTAGACAAAGAGATGTTCCAAAGACTGGTTGGAAAACTCATTTATCTTGCACATACACGGCTAGACATTGCATATGCTATAAGTGTAATAAGTCAGTTTATGCATAATCCTAAAGAAGTTCATCTGCAGATTGCTCATCGAATTCTGCACTATTTGAAAGCTAATCCAAGGAAAGGAATTTTATTCAGAAGAAATGGGGGACTGGCTCTTGAAGCATATACAGATGCCGATTATGCAGAATCTCCAGTAGATAGACGGTCCACTTCTGGTTACTGTACCTTCTTGGGAGGAAACTTAGTAACTTGGAGGAGTAAGAAGCAAAATGTAGTTGCTCGGTCAAGTGCAGAGGCAGAATTCAGGGCTATGGCACAAGGAGTGTGTGAATTACTCTGGTTGAAGATAATTTTAGAAGACCTGAAGATTCCACGAGAAGAGCCTATGAAACTATATTGTGACAACAGTCATCAATATTGCTCACAATCCTATTCAACATGATAGGACGAAGCGCATCGAAATTGACCGACACTTTATAAAAGAGAAACTAGACAGCACGTTGATTTGCACTCCCTATGTATCTACAAAAGGACAACTGGCCGATGTACTTACTAAAGGGCTCAATAGTACAGACTTTCGAAGAATTATAGCCAAGAAGGGAATAGAGGATCTCTATTCACCAGCTTGAGGGGGAGTGTTGGAAAACGTGGGATTACTGGTGTAAATGTATATTTAGTAGTTACCATTTATATTTGGTAGTTGTGTAAAAATAGAATTGTGTGAATATGTATTCCTAGGATTGTGGAAAAATATAATCCCTTAAATATGGGGATTAAAATAGTTAGTCCCTTAATTATAGGGATTGATTCCCTTAATTATAGGGATTGATTTAGATAGTTTTTTTCTATTTATTGCAACAGCTTACTGTATAAATATGCCGATTGGCAATGGAATGAAAGCATATCAGTTTTCTACCATTTCAAAAACATATATATATTATGGTTTCAAAATGTTGCAAAAATGTTTTAATTCTCGGGATCCATGTGAGTAGAGAGTGTAGCACTGTACCTTGCAGCCGAGGGAGAGGTCCTCTCTTGTCGAGCAGTGTTTGATCATTATGGGCTGAGAGGTTAAGTTTAAGACCATTGAGGGTAATACCTGATGGGATAACCTTGCATCTGCCCACAGTCCTTGGGTTTTCATAAGGTGGCTGGACCCAAGGACCATTTAGTGTAAATGTTGGGCCCATTAAGAGCCCATGGTGATGGACTCAGGGGTTCACTATCTCCTACAGTGAATTCGGCCAGGCCTTGTAACAAAGGTTGGGCTAAACCCGTGTGGCTGATGTGTAGATCAATGTTTGGGTCCCACGCCATACAAGGATAGCCAACTGGGCAGCAGGTTAAGAGGACTAGTGAGCACATAGACCTAATGGGCCTAAAGCACATTCGGACTAGCTTAACAAGATTAATTAAATAAGGAGCGGTTCTGGGACTTGGATCAACTGATAGGATAAGGGATTATCCCTATCCACTCAAAGAGTCCAAATCCAAATAAAGATTTGGATCAGGAAACTCCTAATTTGATTAGGAAGGTTGATCTTTATCTGCATATAAGATAAGGGATTATCCTTATCTCTTAAAGAGAGTCCAGATCCAAATATAAGATTTGGATTAGGAAACTCCTAATAGGATTAGAAGAAGCTCTCTTTAAGGCTATAAATAGGAGAGCAGGGCGGACTTCCAAAAAGACTCACAGTCTGCTGAATAAAGAGAGAAGACAACTCACAGTTTGACTGCTCCTATCTTCTGCTCTTTTCTTCCTATTCTTGCCGCCCCTACCCAATTCGATATCCACCTGTGGGAGTGATTAAGAACCGTTATTGATATTGCTTCTTGCTAGAAGAGGCAATCTGAAGTTATGCTCACCAGCCCTTTACTACATTCTTGCTGAAGAATTCGGTTCTTGTTGAAGAGTCATCTTGTTGATTCTGCTTCACCTCACACTGTGTCATCTTCAATGGGAGAAGATTTTGGTTTTCTCCTTGGGCGTGAACACCTTCGTTGGGAGTTACTGTTACTCTGTATCAGGTATATCCCTCTCCTCCCTTTTGGTTTTAGATCTGGTCTGGTTGGTTTCAAGATTGATCCTTGAAAATGCAATTTTCTAAAATAGGTAATGTGATTCCCAAATGGGAGAGAGAAATTTTTTAAATTTTCGCCCAACCTTCCTGCAGGGTTCGGCCATCCATATGATGGATCTCTCATCCCTTCAGTGGTATAAGAGCTAGGTTCAAATCTTGAACCAAATTAAACCAGATCCGGATCTACGCAAATGGGCAGAAGGCGTTCTACCCGATTTGCGCAGTTAACGTATTTATGGGAAATTGGTTCCCAGTTTTGGGCGATTGATCTGAAATTAAATTGTTGACAGGTGTATTATATGTATTGTACACAGGTTTAGTGCCCGCAGGGGTATTTTTGTAATTTCTGTAGACCTCTTGTGTTGTACGGCCAGTATGGTATAAATACAATGCTTCACTTGACTGAAGCACCATCTTTTGAGGCCTTAACTCAGTAGCCTCCTCTTCTTCTCTTCTTCTTCCTTCTTTCCTTTCTTCTTCTCCTTCTCCCGCTCAACATGGTATCAGAGCAGGACCGTCCAGGCCTAGAAAACATCCAGTTGTGGTCTCTCTCCATTGCTGCGTAGGAGCTATAGTCCTGATGCTCGAAGACAAGGAAGAGGAAGCATCCTCTAGTGCTACGGTTAGTCTCCACTGCCGAGTAGGGTTCTGCTACAAGAAAGCTGGTTGTTCAACTTCCTAGCGCAGAAAAGGGTTCTGCAACAAGTTTTTTGTGCTGGTAACTAGAGTTGCTCGGCTAAGAAGATTGTAGAAAACCATCCCAGATGTACGGAGGAGGGTTCTGACCTAAAGAGAAGTTTGAGTCCATGACTGTACTGCCTATTCACAATTCGGGTGACCTAGGTACTGAACTGATTTTTTTTTTTTTCTGTTATGGTTCTCTTCTTGCACTTTTTTCGATGGACTGTTAATGTCCCAAAATCTGAGTAGGGACTGTCCCCCTTGCTCCGATTGAGTGTTGCTCTATTCAGCTCTCTAAGGGACTGTTGATGAACCCTAAACCCTAAGTGACTGTTCGGCTGCCCTGGAAAGTGGATATCAGCCGATTAGGTGTGGTGAACCACCACTCGTATTGTTGTTCCTACTGAGTTTTTTTTCAGCTGAGAAGCTGCATTAAAGTTGTAAAACTGTAGATCATTCAGACCTGGTTACACTGCAAGTGCAGTTCGTATATTGTTTTGTGGACTCCTACAAAGTGTAGGTGATACAACCTAGTACTGTAGCTGCAGTGTTTATGCTTGGTTCTCTGTGAAACCGAAAATCAGCAAGTGCCCAGTTGTGGACTATAGCAGCTCTGTAAGGCAGTGTGCTTTTTGGTTGTGTACTTTTAAACCTAGAATCATGAATAGTGAAGATTCAGCTACATCTGGAATCTCCACAACGCTGAATGGAATGAGTGGGAGCAGTGACCTATCCTTCCCTATGGTTGTTGTTCCTCTTGATGGGTTAAACTACCTAGAGTGGTCAAGGGGGATCAAGCTATACATAACTGCAAGGGGAAAAATAGGCTACATAAATGGAAGAATCAAAGAACCACCTTCTGGAAATGCAGAACATGATAGATGGGATCAGGAGAACAGTATGGTTATGTCATGGCTTTTGATCTTCATGCAACCGCAAATAAGGAAGAACTTCATGTGGACTGAAACTGCAAATGAGATTTGGAAACAGGCAAAATCCACATATTCTGAACTTTGACACTATGCCAAGATTTATCAACTACAAGCAGTTTCATCTACTTGTAAACAGGGGGAGAGGAGTTTATCAGTTTATTACTCTGACTTGACAACTGTTTGGAAGGAGTTGGACCATTACCAGAATATTGATTAGAAGTGTGATGAAGATGCAAAATTGTATAAGAAACTTGTCTCACAGCAAAGAGTGTTTGCTTTTTTACATGGTCTCAATCCTATCTATGAATCCATCAGAGTACAAATTCTAAGTTCTAAGGATCTTCCTTCAATTCAGGAGGTCTATGCTCTTGTCCAGTCTGAAGAGAGCAAAAGAAACTTGATGAACAGCACCGGAGGGGATGCAATTGTGTTGGCGGCAAAGGGGGGTTCCTCTACTAGTGGTGGACCTTCTTCCAAGAGAGGGGATTTCCAGAAGAAAGCAGAAGATAAAGAAAAATTGTGGTGCACTAATTGTCAGAAGCCCCGGCATACCAAAGATACTTGTTGGGATCTCCATGGGAAACCAAAGTGGGCTCAGGATTTACCTAAAAAGCAAGGCTCAGATGTAATTAGAAGACCCGGGCAACAAGGTACCAAAAAACACCACATGGCCAACATGGTTACTCGGGAGAATCAGCCCTCCACTTCTGCTGTGACTCAAACACCACATGGCCAACATAACTACTCTGGATCAGACCCAAGGGAGGATATTGTAAACTCCTTCCGTGACCATTTGGAGCTTTATGGTAGAGCAATTCGCCAGTTGGATGCTCCTCCCACCACCTCTTTTGCATCCACATCAGGTAATCCTGCCACAGCTTTCCATGTTGCTTCTCACGACCTTGACTCTCCATGGATCATTGATTCTGGAGCGTCAAAACACATGACTGGTATGTCCTCTTACTTTCAAACTTATCACCCTCTTTCTGGAAGAGATAAAGTGAGACTAGCTAATGGATCATACACTTCCATAGCTGGTCAAGGAATACGGCTGGCCTTCATGTTACAGAGTCTATGAATCGGTTCAGAAAGAGTAAAATGTATTTGTGGCATTGTCGTCTGGGTCATTTGTCCTTTGAGTCCTTGAAAGTTGTTTTCCCAAAACTGTGTAAGTCAGTGTCTGCTTCTAATTTTTCTTATCAAATGTGTCAGTTAAGCAAGCATTGTAGAACTCAATTTCCTCAAAGAAATAGTAAATCTGAGTTTCCTTTTCACATTGTCTATTCTGATGTGTGGGGCCCTGTTACTTTACCTTCTGAGAGTGGCTACAAGTACTTCATTACCTTCATTGACGATTATTCTAGATACACTTGGGTATATCAAATGCGAACCCGTGAGGAAGTACCAAAAATTATCCAAGATTTCCAGCGGATGGTCTTCACCCAATTTCAGACCGAAATTCAAATATTTCAATCAGACAATGCAAAAGAATTTTTTCATAGTGACCTCACGGAGTTCTTTGCTTCACATGGCTCACTTCACCGGAGCTCCTGTGCCCGCACGCCATAACAAAATGGTGTGGCTGAACGGAAGAACCGACACCTTCTTGATGTGGCACGGGGTTTACTACTCCACATGAATGTTCCCAAACGATTTTAGCTTGAGGTTGTCCTTTGTTCTACATACCTCATTAACCGAATGCCCTCTCGTTGGTTAGAGTACAAAGCCCCACATCAGCTTCACTTTCCTAAGGCCCCTCTTCTTTCTATTCCTCCTCGTGTTTTTGGTTGTCGGTGCTTTGTCCAAAACCTATCTCCCACCCGGGGGAAATTGGACTCTCGTGCTATCCCGTGCATATTTCTTGGCTACTCATTCTCAGAAAGGGTATCGTTGCTTTGGTCATGTTTCTCGAAAATTCTATGTCTCCATGGATGTTACCTTCTTTGAGGATGAGCCCTTCTTTCCTGTTTCTCCTCAGGGGGAGTGTAGGCATGAGGAGAAACTGGTTCATCTTCCTCCTCTTCCTACTCCTTCTCCTTCTCCCCCTTCTCCTTCTGATCCTCCACCTTTCCATGTTTTTTCTCGTCGTCGTAAAGGCCAACCAGGTTCAAGTGTTGTGGAGAATCCAGAAGCCGTACCTCAAATGCCATCAAATTCCTTGGGGAAAGATCATACTCACGCAGGTAACTTGACTCCCAACCTCCCTGTTGCTAATGATCTTGACCTTCCCATTGCCCACAGGAAAGGTGTTAGGTCGTGCACCACTAAGCACCCCATTTTCAACTTTGTTTCCTATGAGAACATCTCACCTTCATTTCGTGCTTTTCTTACCTCCATTAACAGTATCACTATTCCTAAGAATGTGGCAGAAGCTCTCTCAGTACTAGAATGGACGAAGGCCATGAAGGAAGAAATTGATGCTCTTCATAAGAATGGCATGTGGGAACTTGTTGATCTCCCTAAGGGAAAGGATCCAGTTGGATGTAAATGGGTGTTCACTGTTAAGCATGGGGCTGATGGAACCGTGGAGAGGTATAAAGCTCGTTTAGTGGCAAAGGGTTTTACTCAAGTATATGGAGTTGATTATGCAGAAACCTTTGCCCCTGTTGCCAAAATAAACTCTATTAGAGTACTTTTTTCTCTTGCTGCCAATCTGAATTGGGATCTACATCAGCTCGACATCAAGAATGCCTTCTTGAATGGTGACCTTGAAGATGAAGTTTATATGGTTCAACCCCCCGGTTTTTTGGCTCAAGGAAGTGAACAAAAGGTGTGCAAGTTGAAGAAGTCTTTATATGGGCTGAAGCAATCACCAAGAGCTTGGTTCAGCAGATTTCATATTGCAGTTCAGTAGAGGGGATACAAGCAATGTCAGTCAAATCACACACTGTTTGTAAAAAGAGTAGAAGGCAAAATGGCTGCCCTAATAGTATATGTGGATGACATAATTGTTACTGGTTACTGGAATGATGAAATTCAAAGTTTGAAGGGCTTCCTTGCCACTCAGTTCGAAGTGAAAGATCTAGGACCCGCCAAATACTTCATTGGAATTGAGGTTGCCCGATCAAAAAGGGGTATCTTCATCTCCCAAAGGAAATATGACTTAGATTTGCTTAATGACACTGGAAAGTTTGGGGTTAAACCAGCTGACTCTCCCATTGACCCCAACCATAAGTTAAGTGACAGCCAAGGTGAACCTCTTAAGGATGTGAAGCAATTTCAGAGGCTTGTAGGGAGATTGTTGTACCTCTCTATGACTCGTCCAGACATAGCATATATTGTTGGTGTCCTCATCCAGTTCATGCATGCACCTAGGTCCACTCATCTTGAAGCAGCGGAGAGAATACTGCGGTATCTTAAGAAGTTCCCGGGTGCTGGCTTATTATTCCAGAAACATGGACATTTGAGAGTTGAAATTTACACAGATGCGGATTGGGCTGGATCTCAAAGTGACAGAAGGTCTACTAGTGGTTACTGCACCTTTGTAGGGGGAACCTTGTTACTTGGAGGAGTAAGAAGCAAGCCGTGGTAACTAGATCCAGTGCTGAAGCTGAGTACCGTGCAATGGCACACGGAGTAGCCGAAGGTATGTGGATAAATAATCTATTAGGGGAGTTGGGTTTTTCAGTAGATAAAGCCATGACTCTACTCTGTGACAACAAGGCAGCTATAAGTATCGTTGCCAACCCGGTACTACATGATAGAACAAAGCACATTGAAGTTGACAAGCACTTTATCAGAGACAATCATCATAGGCGAAGTATGCACTCCATACATCAGCTCTGAAGACCAACTAGCAGACATCTTTACAAAAGGGCTAAACCATTCCAGACACCAAGGTCTCTGTGACAAGTTGGGCATGATTGATATCTATGCCCCAACTTGAGGGGGAGTGTTGACAGGTGTATTATATGTACTATACACAGGTTTAGTGCCCGCAGAGGTATTTTTGTAATTTTTGTAGACCTCTTGTGCTATACGGCTAGTATAGTATAAATACAATGCTTCACTCGACTGAAGCACCATTTTTTTAGGCCTTAACTCAGTAGCCTCCTCTTCTTCTCTTCTTCTTCTTCCTTCTTTCCTTTCTTCTTCTCCTTCTTCTCTTGCTCAACATAAATCTTTATAAATCTGATTAATGTTTAGAACTGTTCTATATGTTTTCTTGATTTTTGGGTTGTTTGTATGGTCGAGATCGAATTCTATAATGGCGCAAGAAATCTGCGCACCTGCTGTTCTATTCATTCTTGGTTTGTAATTAATTATTTTTTAATTTTTAGACGGAATGTATAGGAATTTAAATCTGATGTAATATTAATAGAAAAATAGGTTTTCTATTTTATTTCATTCGATGATGAAGCAGAAAGTGCAGAGGAGAAATTTTCGCGGATTTGGGTTCAGCCATCTGCGATTTGCAGTTTCGGAAACTGCATACTGCGATCTAATCTTTGTTTTGCAGGGTAGCAGTCTTACGAACAGCCCTTCTACTGATTCTTGATTGTCTTGTATCAGTTATTTAATTTCAAATCATCATTCTTGAATTGAATCTTGAATTAAACATCAAACCCTAGACCCATTCGAACCAGATTGGACTAAACTGGTTGGACCGAATCTATGGTTCGATGGGGGCCGTTCTCAGCCCTAAATTTTCATATATGGGTCCAAAAGTTGATTAATTGCAAGATGCAATTCGGCTCACATCTGTAAAACCCTGTTTTAATCAATTAAAACTGCTTTATCCCAATTCAGCATAAATACTATATGGGCCGAACTGCTCTTTGCAGTTTAGCCCATATACCTAGATAATATTATTTGATAATATTATGGGCTTTACATATGGGTTTTACGGTTATTTAATTGATTGGATCAATTATGGATTTCATGCATGTGATGTATGGATGTATGATGTGCTACGTTCATGGGCCATAAACACTTAGCCCATGCTGATTCGATAGTGGCTCTTACGCACACCATGGCTGAATGCATATCATTGCCATGGTGTCCTTAAGATCATTGGATGATCTCCCTGCATGGTGGGCCCCACACCAACTTCCTCCCCAAGAGGAACCGTGCGGAACCCTATCCGTTAAGGGCCCATCTAAATCTGGCTTTATGAAAGCCAGTGGGAGCCACTTTGGTTTGACTTAAATTAAACTAGGGCATAATTATTCGTTCCCTCCTGAAAATATAAGTGCATGTGATAGGGAGATTCATATGATGAATTCTCTAAAGGCCTTCCATCATTACTATGAAGGTTGACTGTATTGATGGGTGGGGATGCACCATAAAATTGGGCTATCCATCTGCTAATGCAGTTGGCTAGATTGCTTCATGAGATGATAGGGGCGTCATAGACTGATGTGGGAGGGGCCTATCCTAAAATGGAAGGCTCTCACGGTACCTTAGCGTTCACGAACATGATGGGTGAGCACTTACTGGACAAAAAGGTTTAACCTAAAATGGCTATGAACCTTGCCTGACAGCGGCCAAAGGGAAAACTCATAAGATGAGTGGATAAGATCCTTCACAAAAGGTGGTGGGGTTATGTAGCTGAAACAGTTGGCTCCATGCACCCTATGTGATTTCCCACATTTCCATAGACACGACTGTCTCCGTCACTGAGATTGGAGGGAATCTCAGAGATGCCCAAAATGGAAATGGAACATAGATTAAAAGCCATATCTATGTGATGACATGAATCAATTAGGTTGTGGACTTACAAATCTGCGTTGCCTTTACCAGAAATGGCAAACGGAAACTTCACGAAGCTGTTGGATGACAACAAACTCAAGGGCCCCAATTATGCTGACTGGTTCTGAAACCTTATGCTGGTCCTAACGTCCGAGAAATTGGACAAAATTGCTAAAAACCCTGCGCTGGATCTTCCGGGTCACAGGGCTTCTGAGGCCAGACGAAGAGAGTATCAAGAATGGGAAGAGAAAAATTCTCTTGCCCGGTGTTATATTATAGCCTCTTTAGATAATCCGATACAACGACAATTCGATAAGATCAAAGTGTCCAAGGACATATTGGATAGTCTAAAGACTATGTATGAGGAGCAGAACCGTTCTACTCGTCAGGTCTTAAAATTGTTTATGACCGCACAGATGACCGAGAACCAACAGGTTCATGACCATTGTCTAAAGATGATGGGTTATATCAATGAACTAGAGGCTCCCAGGTCAGGCTAGACCATGACACCAAAATTGATGCTGTCCTCAATTCTCTGCCTCCCTCCAATCAGCTCATCACGAACTATAACATGAACAAGCTAAACGTTAGCCTTCAGGAACTCAGCAATATGTTGCAGAGGGCTGAAGAACTGACTAAGAAGGATAAGCTAATAGCCATGCTTGTTGAAGGTGGAAAATCAAGCAAGAGAAAGCGGAAGGCTATAGGGAAGGCTCAGAAGAAAAGTAGCAAAGCTAAGAAGCAGAAGAAGGATAAGGCATCGGATGCCTGTCACTTCTACAAACAGGCCGGCCACTGGAAGAGGAACTGTCCTCAATATCTAGAGACTAAGAAGAAAGGTAATTTTGAATCTTTTATCATAGAGACCAATTTGTTGGTCACTTCTGCTTCTTGGTGTGTTGACTCCGGGGCTTCAACTCATGCGTGTAACTCACTGCATGGATTCAAGATAAGCAGAAGACTGAGTGACGGAGAAGTGACACTGTACTTGGGGACTTCTGCAACAGTTGCAGTTACAGTCATAGGAACTGTAGAATTAGTTTTCAGAGAAGGAACTATTGTACTTAAAGATTGTCTTTTCGTACCCAATTTAAGAAGAATTTTGATTTCTGTCTCAAAATTGTACGTGGATGGTTATTTTATCCTATTCAATAATGTGATTACTATTAAACGGAACAAAAAATCCCTCGCATATGGAGAACTTGAGAACGGTCTCTATGTTCTCCATCATTCTCTTGAAACAAACCTTACCAAAACTACGTCGGAAATAATCCCCAAGAAGAGGACTCGTGATACAGTTAATCCCATGTGCCTGTGGCATTACCGACTTGGCAACATTAATGCAGATCGTATCACAAGGTTGGTAAAGGATGGTCCTTTGGATTTTCTGACTGTAGAAGATCTTCCAACCTGTGAACCTTGCCTTCAGGGTAAGATGACGAAACGGCCATTTATCGGTAAGCCTGAAAGATCTACAGGCACACTTGACCTTATACATACTGATGTATGTGGTCCCCTGAATGTTAGGACACGTAATTAGCATGTTTATTTCATAACCTTTACCGATGATTACTCACGGTATAGTTATGTGTACCTAATGAGACATAAGTTTGAATCTTTTGAAAAGTTCAAAGAATTCAGACAAGAAGTCGAGAAACAGTTAGGGAGAGAAATTAAGTCCCTTCGATCAGATCGAGGTGGCGAGTATCTCTCCGACAAATTCAGGGACTACTTAAAGGACAATGGGATAGTATCACAACTAGCTCCTCCTGCTACACCACAGTTAAACGGTGTCAGAAAGGAGGAACCGGACCTTGTTGGATATGGTCCGATCAAGTACCCACATCCTTTTAGGATTACGCATTAGAGACTGCGATTTACATGCTGAACCAGGTTCCAACCAAATCCGTTCCTAAGACTCCATACGAGCTACGGACCGGTAAGACACTAAATGTAAGACACTTGAAGATTTGGGGTTGTCCGGCACATGTTAAAAGAACGAGTGCTGACAAATTGGAATCCAAGGCCAGTCGTTGCCTATTTATAGGCTACCCCAAAGGCTCTGTGAGTCACTTATTCTATGATTCAAAAGAGCAAAAGGTGTTTTGCAGTCAAAATGCCCACTTCTTAGAAGAAGATAACATCCTGGATAATCATCATCAGGAAGTTGTTCTTGATGAGGAGAGCCCAGGGGTAGTGGGAGATGTTCCACCAGCTCCAAAAAATAACCAACCTAGGAGATCTAGACGGGTTTCCAGGCCTCCAGTTCGTTTCGGCAATGACCAAGAAAGTTACTTGGTTGAAGTCACAACTAGTGAGGAGGATCCCGTGACTTATACGGAAGCTATGTTGGACATAGATTCCTTGAAGTGGGTAGATGCCATGAGAGCTGAGGTGGACTCAATGGAGACCAATGGAGTCTGGACTCTAGAAGATCCGCCCCCTAGGGTAAAGGCAATTGGTTGCAAATGGATCTATAAGAGGAAGAAGGGCCCCGATGGTAAAGTTGAGACCTACAAGGCTCGTCTTGTGGCGAAAGGGTACACTCAGAAAGAGGGAATCGATTATGAGGAAACCTTCTCGCCTGTGGCCATACTTAAATCCATTAGAATCCTGCTAGCTGTAGCAGCGTTCTATGTCTACGAGATTTGGCAAATGGATGTCAAAACTGTGTTCCTGAATGGAGACCTTATTGAAGATATCTATATGCAGCAACCGCAAGGTTTCATAACTGTAGGTCAGGAACACATGGTATGTAAACTCAACCGATCCATATATGGAATTAAGCAAGCTTCTAGGAGTTGGAACATCCGGTTTGACTCTACAGTCAAACAGTTTGACTTTGAGCAAAATCCGGATGAGCCCTGTGTTTACAGGAAGACCAGTGGTGATAAGGTTACGTTCTTGGTTCTGTATGTAGATGACATTCTACTCATTGGGAATGATGTAGGAATGTTAACTACGGTGAAAGTGTGGCTTTCACAACAATTCTCCATGAAAGATCTTGGAGAAGCCTCCTACATATTAGCTCTTCGACTCTATAGAGATAGATCAAAGAGGATAATAGGATTATCCCAGTCTGTTTACATTGTCAAAATAGTCAAGAGATACAGCATGGAGAAATCCAAGAAATGAAATGTTCCTTTCAGGCATGGAGTCAATCTCTCCAAGGGTATGTCTCCCAAGACTCCCGAAGAGATTGAAGGCATGAAAGAGGTTCCCTATGCCTCAGCCGTAGGGAGCATCATGTATGTCATACTGTGCACTCGTCCTGACATTTCTTAGGCAGTGAGTGGTAAGCAGATACCAATATAACCCGGGGCAGGAGCATTGGACCGCTGTGAAAAACATACTAAAATACCTTCGAAGGACAAAAGAGTTTTGTCTAGTATTCAATGGTAGTTTACCACAGATCCAGGGGTATACTGATGCCGATTTCTAGTCAGATCCAGATGGTAGAATGAATACATCTGGTTACATCTTCACAATGGGGTCCTGAGTAGTAAGAAGAACAGTCCACAACCCAAGCCGAACACATTGTCGTAAGTGAGGCTGCCTAAAGAATGAAGGTGTTCATTCTGGAATTTGGAATTCAGCACATCACCCATTCCACTGTTGTGTGACAACACTGGATCTACGGGAGATTGATGTTAAAAAGGTAGCATCAGCAGAGAATGTGACAGACCAATTGACTAAGCCACTAACATAGAAAGTGTTTGAGAAACACGTGGAAAGTCTGGGACTTCGGCTTGTACCCGATTGGACCTAAGTGCAAGTGGGAGCTATTAGACAGTTATGCCCTCTAGCTCCAATCAGATTGATGTACCTTTTTGACATTTATTGTAAATGAATAAAATACATAATTGATCCAAATCATTGTGGTGTTTTTCTATGTAATACCCTAAAATTGGACACTTATGAGACTCATGCTAATTTAGAATCTTCACAGTCGTTGGATAGATCTGGGGAGATTTATCCTACCAAGGCTGACACTGATGTACCGCCAAGTTGCTTGGGGTGTCTTGTCTCAGCTGCCAGGGTGAGACCTGAGGTACATGCAGTGTGGGTTTTCTTGAAACCCTGAACCAGACCAAAATTCCATAATTGCCCTGGACCTTGGAGATAGATGGGCAAAACTAGAATGTTACACCTGACCCCTAGACTCGATTATGATACTGCACTAGGTGTCGGATTGGGTTGTCTTTGATATGCCAATTAGTGAGATCCTTAGAAGGGGTCAAAACTTGAGTATGTTGGGACAATCCGAGAATTCACCTAAGTGAGTGATCATAGTGACAGGATCAGCCCCTTTGTCGGACAAAGTGAATGATCGATGATGCACTCTCTCTGATGGAAACCTAAACTGTCGGCAATTGATTTCAACCGTTGAAATTTGCAAAATATATTTATATAAAGATATACATATATATATATATATATATATATATATATATATATATATATTATGGTTTCAAAATGTTTGCAAAAATGTTTTAATTCCCGGGATCCATGTGAGTACAGAGTGCAGCACTGTACCTTGCAGCCGAGGGAGAGGTCATCTCTTGTCGGGCAGTGTTTGATCATTATGGGGTGAGAAGTTAAGTGTAAGACCATTGAGGGTAATACCTGATGGGATAATCTTGCATCTGCCCACAGTCCTTGGGTTTTCATAAGGTGACTGGACCCAAGGACCATTTAGTGTAAATGTTGGGTCCATTAAGAGCCCATGGTGATGGACTCAGGGGTTCACTGTCTCCTACAGTGAATTCGGCCAGGCCTTGTAACAAAGGTTGGGCTGAACCCATGTGGTTGATGTGTAGATCAATGTTTGGGTCCCACGCCATACAAGGATAGCCAACTGGGCAGCAGGTTAAGAGGACTAGTGAGCAGATAGACTTAATGGGCCTAAAGCCCATTCGAACTAGCTTAATAAGACTAATTAAATAAGGGGGCGGTTCTGGGATTTGGATCAGCTGATAGGATAAGAGATTATCCCTATCCACTCAAAGAGTCCAGATCCAAATAAAGATTTGGATCAGGAAACTCCTAATTTGATTAGGAAGGTTGATCTTTATCTACAGATAAGATAAGGGATTATCCTTATCTCTTAAAGAGAGTCCAAATCCAAATATAAGATTTGGATTAGGAAACTCCTAATAGGATTAGGAGAAGCTCTCTTTATGACTATAAATTGGAGAGCAGGGCAGATTTCCAAAAAGACTCACAGTCTGCTAAATAAAGAGAGAAGACAACTCATAGTTTGACTGCTCCTGTCTTCTGCTCTTTTCTTCTTGTTCTTGCCGCCCCTACCCAGTTCAATCTCCACCTGTGGGAGTGATCAAGAAACGTTCTTGATATTGCTTCTTGCTAGAAGAGGCAATCTGAAGTTGTGCTCACCAGCCCTTTACTAAATTCTTGCTGAAGAATTCGGTTCTTGTTGAAGAACCGTCCTGCTGATTCTGCTTCACCTCACATTGTGTCATCTTCAGTGGGAGCAGATTTTGGTTTTCTCCTTGGGCGTGAACACCTTCGTTGGGAGTTACTGTTACTCCGTATTAGGTATATCCCTCTCCTCCCTTTCGGTTTCAGATTTGGTTCGGTTTGTTTCAAGATTGATCCTTGAAAATGCAGTTTTCTAAAATAGGGAATGTGATTCCCAGATGGGAGAGATAGAAATTTTTGAAATTTCGCCCAACCTTCCTGCAAGGTTCGGCCATCCATATGATGGATCTCTCATCCCTTCACCACCAGCTAATGACAAGATTAAGCTTAACTTTGATGGGAGTAGTTCAAGTAACCCAGGTCCTTCCAGCAGTAGAGGTGTTAAATGGTGAAGGCAGAAATATTGGTTTATTCTCAGGTCCAATTGGTGTAGGGGACTCTTTAAGGGATGAAATTGTGGTCGTTATGGAGGGAATTAAAAGGGCAAAGGATATAAACTTAAGTAAGCTGATTATAGAAAGTGATTCAAAGCTGGTAGTGGAATGGCTGTGAACAGAAGAAGCGGGACTCAGGAATTACAATAGTGAAAAAAGGAAATTCAAGTGGCTGACACAAGATATGGACGTGAGACTTAGACTGCATTTGGCATTCCTTATTTTAAGGACTTATCTCCTTTTTGCAATTAAAAACTCAGTGTTAATAGGAACATTTTAACAGCAAAAAGGTGATAATTCCTTAAAGTAAGGAATGCCAAATGCAACCTTAGTTGGGTTAAAAGAAGTCAATTGTTTTGGGCTCAATTGTAATTTCTTAAGCTTTTGAGAGTTTAGAAAGTCTACCTCTCCTCTTTTATGTATTCATTGTACTCTGATTTATATTTGCTGTTATTGATCAAAAAAAAAAAATTACCTCAAAGATGATAAAGATATCAGTTACAATAAAAACACCTCAATGGTCACCTAAAGCAGAATGTCCACAGAATTTGCACTGTCTACGATGTGTGAAGTAAGAAAAGGGTTGGGGCAAAAGCAAGTTAGCATCCACCATGCTGTAATAGGAGATTTAATTATGCTATAACTTTATTATTTGGGCTACTGCATAGGATCATCAAAAATCAAGAAAAAATAAATAATAAAAAGTGGATTCATTGATGACAATTTCCAATGCATTCATAAAATGGTTTCTTGGTGAAAACTTATGAAAACAAGAATTTCAAAAGTTTATAGCATATCCAACACCTTACATTTCTTTTTTAACTTTTTAATGGGCAATAGGTCAGTGTTCATCTGTCAGTGGTTAGGGTTGATAAATGATAAGGAGAGGTTGATCCCAGGACTCAGGTTCAATTCCTCCAAGACCTTGATACCATCATCAACTAGCATCTTATGAATTAACAAAAGCTTTACAACTAAAGAAGAATGATACATTAAATAGAACATAAAATAGACATTGATTTGTGCACATATCACTATTATGGTTTTATCAAGAAACAGTGAAACCACCCAAGTGTAAAATCTAACCTTAACATCACCTGTTCCAGGAAAGAATTTGTCCCCATATTTGTGAAAACTAACAGTCATCACCCTGTCATGTAGAACTGTGTTAATCCAAACCAGAGAGACGGCAAGGGGGAAAAATGAAATCCTCTCATACTTCAAAAAAAAAACTACATAAATAAAATCATATTCATTCATGAGAATCATAGATTAGGGAAAAAATATTCTTTTTGACAGAATGCAGATATGATGAACAGCTAGCAAACATTTGGATGTGCCAATTAGAGGACTTTTAGTCTATTTCCAACAATAGTGTCCCTGATGTAAGACAGAAAGAAGAAACATCCTATTAGGGTGAACATGGTGGATAAACAGGAAGAATTAGGGACCTTAATCATGAGAGAGAGAGAGAGACCTGGCCACAATTAGAAATCATTAAAGAAAACATTTATTCATCAAAGAAACTCTTCTAAATTTTGGTTCGTATGATAGTGGGAGCTGGGAGCTCTATTCCAAAGAAGGCAGAAATTGTGGCCGGCAAAGTCTTATATTTAGTTAGGATCTGGCCGGAAAAGCTGCCGTCAGCTTGTAGATGGAAGCAAGAATTCCCAGGAGGAGAACAATACTATTGAAAGGCCAAAGGTTCAGAGATCTCGAGAACAATAGTCCTTGAAGAAGAAGGAGAAAACTTTGCTTCAAAGGATAGCAGAAGGAACTGCTCAGTCAGCCTCCTGTCCCCTAGAGAGATGCAGGTCAGAACGCCTCCTACCAGGACTGCCAGAGAAGGAGAGAATGATGGGGGAAACAGAAGCATTGATAGCCATCCGATTGATCTTCAGTTGAATGGCCAGGATTCGAGAGGACAAACAAAGCCCAAAGAAAGTTTTCAAAATTCAAATTGGTTTAGGGAAGAGGGTTTTGCTGTCAAGAAGTTAAAGCTGCTAGTTAAAGAATGCCTGGCAAAATTACAGGTGGCAACCCCAGGGGCAGACAACCAAAAGGAAAAGGAGGATGCCTGGGTGGGGCCAGGCCAGGTGATTCTTCTTGCACGCCTAAGAGTTCGGGGAAACGGATGGTGGATACACACGCCCAGGCAAACAACCCAAATTGTTTCCCATGTTGTCTCCTTTTCCCCTTACTCCCAGAGTTTTTGGATGCGTGTGTTTCGTTCATAATCTTGGGCCTAGAATGGACAAGTTAGAAGCTAGATCCACTAAGTGTGTCTTTCTTGGCTATTCCAGGACTCAAAAAGGGTATAAGTGTTATAACCCTCATTCTCGACGTTCTTTTGTGTGTTCTGATGTTACATTTTTTGAGTCTATTCCTTTCTTCTCCAAGTCGGATACTTCTCCTCTGTTGCCATCACCCCCTCTTCCAGTTCCGGTTGAGGATCCCGATCCTCTTGTTCCGGTTGACCCAGTCTTCGCCTCCAGTGCAGCTACCTGAGAGATAACCACATATCCGGCAAGTGTATACACATCGTCAGGCATCAGCTCTTCCCCTAGCTTCGTCACCATCAACAGATCCGGCAATTGATCCCACCCCAGCCCCAACCCCAAGTTTTGACCTTGATCTTCCTATCGCTTTGCGGAAAGGTAAACGTAATTGCACTCTCTATCCCATTTCCAATTATGTTTTTGTATCTCACCTTTCGGCTTCCCATCGATAGTTTGTTTCTATGTTATCCTCTGCCTCTATTCCCAAGGATGTCCAGGAAGCCCTCACTTCTCTAGGGTGGCTCCAAGCAATGGAAGAAAAACTCTTGGCCCTGACTCATACTCATACATGGGACCTCACCACTCTTCCTCCTAGTAAGCATGTGGTCGGATGTAAGTGGGTGTACATGGTTAAATACTTACCTGATGGGAGTGTTGAACGGTTGAAAGCTCGGTTAGTTGCCAAGGTTATTCACAGCAGTATGGTATTGATTACATAGGCACCTTCTCTCTGGTTGCCAAAATTAGGTCAGTTCGTGTTCTGATTTCTCTTGCTGCTATGTTTGATTGGTCTTTGTTTCAGCTTGACATCAAAAATGCCTTTTTACATGGTGATCTTCTTGAGGAGGTGTACATGGAACAACCACCAGGGTGTGTTGCTCAGGGAGAGGATGAGAAGGTATGTAAACTTAAGAAGGCTATTCATGGATTTAAATAATCTCCCCGTGCATGGTTTGGGAGATTTAGTGAAGTGGTGAAGAAGTTTGGAATGAAACAGTGTCAGGTTGACCATTCCGTATTCAGCTATGAATCAAATGCTGGGAAGATTATCTTGGTGGTATATGTAGATGACATTGTTATCACAGGCAGTGACAGACCAGGAATTGACAGGTTGAAGACTTACTTGCATGATCACTTCCAAACAAAGGATCTTGGCAAATTAAGATACTTACTAGGGATAGAGGTTGCAAGGTCCAAGAGTGGTATTAATCTGTGCCAAAGGAAATATGTTCTTGATTTGCTAGAAGAAACAGGGTTGTTGGGTGCCAGACAAGCTAAAACACCTATGGAACTAAATGTTAGATTGGGTAGTGATACGGGTGAGGAGTTTGAGGATCCGGGAAGGTACAGAAGGCTAGTGGGTAAGCTTAATTACCTAACCATCACTCGACCTGATATCTCATTTGCGGTCAGTGTAGTGAGTCAATTTATGCAGAATCCTAGAATCCCGCACTGGGAGGCAGTCCTAAGGATTGTGAGGTATTTGAAGGGTGCTCCAGGTCGTGGTTTGTTGTATAAGAGTGGAGGAAGCCTTGAGATAGAGGGATACACGAATGTTGATTGGCCTAGGTGCATATCTGACAGAAGGTCCACTACAGGGTATTGCACTTTTCTTGGTGGTAACTTAGTGACATGGAAGAGTAAGAAGCAGATAGTGGTAGCAAGAAGCAGTGCAGAGGCTGAATATAGGGCTATGGCTCACACGACATGCGAACTAGTGTGGTTGAAGCGTCTACTAGAGGAGATGGGATACTCGATTGACACTCCTATGAAGCTGCAGTTCGTATCTCCTCTAATCCAGTGTTTCATGAAAGGACGAAGCACATAGAAGTGGATTGCCACTATGTATGTGAGAAGGTGCTTAGTGGAGTGATAAGTACAGCATATGTGAACACAGGAAATCAATGGGCAGATCTGTTTACCAAAGGGTTGAATCGGGGAAGAGTGGACTACATATGTAATAAGCTGGGACTATATGAAAAATACTGACCAGCTTGGGGGGAGTGTTAGAGCCGGCTGTACAAGGGTAGTACAGTCCTTTTATGTTTAGTTATATATGTACTGCTCAGCTGATGTGGCTCTCACTTAAGTGAGGGCACAATGGTAATCCTTGTATATCTTAGAAGAGTATAAATAAAAGAAGGGCCGACTAGAGGGATTTAATTTTTGCTCTCTAGTTCGGCTGTGACCTTTTCTCCTTTTTCTTCTCTTTCTTCTTCTCCTTCTCTCTCTCTCTCTTCCTTCTCTTTCTTCTGATCTGAACATATATGAACATCTAATCTGAGTTTTATCAGAACACCTTGCATCATGCTTCCACGTTTTAAAACATTGGTCCTCACACCATAGTTGCTACCTTGCTGAAGTGCAGACCACACAATTTAGTTGTCAACAGAAACTGGTTTATTATATTGAGAATGGTGTTTTCTTGGTTGCTTATATTGACAAAGCTTGAACTTTGGACATCCTAGATTAATATGTCTACCATGTCATTCATTAACTCTAGTCCAAATTCTTGCATGTTTCTTCAACTCCACTCAATCCTGCGAACAAAACAAGCAACTTCCAGTACCTGTCAGTGAAATAGAATGCTTCTTCAACTCCATCACCATGATGCACATCAATATCAATATATAGAACCCGTGCATGATATTTAAGAAGTTCCAGAATACCCAAGACTAAGTCATTCATGTAACAAAAACCAGATGCTCCACACTTCTTTGCATGGTGTAGACCACCAGCCCAGTTTATGGCAATGTCACAAAGTTGATTATTCAATCTGCGTGCAGCATCTGCTTGCAACATTAAATGAGTGTTAAGAAAATCCAAGCATAACCTTTTTTGAAGTTTGCTACTTTTTTCCAATTTGAAACATGCAATAAATTCTTAAATCAATTTGGTGTCAAGTTATACTTCACCTATTGTTCCTCCTGCATAAATTTGACAGAACTCAAACAAGTTGTCAAAAACTGGGCAATCATCTCCAAGATTATCTGAAGGAATAGAACAAAAGGAAAAAATGGTTTTGTTGATAATTATAGAGGACCAAAAGGGAAAAAGACTATAATTTATCAAAAAATTTGTAATTTAACTGGATAAATCAACACCCAAATTGATCCAAGAAGACAGGTTGGCTCACATATGAACTCCAAAAAAACAAAAGAAAAAATAGAAGAGCAAAGTAATTACAAACGCTTAGCAAAAGATTAGGTAATAGAAGTATGCAAGTAACTAGATATAATGAAGCAAGAATGTCTACATAAAAGAAATGGATATGTTCCTCCAACCACAAGGCAGTCTCTTTCCTCCATGCACAAGGAGCTCTCTTCCGTTGCATACAACACAACTGAACAAAGCCTTATTCCAACAATGGAGAAATTGAATGATCAACTAGAATAGGTTTAAAAGATTTCTCTCCCTCTATGGCAATACATTTACATTTCTGTTTATCAGAAAAGAAAGAAAAAAAAAAAAAACTATAGGAGTTTCCAAATTTTTTATCTATTTTACAATTTTGAGGTGGTATTATTATATTTCAGTCATTTTGCACATTGTATGTGGTTCATGCCTTAGGATTCACTTAGTGGGTCAAATTAGAACAATATATTAGACATTTTGGCTTTTTGTTTAGGGTTGTTGGTTCCAAGAACACTTGTCCCTTAAATGTGTTAGAGTTTTAGTTTCGTCCCCTTTTGGTTTTGTTTGGTTGTAAGAAAGTGACTTCTAAGTAGGTGACAAATAGGTGAATGCATATATAGTCATCCTTATATACATTAAGGAAATTATAAACAGATGCCAAGTAGGTGAGAAGAAAATGATAAGCTAAATGTTTAATTTGAGTAGATGACAGGCAATTGAAATGAGTAGAACAAGGACAAGCAACAAGTAGGTCATAAAAGTGGAATAGGCAACAAACAGATTACATAAGTAAATGAGACACTAAACAGGTGACAAAAATTGAAAAAATTACTTGCTTATGAAGATATCTCTTAGTCCAAGTCTATATATAATCTTGAACTGTGTTCTTCGAGAAAAATCATTTAATGAATTTGATGATTCCCAAATCCTAGTGAATTCTATCCCTGCCCCCAAAACCCTGGTTGAGTGATTCCAGGTTTTCTCTCTTCTCTAGTTCCCTCATTCTTGCAGGAATACATCCTCTTAAGATTTGGAGAAGTGGATTAATCTGCACCATAGACCCGGAAATCCATTCATCATTTACAAGTAAGACTCACCATTTACTTCTAATCCCTAAAATCCATTCATTAACCTTCCTACCACTAGACAACATTCTTTTCGGTAATAAATAAGAAGAAAATTTATTAAGAAGAGAAGATAATACAAGAAAGGTGATAAGATATCACTCAAATGCAAAGAAAAGAAAAAATAGGTTTCTCTACCCAATCTTATCAAAGCTCCCAATAGGGACAACAGCTCCAATCAAAGCACACAAGAAAAAACTTAAAACTCTACCCCCCAGTCTTATATGTACCAACCCACATCCAACGATAGCAAGGCCATCAATCACCCAACAGATTACTCAATCAATCAACATTCCTGGACTCTCAATTCCATGCCTCTTTACTTCTCTTACTAACTTTCTTTGTTTTTTTTTTTACCTTTTTAATGGACCCAGCCCCAAATAGTCCCATCTTTAACCTAGACAACATCCTAAACCCCTACCTTTGTTTAAACCTTAGATTTCCCGAATTTTCTATACTTCTCCTTTGACCCTAGACCAGCTATACTTTGCTAAGATTCCCCAGCAATCCTACCCCACCCAACTATCTGGACTTTGCTACATGAATCCTGCTCGGTCATCAACTAGTCAATTGAGGACCATACTGACTGCTTCACTAACTACTCGATCAATACTCACAATGTAGTCACTTAGTTATACTAAGCATTGACTAGGTCAACCTAGTCAAACATAAAGTTTTTTAAAACATCATTTGCTGTTTTTGATAAGCAACATTATTTGCTTGTTTATCAGTATTTATTTAACATAGTATCACATGTACTTTTTTTCAGTACATTCATGCTAGTTGCTTTTAGCATTTGTGGTCATACATGATTGGTTGATACTATTTAAATAGAAATAAGGTATGTAATAAAAGAAGATGGTGGAGTTTTTGAAGAATACAGCTTTGTTATGGCATGAGGTTATAGCTAGTGATCATGGTCACTCAAATAATGGCTGGGATGCTGGTGCTTTTTGACAGGCTACTTTTACAACTCATTGGAAAGCGATTCATACATCCTTCCCCAATTTCTTAATCTTGTCAGGTATGATGTTTGCTCAGGGAATTCTGTTCTCTTTTGGGAAGATGTCTGGGTGGGAAATTCAGCCTTAAAAGACCTTTTCCCTTCTCTCTACTCTATTTACTTGTTTAAGAATAAAAGACATTTGTCTTTAAATTGGGATTTTGGCTTCCGTTGGGGCTTGAGGGCATAGTTGCCTAGGCGCCCACCTAGGCAACAAAAATGACAAGGCAGGCGCCTTTTATATTATCATGTATATTGACATTCTTATTAATGTATGCGTTAATACATTTTATTATATTCTATATATATATATATATATATATATATATATATATATATATATATATATTCAATTATACTTTGTTTTAATGTTTTACTATTGAAATTTAAAAAAGATCAAAGGATTTTGAGAGAAAAAGAAAGAAAGAAAGAATAGAATAATAAAGTTAATAGCCTTCTTTAGCTGCTAATTGATAGGTGTTGAATAACTTAGTTTATTTTTCAGTTTAGTGCCGCAAGGGCACATTTGTAATTACACCTTTTTTTATTTCTGTTCGGTAGCCCTGGTATAAATATTAAAAAGGCTGGCACCACCAGCTGACTTTTTTTCTCTTTTCTCTCTTCTCTCTTCTCTCTTCTCCTCTTCTCACTACTCTGGAATCGCACTACCTCTTCACCAAGAAAACATGGTATCAGAGCAGCAGATCCAATCTTAGGAGCAGGGCGGCAGATCCAATCTTCCTTTTTTGTCTATTGGTGATCAAATCAAAGAGAAAAGATCTCTGGTGGACGTGTGAGGGAGCTTACTGCGATTTTTTTCTCTTTTGGCCGTGAGCCCAAAAATCATCAAGGGGGAGAGAAGCCGAATGCTGTGAGTTAGTTTTTTCTTCTTTCTTCCTCAGTTTTGTGGATCGAACTGATCCTTTTGTACCCAGGTGAGTAGGTTATGTGGGTCTAATGACCTGCGGCTGGTGTGAGAGTGTCTTCTCTCAATGTATGTGGATCGAGTCGTCCTCCTTATGCCCTGAAAGGTGGGTTTTTCAGGTCTGCAAATCTGTAACTTCTGTGACAGCAGTTTGTTTCCTTCTTCTGTTCATATTGAACCTAAGTTGATGTGTGAAAGTTGATGATTTATTGCTGGAGGGACTGGTCAGACCTGTTTTTTGATATGCTTTGCACATCTGAACTGGTTTAGTACGGCCGAAATCTGAGAACAGTAATGGTGTGTGATCAGTTTTGATTACTCTGTGTGAGAACAAGTTTCTTGTGTCCAGAATTGGCTGAACTAAGACTTCAACCTGTTTAACTGTACTGTGAGTCTGGACTGAACTGAAAACTTGTTCTCTAGCTGGGTTGCGACTGAACCGAATTCAGATTCTATATCTTCTGAGGATTCTGGTATGTCTAGTGTAACCTCTAGTCAGAGTGGGATGAGTGGAGGTTTTGACATGAGTTTCCCCATGGCTGTGATTCCCTTTGATGGCCTCAACTACCTAGAATGGTCAAGGGGAACCAAGCTCTACAAAACTGCAAGGGAAAAGTGGGGTAATATCAATGGTAGAATCAAAGAACCCCAGTCTAGTGGCGTGGAACATGATAGGTTTCAATTTGGAAGGAACTAGATCACTATCAGAATATAGACTGGAAATGTGATGTAGATGCCAAAGCATACAAGTCTCTGGTTTCCCAGCAACAAGTGTTTGCCTTTCTCTTAGGGCTGAATTCCACATATGAATCTATCGAGGTTCAGATATTGGGGAGTAAAGATCTCCCATCAGTACAAGAAGTATATGCTCTAGTACAGTCAGAAGAGAGCAGAAGGAATGTGATGAATAATCCTGAGGGAAAGCATATTGCATTAGCAACTAAAGGGAGTGTTGCTACGGGTGGTGGAAATTCCTTCAAGAAGAGTGACTTCCAGGAGAAAGTTGATGAGAAAGATAAACTATGGTGTACACATTGTCAAAAGTCTAGACATACTCGGGAGACATGTTGGGAGCTTCATGGAAAGCCAAAGTGGGCTCAGGAACTGAGTAAAAAGCCAGATCAAAATAAGAAGCCAGGATAGCAAGGTTAAAGGAAGTTTAATGCAGCAAACTTAGCCTCTCAAGAGCCTCAATCATCTACCACTACTATAAGTCCTTCCGTGACTGATCCGATGGAAGATATCATTAATTCTTTCTGTGACCATTTGGAGCTATATGGGAGGGCAATCCGCCAGATAGATTCTGCTTCTCCCCCCTCGACTTCCTTTGCATCTACATCAGGTAACGGTAATTTTTCCACAGCTTTCCATGTGTCCTCTCATCCCTCAAACTCTCCTTGGATGATAGATTCTGGAGCCTCGAACCATATGACAGGTAAGTCCAATTATTTTCAATCTTATCATCTATTATATGGTCGAGATAAGGTGAGACTTGCTGATGGTTCTTTCTCCACCATAGTTGGTCAAGGAACCATCTCCCTTCCCCTTGGACTCACCCTCTCTGATGTTCTCTGTTGAGAATGTAAGGGCATTTATGTCCTTTCGTTCTTTTTTGTATTTGGATGTCTATTCAAGGGCTCATTTGTAATTTTCTTAAAAAAGTTAAAAAGGCTCTTCAGGTGTGAACAGTAACACACCTGATTTCTTCGACAGACTCTTCTTCCTCTCTTCTTCTTCTTCATCTCCACCTTCTCTTCTTCTTCTCAAATCTCAAGTACTTTAACTTGGTATCAAAGCATCAGAAGATCAAGGAGAGCATCCGCCACTGGTCGTGACTAGCAGACGAACCTGCTGACGTCAGCATAGTGCCAGTTGACGTCAGTAGTCCATACAGTCGGCGGCATTCATTTGCGGTTTTGACACCCCTTGATGCGCCTCATTTTTAGAGGAATTTTAATATACATTTCATGGAGGTTTGAAGCTCTTTTACATTTTTCTTCGATTTTTTAGATAAAATTGGCGAAAATTACAGATTTGGAGTTTAGGGTTTGCATGCTCGCATGGTGGGCTGGTTGCTGTTAAACCCACTTGCATTTGAAGTGCAGTGATTTTCTGAGATTACAGGAAGCAGTCTTATATTTTTTGGAGCCCTAAAATTATTTTTGGGAATTTTTTTCTTCCCCTATTTTGCCACCAGCACCTTCTTTTTCTCTGTTTATTGTTGTAGCCCGTGCTTAACTTTCAAAGAAAGGTGTTTGGGTGTTCAGCTAGTGTTGGGAGATTGTGGTGTTGGTGAGAAAAATGTTTTTAGACTGGTGGTGATCAATGGATTCACACAAGGATGTGTACGTACCTACCTATGTCCTCCCGGGAAGTAATGACAGTGCTAGAGGGCAAATTACTACTGTAAAACTTGATGGAAAAAAATTTCTTGAATGGTCTCAATCAGCTAAGCTCACAATCGGAGGAAGAGGTAAGCTTGGGTTTATTACCAGCAAGGAAGCTAAGCCGAATCTTAAAGATCCAAATTATTCCAAATGGGAGCAAGATAATTTGTTGGTTATGTCATGGCTAGTATGCTCTATGCAGCCTCACATTGCCCGCAACTATATATTCCTTCCAACAGCTAAGGAAATTTGGGATAGGTTAACTTCAACTTATTCTCAAGCGAAGAACACGGCTAGAATTTATCAGTTGCGGAGAGAAGCATGTAATATGCGACAGGGGGAGAAATTGGTGGCCATGTATTTCTCTTCCTTACAATCAGTTTGGGAAGAAATGGACCATTTAGAAGCTTTGAAGTGGAAGGATCCTATTGATGCTGAACAATATAGGAAGTGCATTGACAAAAACCGAATCTTTGAATTTCTTGCTGGACTAAATGTCGATTATGATTTCACCAGGCAACACATCCTTAGTGCTGATATTTTGTCACTCTCCACGGCATATTCTTTGGTGTAGAATGAAAAGAGTAGGAGGATTGCCATGATGCAAGTTCCTGTCAGTGAGCACACAGCTCTTGTGTCTACAAAACCCAAACAGAGTTCTAGTAAACCTGAAAATGTAATTTGTGAATTTTGCAAGAAGCCAAGACACACCAAGGATAGGTGTTGGAAACTAAACCCTCACCTAAAGCCTAAGAAGTTTAAAACCGGAAAGAAGGTAAATGCTCATGTTGCTACAGCTAGTCATAATTCTCAGACTCACATGCTTGAGGGAAGTTCTTCTGCTCAGGCATCTACTCATGACACCTCTGATGTGATGGAAAAATTGAGAGGCATCTTGCTCCATCTTGAAAAGAGTGGGTTGCCTACATTTGCTGGTTCACATACACCTTTCAATGCCTTTGCAAAATCAGGTACTGCACTTGCATGTCATGCTTCATCCTCAAGCTCTTGGATAATTGACACAAGAGCCAGTGATCATATGACTGGTATGCCTTCTTACTTTACCATGTATAAAATTTTTTCAGGGAAAGGTAAGATTACTGTTGTTGATGGATCTCAGACCCCAATCTCAGGTTTGGGTGAAGTTAAACTTACCAGCAGCCTTTCTCTGATCAATTCTCCATGTCCCACCACTACATAAAAATCTCTTATCTGTTAGCTCTCTTACAAAGTCTCACAATTGTTCTGTAACATTCTTTCCATCTTATTGTGTCTTCCAGGATCTGAGTACGGGGAAGACAATTGGTAGTGGACATGAAGCCGATGGAGTTTATCTTCTTGATCAGTCTCCAAAGTTTGGGTTAATGTTTCAGTTTGAGTCCTATCATGATGAAAAACTAAGTCAATTGAAATTGTGGCATCACCGTCTTGGGCATGTATCTTTTGGTTCATTGAAGTTTTTGTTTCCTAGTCTGTTTGAGTCCTTGTCTAGTTCTGGTCTACAATGTGAAGTCTATCAACTATCAAAACAATGTAGAACCACAGATTTTGCAAGTAACAAGAGAAGTAATGTTGCTTTCCATTTAATACATACTAATGTTTGGGGACCTTATTCTATTCCATGTATGGATGGTTATAAATATTTTATTCTCTTTGTTGATGACTACTCTCGATATACCTGGCTGTATTTGATGAAGAGCTGAGATGAAGTTCCTTCAATTATAAAAGGCTTTTTTAATATGGTGGAGACACAATTTGAAAAGAAAATTAAGATTATTAGATCTGACAATGCCAAGGAATACTTTGAGAAGCACTTACAAACTTTCCTTGAAGAGAGAGGAACAATTCACCAAAGTTCATGTCCTCATACCCCCCAACAAAATGGGGTATCAGAGAGGAAAAACAAACATGTAGTTGAAGTTGCAAAGGGATTGTTATTCCAGATGCATGTGCCAAGTCGGTTTTGGGGGGATGCTTTACAAACAGCTGTATATCTTATTAACAGACTTCCTTCGCGGATCCTTCATCTCCAATCTCCTCATCAGCTCCTTTTTCTCGATGAGGATACCTTCCATCTTCCTCCTAAGGTCTTTGGGTGTGTTTGTTTCGTCCATGACATGAGTCCTTCTAGGTTGAAATTTGATCCAAAGTCTATTAAGTGTGTCTTCTTGGGATATTCTTCAATCCAAAAAGGGTACCATTGTTATGACCCTCACTCTGAAAAAAGGTATGTGTCCAAAGATGTTACATTCTTTGAG
Organism: Nelumbo lutea; assembly: GCF_056320005.1. Classification (NCBI taxonomy): domain Eukaryota; kingdom Viridiplantae; phylum Streptophyta; class Magnoliopsida; order Proteales; family Nelumbonaceae; genus Nelumbo; species Nelumbo lutea. The sequence goes on from NC_142688.1 coordinate 40,752,861, forward strand.
TCTACTCCCTTCTTTCCCTCTTCTCGTCCTTCTCTTCAAGGGGAGAATGCTAGTGAAAATCGGACTCCTTTCTGTATGTCGATTCCTGCTCCAATTGTAACCGGTATAGTTGATCCTTCTCCTTCTCCTCTTCCTCCTTGTGGTGGTAGTAATACTCCTCCTGTGCCTCCTCCTCTACCTCGGTCTTGGCACCAATGGATCGTTAGACGAAAAAAGAGGATGACTCCAAAGATTGAATATCCATTACAATCTGACTTCCCAGACTCAAGTAATCTAGATTCTGAGCCTCTTCTTGTTTCTAATACTTGCGGTGAACCTGTTACTGAGCCTCCTAGTGTGGTTTCTGACCTTAACCTTCCTATTGTGGTTCGTAAAGAAAAAAGGGCATGTGCTAAATATCCTATCTCAAATTATGTCTCTTATAATACCTTACCTCCCTCTTATTGTGCCTATATCTCTTCCATTGCTTCTATTTTTATCCCTCACAGTGTTACTGAGGCAGTGCAGTTCCCTCATCGGAAGGATTCTATGAACCAGGAAATGGACGCGCTTGAGAAAAATCAGACATGGGAAATTGTTTCTCTTCCAGTGGGCAAAGTTCCTATTGGCTGCAAGTGGGTTTACACAGTGATTATCAGGAAACCTTTGCTCTAGTAGCCAAGATGAACTCAATTCGAGTTATCATATCTCTTGCTGCCCATTATTCTTGGCCCTTGTATCAAATGGATGTTAAGAATGCATTCCTTAATGGCGACCTTCAGGAAGAAGTTTACATGGAACTTCCTCCTGGAGTGACCATCCCTAGAAGTGAAGGAAAGGTTTGTCGTTTGAAGAAATCCCTTTATGGCCTTAAACAGTCCCCTAGAGATTGGTTTGACAAATTCAAAAGAGCTATCTTAAAAATTGGTTTTTCTCAATCTCAAGCTAACCATACCTTGTTTATCAGGAGAGCGAATGGAAAAGTGACTATGTTGAAAGTATATGTTGATGACATTGTTATTACAGGGGACGATATCGCTGGAATTGCTGAACTAAAGTCTTTTGTTGCTACTGAATTTGAAATTAAAGATCTTGGAAATCTTCGGTATTTCCTAGGGATTGAGGTCGCAAGGTCAAAGAGGGGCATTTATATTTCTCAGAGGAAATATGTCCTTGATCTGCTTCAGAAAGTAGGGAAATTGGATTGTAAACCAGCTGAAACTCCAATTGATCCCAATCATAAGTTGGGAGTTGATGATGGAGATGTCCTTCTTGAGAAAGTTGTGTATTAAAGACTTGACAGTCGCCTTCTCTACTTGTGGTTGACTAGACCAGATATATCATATGCTGTAAGTGTGGTTAGCCAATATATGCACAAGCCTAGATCATCTCATATGCAAGCAGTGAATAGAATACTAGCCTATTTAAAAGGATGTCCAGGAAAAGGGATGTTGTATTCTAATCATGGGCATCTCAAGGTAGAGGCTTATTCTGATGCTGACTGGGTAGGTTCTATTGATGATAGGCAGTCTACTTCTGGCTATTGTACCTTGGTGGGTGGTAATGTCGTATCTTGGAGAAGTAAGAAACAATCAATTGTGCCTCGATCTAGTGCAGAGGCAGAGTACAAAGCTATGGCTCATGGAGTTTCCGAATTGTTATCGCTGAAGAACTTGTTAACAGAAATGGGACTGCAAATTGGTACTCCAATGATATTATATTGTGACAATCAAGCAGCCATAAACATAGCCCACAATCCTGTTCAACATGACCGTACAAAGCATATAGAGGTTGGTCGACATTTCATTAGAGAAAGAGTTGCCAATGGAGAGATTTGTTTACCTTTTGTGAGGTCTGAAGATCAATTGGCCGATTGTCTTACTAAAGGTGTCTCCAAATCAAAGCTTGACAACAATTTGAACAAGCTGGGCATGACAAATATCTATGCTCAGCTTGAGGGGGAGTGTTGAGAATGTAAGGGCATTTATGTCCTTACTGGGCAGCAGTTTGGAAGCATACTGAGCACTTAGACTTCATGAGCCTAAAGCCCATTTCGAACTGGGCTGATATGATCAGTTAAATAAGGGCGGATCTGGGATTTAGATCAGCAGATAGGATAGGGAGTTATCCCTATCCACTCAGAGAGTCTAGATCTAAATAAGATTTAGATCTGAAAACCTCCTAATGAGATTAGGAGAGAGCTGATCTAATCTGCAGATAAGATAAGGACTTATCATTATCTCTTAAAGAGAACTCCTTATCCAAATACAGATTTGGATTAGGAAACTCCTAATGAGATTAGGAGCTCTCTTTATGGCTATAAAAGGAGGAGGGGGCGAACCATTCAGTCAATCCCAAGCTCTCAGATATCAGATCTCAGATCACCAAGAGAGAAGACAGCTTCGCCATCTTCTGCTCTTGCGTTCTCCTCCAGTTGCCGCCACACTGCCAGTTCGATCTCCACTGTAGGAGCGATCAAGAAGGGTCTTGATATCAGCCTTTGGAGAAAGGCTGATCTGAAGTTGTGCTCATAGCCTCCAACGAATTCTTGCGAAGGGTTCGGTTCGTCGGATGAACATTGCTGATTCTACTCCACCATTCACTGTGTCATCTTCAGTGGGAGCAGTCTTTGGAGTCTTTTTGGGCGTGAACACCTTCGTTGGGAGATATTGTTTCTCCATATCAGGTATATCCCTCTCCTACTCTTGGTTCAGATCTGGTTCGACTTAGGGTTCAAGATTGATCCTTGAAAATGCAGATTTTCTAAAATAGGGAATGTGATTCCCAGATGAAGGGAGAGGAAACTTTTGAAATTTCGCCCAACCTTCCTGCAGGGTTCGGCCATCCATATGATGGATCTCTCATTCCTTCAAGTGTATTCTTTGCAAAGCTAATGGTGATGACTGATTCCACTTACTAAGTTCCTGCCACCACTCAGACTACATTTAGTAGCCAACCCATTGATCCATTTTCTTTGACATACTTGTTCTTCACTTTGGGCCATCCCCCAATTACGCAATACATTTGCGCCCTACTAGTCATGCTACAGCATTGGACTCTCATGAGTCATGTCCTCTACTAAAATATATTTATTTTGATCATTTCTCATTTCTTCAATCCATGCCTTGCATGGTCATCCCTTTGTATTCTCTTGTTTAGTTCTATTGTATATGTCCCAAAAACCATGTCTGAGTATCCAAGTGATAATACTTCTTTAGATCATTTACTATTAACTTTTTGAACAAGTGTACTACATTAGTGGAGGAGATCCTTGACATGTAGCAATAGTTGTCAAGAAGGTAAGGGAATGGAGTTCGTGCAGGCAGGTCAGTGGAGGAGATCCTTGAAGATAGAAGCAAAAAGCTTCCTGTTCGAAGAGATGAGAATCAAGGGGAAGGTAAGCCTAAAGGTAAGGGAAGCGAAAAAGGGTACAATATTGCTAGAAAGATTAGAAGTGATCGAGTGGCTAAGAGAGTTCATAGCTGGAGCCTATTCAAAAGGTAAGCAGATAAACTGGCAGGATTTTAGTACATTATAAGGGAGAAGATATGCTGTTGAATGTAAGAGGAATAGAAAAGGCTTCTTCATAGCTTTGTCTGAATTTTTTGGTAAGAAACGAAGGCAACTGGTGTGTCTACCAACAGGAAAACAAAGCCAAGGATGGGGGGAAGTTGACTGGTTGCTCAAAGAGTTTTTAGCTCAAAGAGTAGTAAATGATAAAAAAGCCTCCATAAGGGAGGAGAAGGCATATCTCAGCAACAGCAGGGTAGAACAAGGGCCAGTGGTCATGGCAAAAACAAAAGGCCAATGCAGAATGGTGGGAGGTCTAGAGAAAGAAGAGTGGGAGTGTAAGTTTGTGATACAAGCCAAGGAAAAGGTTAATGATTGGAGGAGGGTAGCTGACTTACTGGCAACCAGGTTGAAGCTGAAGAGTGTCTTCATAGTAACCCCCTTTGATAACTGTAAAGCCCTCCTAGATCCAGTAGAGAATGAATTGGAAATATCAGCTATCAATATTCAGGCTGATTTCAGATCATTCACAGTCTTTAAATGGAATCCAACATCCAACTCCAAGGATTTCTTTGTCGAAGATGGTGTGGTGGTGCATGTAATAGGCTTGCCATTTCATCTGTGGAAACAAGAAGTAGCAGAGTCTATAGCAGTATTGTGTGGAGGAATCTTGAAAGGAGCTTTCTGGGATGATCTTTATTCAGTAGCAATCCTGCTAAGTGGTGTGAAACCAGAAGACATTCCACGAAAGGTAGAGGTACGAACAGAGGGGAGTTTTGTCTCTGTGTGGCTAGCATCCTCCATTGAAGCAGGGCTGTGGAAGGAGGCTCGTATGGTAGGAGGGGAGAAGGAGGAAGAAGAAGCATTACGTGGACTTGTGAGATTGGTTAATTCAAATGGGAAGGAATGTTTCACTAAACAGGGCCAACAAATTCTGGGAAGCCAAAAAGCATTGGGGCAGATGGAAGGTCAAACCTATAGAAAGCAAGAAAAGGCTATGACAAATGGCAGATCTTTTGCACAGGTGGTGTCAAGGGAAAAAGACAAAAATATACCAGTGTTTAAAGGGAGAGGGCTGAACCAGCAACCTCAGACGGATACAAAAGGGAGGGTTGCTGGTTCGACCATTAAAACAGAGGGGTGTGACTTGTTAAGAGGTCACATGGGAGGAAAAGACTTAGAAAATGGGCCCAGTCGAGTGGATCCCTTTTCTGGTGGGCCAGAGAAGGCAACTCAAGTAAAGGTTTTAAAGCTGGGTTCTTATGTTACAAGTTTTGAGCGCAAGGCCCATTACAAGACAAATGGGCCAAGGGACCCTTTAAGTAAGCATGTGACTGGGAGGAGGGATGAGCTGATAGACGAGATTAAGCGTCTATCTTCTTCTACCTCGAATCCCTCCTTTCGGTCGAATAGTTCAAGCACAAAATCTCAAGACTCTCAGTCTCGAGGCTCTCTACAGTGGGTCCCATCCAACCTGGCGAACCGTCTCTTACCAGATAGGCGCAACCCGAGATACCTGAAGCCTAGTGATTTGAACAGAACAGGGATTGAAGATTGGTTGAGTGAACAAAACAGCAGTGACGATTCTGATAGAGATGAAACTGTAAGTCTGGGAAGTCTGTCTCTGAAAAGCAACAATGATTTACTTGAAATAGAAATTTTGCATGCAGAGTTGTTGTTTTTAGAGGAAGAGATTGAAGAGGCAGGTGGCGGGAAGACTAGGAATGGCGAAGAAAATGGTCCTAAAGCTGTGAAAACTCCTCTTCCCTTCGTCGAGGGAGCTGACCCTAAGTCTAATGAATTACAGGATGTTGGTGGAGAGGGACAAGAATCGGCCGTGAGGATGGATGTGGGTATTCCAGTGTCAAAAACAAAGAGAAAGGATTTCCAAGTGGGTAGGTTGTCAAGAAGTGATTCTTTCACTATGTCTACTTCACAACTTTGTCCAAAAAGGGGAAAGGCCTTAAAACCATTTTCACCTGTCAGCAACTCAATTCCAGTGATTCTAGTTTTACCCCCGTCCTACCAGGTATGGGTGTCAATTCTTTTTTAGGTACTGACTTGTGTGGTATGCCTGTAACAGATATTCCAGCTTCCCATCCAGGAGGTTCTAAAGCAAGAGAGAGGGTGATAGTGGAAGGAGGAGAGAGGGTGATGGAAGGAAGTAGTAAGGGGGAGGTGGATAGAATTTGGAAGTTGATCCGTACAATGATGGAGGAACTAAAAAAAAGGAAGGATTCTTAGAGAGATGTTGTAGCCAAATTAAGTGTGAGCAGGGTAAAATTCTTCTTCAGACATTAGCTGGAAAGGATGGAGAAAAGAAAGAGGATGATTGTTGTATTAGGAGGGGGGGAAAGGAACAAAGAAGAAAAAAAGATCTGAAGTGGAAAGGCTAATCTTAGACATTGAGGGAGATTTAGAATTTAGTGGTAGAGGGGATAGGAGGAAGGGCCTAAAATGAGGAGATTATGGCCTTCTCATGGGTGTTTTTGCTATTTTGTCTCGATTACAATTATTATTTGGAATGTAAGAGGGTTAGGGAGTGCAAGAAAGAGAAGGGTGATCAAAGACCTATTCCGAAGGGAAAAACTTGATATTGTGTTGTTACAAGAATCCAAAATGATGGAATTAGATAGGAGATGGGTGAGGAGTTTTTGAAGGTCTAGAGGTTTAGGTTGGAGTTCGTCTCCTTCTTGGGGAGCCTCAAGGGGGATCGCAACACTGTGGAGGGAGGATGTGGTGGAAGTAGTGGAAGAATTGATAGGCAGATTCTCAGTTTCCATTAAGTGTAAGAATGTAGAGGATGGGTGTGTATGGGTCTTAACCAATGTTTATGGCCCTAATTCCTATAGAGAGAGTAATGAGATGTGGGAGGAACTATATGCAATCAAGGGGCTATAAAGGATTTGTTCCCTTTGCTACCTTCAGTTTCTTTGTACAAAAAAGAGGTGATCTCAAAATTTGCCTCACCTTTAGGAACACCCTTAGATCCTACTTGGGATTTTGGATTTCGTAGAGGACTTAGGGATGACGAAATTGAATCTCTTTCTGTCTTGCTTGGTTGTCTTAATCAGTTTTGTTTGGATCCCTCCAAGCCAAATAAGAGGGTATGGACTCCTAGACCCAATGGAACCTTCACTTGTGCTTCTTTCTTCAAGTCCATCTCTCAACTTTCTACTCACCAACCCTTTCCATCAAAAGAAATTTGGTGCAGGCCAATTCCCTCAAAAATTATGGCGTTTTGTTGGGAAGTATTCCATGGGAAAGTAAACACTCTAGATAACCTACAAAAGAGAAGACCTTTCCTCTGTATTTCTCCTAGTTGGTGTATCCTCTGTAGAGCTCACGGTGAGGATCGTTACCACCTATTAATATCTTGTCCCTCTTCTGCGGACCTTTGGGCTTGGCTACTTTCGTTGTTTGGGAGTAGTTGGAGTCTACTAGCAGAAGTTCACATGCTCTTCAACCATTCTACCTTTTATTGGCCTACAAAAATAGGGAGAATTATGTGGAGATGTGCTCGTGCTGCCTTGATTTGGACTCTTTGGGAAGAAAGGAATGCTAGAATTTTTCAAGAAAAGGAAATGAGCAGTGAGGAATTGAAAGACTGTGTGCTGAATAGGGCAATACCTTGGCTGAAGACCTTGGAAATCTTTCATCAATTCTCCTTTAATGACCTTTGGAGAAATTGGTCAGCAGTAGCGAGGTGTTCATCCCTAAAGGACAAATCAATTACAAGTTGGTCTCCTCCATCCAAAAGCTCACTGAAGTTGAACTTTGATGGAAGTAGCATGGGTAATCCAGGATTATCCGGAATGGGGGTGCTTTGAGAAATGAGAAGGGAGAGATTTTGTTGCTCTACTCAGGCCCCTTAGGGATTGGGAACTCCATCAGGGCAAAACTATTAGCTGCAATACAAGGGGTGCAATTTGCAAACCAGCTGGGGGTACAACACCTAACAATCGAGGGGGATTCCAAAGTGGTGGTGGGTTGGTTGAAAAATCCTGAAGAGGCTATGTGGCGTTACAAGAATGAAATGAAGAAATTTAGTTGGTTGACAAGGAATATGTTGGTCACTGTACAGTGGGTGGGGAGATCAGAAAATACTTTGTCAGATGTGTTAGACAAGCAAGGGGTAAATAGGGAAGAATTGTTTTGGGCTCAGTTGTGATTCTTGCTTTTCTTTCCTAGTTTACTAGTAAGATTCAAGGAGGGGCTGCATCTCGCGCCTCTCCCTAGGATGTTGTATGAATTCACTCTAAATTTGCTTCTGAATTAATAAATTTATTATCATTCATAAAAAAAAAAAAAACAAGTTTACTACATTTTTGTGGATATTCAATCAAAAAAAAAATTTGACACATCATACAATAGTGCATCCCCATCAATCAAATAGTTTAATATCAATGTGTAGAGCCGCAGAAGGGATAATATAGCATAAAGTAGTAATGTAGTATTAATAAAGTTTTTGTTCTTTTTTTGCTGATAAAAAAGAATATAGCATAAAGTATAAGGGTCAGGGAAGAATAAATCATTCTTAAGTTTAAAAATGTTGGCCAAAACAAGGTTTAAAAGCAATAAATAGAAAAATAATTGAGAATTTGGTTTCAGCATATGGTCTACCCAATCATTAGCACTGACCAGGCATTTGTGAAGATGAACAGATTGATATGGAAAACTATTATCTTTTTTATCAATAGATATAGACAACTATGAGAAAAGGACAAACATGATCAAAACTATTTATCTCCAAATAGAGAGTTACAGAAGTCATTATTCTTTCTTTCTTTCTTTCTTTGGGGTCAATCAAAGAAGAGAGGAAGGGGTTTGAGAGAGAGAAGACGCATTCACACAGCATAAATCTCTTAAAATTGAACCATGCAATTTTTCATATATTAGATGTTATGTTGTGTTAGCAATGATAAAAGTGAGAAAAAAAATTAAAACAAAATACACTGGGTGGACTTAAACATACATTTTTCCAGTTCATTGGTGAACAGATGTTGAGTTTCAGGAGTTATCCGGTGCAAGAACTCAATGTAATCTTCTGAATGGAACTGAGCAAGCTCGACAGGGTATGCCTTGTGAGGCCGCTTCATTGGTAAAAAATAAATAAATTAATAGATATAAAAACAACTAGCAACTACTGCTTATTAATTATTTTCAAAATAAATAAGACATACTGGTTTCTGAATAACTAACATATATTTCCATCTTCTTGTGGAGCTCATATGAGAGGACAAGATGGTGTGTCATACAAAGACGATGTGGCTTCATCGGATGATTTGGGCCAAAATAAACACTGCCCACATCTCCTGCAACACAACCCATGAGGAAGCTTTCTATAAGCCTTTAGTGAAAGAAACTAATGCCTAACTAACAAATTATTTTCTACAAACATACAAATTTGACAAGCTAGGACCATAAGTACCTCAAATGTTGGAGCACTAATTTGATGTATTTTTGTATCAAGATTTTCATAGATTTCAGGACACAACCTGAAGTAGAGCTCCTCTTGGAACTGTTCTACTAGCTTGTAATCACCATGAGTCCACCAGTACACCCACATCTATTTTGTTGTTCAAATTTTATGCATTTTGATCCTTAAATAAACTTTTTCTTTTTAGTGGATGTTCATTGGGGTGATTATGGGTTGGGTCAAGCCTAAGTCTTTTATATATAAAATATTACCTATATAATACTTTATATTAAATGGCATATAATATCAATATGCATATAATTTTTTTGATGCCTTATATAATATAAAATATTATATATAATATATATTATGTCATATTATAATATTTATATATAAAATACATATATTTAAATATATGGGTTGGGCCAACCTCAAAAGAAAACCCAATCTCAAACCTGGAATTTCCAAGTTGGGCCAAGCCAAGATGATCACCCCTAGATATTTGTCAATAAATGCTAAAATTGATTATTAAATTTTATATATTAGCAAATATTAAGACAAATTATTTTGATTTCCTAAAAATCAAGGTAAGGTATTTATGCACATATTTTAGTTTTTCTGTCATTTTTATGAAGTTAGCAATTGTGTCCTCATCTCTCACACTACATTTAAACCATTAAAGCAAGGTTTTCATGTTTAAATAACTTATTTATTGTCATATATACCTTGTGCTTATTGTTATTAATATATCTTTAGGATTCATTTGAGTTTCATAGTGTATCCATCCATATCTTGGTTTTTTGTTTGCATCTATAGATATCCAAAGCGTATCCAGATACGTCTCTTAAAATTGTGTTTTTGATACTTTGAACCTTGCTTTAAATCATGCATCTTTTTTTAGTTTTTTTCAAAATTTCATTTTTATAGATATTTTTATATTATTTAATAAATAAAATAAAGGGTTTCCTGAAAACACCTTTAAACAGGTGTATCAGAACCCTCACAGTATAATATGATACGCCCAATACAGGGCATATTGGATTGATACATTGAACCTTGGTTTCTGCTATATAAGTTTTCACACCACAATGCCTGCTCTTGGTCGTGACTGGCAAGAGCAACAGTGACGATATTATTCCATTTTTAAAGACATTGGTTGACTTGCCAATGGCCATTGGATTTATGTTCATGCACATGAAGCTTGCCAATGTTTTGTCAAAGGAAGCTCTTGATAATGATGGTGGAGCATAACCCAGAAATCTTCAACAAGATAAGGACAATTTTGTCCAAAAAGAAACTTTATTTTCTAAACTCACTGATTTTAACATTTAACATTTTTTCCAAAGCATCACCAATTTTTTCAATAAATGAAACTTTTTTTGTAAAAATCCCTAGAATAAATATAAATTGAGAAAAAAATAGTAATCTTCTTTAGTAAGAAAATTAACTTTCTAATAAAAGCATGATAAATCATCATGTCTAAAAGAAATTTGCATTTTATATCCATTAATGTCATATCATACTAATAAAAATTTTAAGAAAGAAAGTAATGAATAGGGAAAAGGAACAAGGGACTGCACGTCTGCACCCTGTTTTATTTAATATAAGAGAATGAAAGAGTAGTTTTAGGAAAAAGAAAAAAAAATACCCTTTTTTCATTCTTTCTTTTCTCTTTTCAAAACCCTTGGATAACTTTGATACGGATACGGATACGGATACGCTTTGGAAATGCATCCAAAGCGTATCCGTATCAAAGTATCAGTATTGAGTATCGTATCAAATAACTTGGATACGAATACGGATACGCTTTGGAAACACATGGATGCGGACGAAAGAACATGCAAATGCTTAGATACAATGAGGAAGCACATACAAATTCCACAAATATATTAATAACACTAAATTTAAAATCAAATGATCACAAATAATGTATAAATACATAGGAAATGTACATTTTAATGGCATATATGATAAAATATGTTACAATTAATATAGCAGGATGCATAAATACCACAAAATTAAATTTTTACATTAACAAAAAAGTCAACCAAATATTAAATTCTCAAATCTAAATTAAAATATCAATTAATAATTTATAAAAAATATAAATTTCAATACATACATAATTATTACATTATTGATAGTTTTGTTTCTATATTTTTTCTAAAATTAAAAACCATTTTTGGTATAAATTTTGATTAGTAGAGTTGATAGATTCTATTTAATATTATACTTTCAAATATTTTCTAAACATTTTTTATTTTTCTAAATATTTAATACGTTGTTATTTAATGTAATGTAAATTAAAATATTAAATGATAATTCAAATATATATTAATTTAAGTATTAAAATAATTATTTTATTATTAATGTTTTGTTTGCATAATTTTCTTGAGATTAAAATTATATTTTGATTTTAATGTAGATTTGATAGATTATTTATTCCATTGGTTTACAAAATATCAATTTTGAATATTGTTCTAGTTAAAATTGTTGAACATAAATATATTATTTATTTGGATTACATATAATATGTAAATTCTATATGTAATAAAAGTTATTTTATTTCAATTATTTATACAAGAACTAAATTGGCTTAATGGTTTACGAGTTGTGTTAAGATGAAGGCGCATGGCATGCTAGGAGACCCAGGTTCGAGTTGCCCTAGTGTTTATCTTTAATAAACAAGCTCGCGTGTATCGGTCCGTATCGCATGGTATAAGACCGATACGCATTGATACAAGGCGATATGCGCCCGTATCGGCCCGATACGCACAACTAGCAAGATATACACCTCCAGTCATATCGTATCATGTGCCAAGCAAGGCCGATATTGTGATCTTTGTTACCTAGGCAGGTGCCTAGCTGCCTGTATAAGCACCTTTTCCTTATATACATCATGGCATTCAGGCTAAGCACCCGTCCAGCCTTGACAGGTATGCTTCAAAGACTATGAAATGTTTCCAAGAGTGGAACTTATTTTTTGAGAAGGCAAAGTGATAAATATTAAATATTAATTGTATTACACAAAAACTATAAAAAAAAAAACATGATCAAAAGAACCAACATGCAACATGGAGCCATTAGGGAGACAATATGTGCCAGAGATACACAAGATATACTATCATGATTTATGTATGAAGAAAGAAATGGAATTCTAAGCCTTTATTAAGATGGAGTATTGCAAAAAACTATCTAGCATAGGTACATATTCACCCAGAAGAAGAAACAAAAGTATTTTACATTCTTGACTTATTTTTGCAATCATCTACAGATGTAACAGAGTTGCTTAACAGCCATGGTCAAAACAGGATAAATAGAGACAAGCAAGTAGGGAAAAGTTGAGGAATGGCATCCAGTAAGAAGTAGCAACAGCTTCAACTGATGTCATGGTAAAGCTAACAGCAGTGTAAAAGACACACTAACTACCACTGTACTATGCTATGCTTGGATTGAAGGCAGGAGTACAAAAGCAGGAAATTATCCATGATTTGGTGGATTCTACAATGAAAGCCCCCATTGTCATTTTAACATCCATTGAATTGATGAAAAATGTAACACTATATTCATTACATTCTGTATGTTGTACTTTCTCATTTTTCAATCTAAATCTCAGAAGACGGAAAATAGCAGTTCAGGAATCCTTTCCTTTCTTGCTGTTCCATTTCCACCTCAATCCAAAAACAGCTTTATGGAATCAAACTGTCTGTTTATTTTGTTTACAAACTTTTGTTTATCTATGTAGTTTAAGAGATTAAAAAATTATTACGAAAAGAAAACAAAAGGAAACAGTATGCAACTCCCCTAGGGGGACTAAAAATAACCCTCATGACAACATCTTCCTTAAAAGAGTCATTCATCATGAAAAATGTCCAAACTTCAGGTAACAGTTACCAAGCCAAGCCTGGGCAACTCAAACTGGAAAAAGGAAAAGTTTGGAAACAGGTAGGCTAGAAAAATGTGCATCCAAATCAACCTTCCTCAGATGGAGAAGACACCTCTGGGTTGGATCTTTCTGGTTCAGTAATGCAAAATGTTGCAAAAGATACCATAATGTTCAGACTGAGGTGCCGTAGATCCATATATGGTCTCTATGTAGGTGAAGTTGTTAACACCATGGTACCAATCTGTAAACCGGAACTCTGGCCATGTAACATGGCTCAGTTTGCCAATTTGTCATTTATAGAGCCTTTAAATAATCCAACAGCACACATCATCAAACCTGAAGAAAAGAGCAACCCTCTGAATTTCAAATGCATCTGAGCAATTTTCTCTCAACCAAATCCTAAGACTACAGAATGGTTGACAGGGCTCTCCATTTAATTTGGATGGGAAATTTCTATAAAAAAGTTGTAAGACCAACTATATTGTATGGAGCAGAGTGCTAGGCAATTAAGAAACAGCATTTCCAAAAAAAGAGTGATAGAAATGTGTATGCTTAGATGGATGAGTGGTAAAAACTAGGAATGATAGGATCAGAAATGAAGTCACATGAAGGAACCACAGAGTAGCTCCAATAGGTGATAAAATGAGAGAAAGTAGACTGAGGTGGTTTAGTCACATGCATAGAAGACCATCTACAGCACCCGTTAGAAGAAGTTATTGGTTACAAGTTAAAGGGGCTAGAAGAGACAGGGGCAGACCAGGACTTGGGTGGAAGTAGTAATAAATGGTTTAAGTATCCATTATTTGAAAATGGATATGACATTGAACAGAATAGATTGGCAAAACAGGATTCATGTAGTCAATCCCATATAGTCAGAACAAGGCTCAGATGATAATGATGATGATAGACAACATATACAACTTTTTACCCAACCTTTATGCACACCAAATTATAAGTAAGTAAAAAACATGCAACTAAGCCACTGGCAGGATGAACTTTCAGTCCCTTGTTCAACCCACCATTCTTAAGATTATTGAAATACAATATTTTTTAGTCTCATTGTGATTGGTATGAGAACAAGGAAGGACATGACCAGAAAGGATACGTAGCAAGGGAAGACAAAACTCAAAAAAAAACAAGTGATGCAATATAATAAAACCAGAACGACAAAATCCATCCCTTGGAAGCTGAGCCACAATATAATTTGAATGACATGCTAACTCTCCTATTCAAACCATATGCCAAAGAATCTGCTAACCAATAGACCCGTTTGGATAATATATTCACTCTGGCAGAAAAAGATCTAGCAACTCTTGTGTGATACATCAATAGCCAGGGGCATCACTTCTATCTCAATATGAGTTGGGGCTATAGATATACCTCCTTTAACAACCATTCTCATGATAGATTTCAAGCTTGCCAACATTCTCACAATGAGTTCCAAATTGACAACAACTAGAATATGGACAAATGTGCATCAATTTTTTCGTTTAGTAGAAGGGTAAGATAGGAAAGAATAGGCAGGCTCCATATGACGTCTTCCCTTGATAGTCTCTCTGAAGCACTATAACAAGCATCTGGTGTCAACAAACCCATTATTAATAAAATATTTGCAGCAGAAACCATCATTATAAATCCATAAATGTGAGGTAGAATAAGCACTAAGGTAAGGACGACCGGGAAAGACAGAGACACTGTTGAGCACAACCAGGTCAAACAAAGTGAACAATTGTCTCTGGTCTATTTTGTCTAACAGCGCCTGGCGCGAGAGAAGAATGCCTGAGAGTCAGAACCTAATTAAACAGATCAAGGGTTTTTGTTCCAAGTGACCAGATGAGAATTACAACTGAATTTAGATTGAGAGCTGGAGTACTTGAAACCTACTACTAATAACATGCGAATTGGAATGGAAAGAGCAGTTTACCATCGTAGAAGTAAGATATCCGGTCCTTCGAGCGCATTCTGGAGAATGACAAATAACGAGATTTTACTGGAACTTCGTCATTGGCGGGTTCCGAGCTGCGAGCTACCGGAGGAAATCAGAGAATCAATGAAGACGAAAGGTAGCGTCAAACCGTCAACGATGATGATGGATTAACCCAGACAAACTGGGTTTGGGCGTTGTGATTTGGGCCTACTTGGGCTAACATTGGGCCTAATCACGGCCCAAATCTGACAAAACTGTGTTTTAAATGACTCTCCTCCGATTTTGGGTTGGATACCATCCAAATCAAAGTCAATTTGAACGGAGTGGATACCAATAAGATATATTGAATTAGACCGGTCCGAATTTAACGCTCCAAAGTATTTATTGGAGTGGATTGAACCCGATCCAATTCAAAGCATTGATGGATTGTATACAAATCCATCCTTATCTGATCCAATAAAGACTTTGATTAAAGAAAAAGCAACAAAAGTTTTTTTTTTTTTTTGGGTGTAAAAATTATGGGATATAGCTTCGGCCGGTTCTAAAGGGGACACAACCATGAGCTACCAAAAGTACAAAATACTGTCATTAAAAATTGCTTATTTTAACTATTATCAAAGCTACCCTTACTATTGAAGAATTTATTGACACTCCAAAAGTGTTAAAAAAAAAATTATTTTGGGGTTGACTAGTTATGAAACAAATTATTTGGGGCATTGGGAGGCATAGATTATGTATGATCCTAAGGCTCAGTTTGGAAGGAGTATAAATACAAATATGTATTGTATAAATACATATAAAATAATATAAAATAAAAGGTTTTGTGCTCTATATATTTGTATTTGTACTCCGAAATGGAGCCTAGCTTTTGATATTTTTTCACAAGCATGAAGCAGCTGCCCTCAAATTCAAACTCGCATTCTTTTATTTGTCAGCCAAGTTTTTATCAATATTATACCAAGTGATTGTTCTTACACTTGGTATATGTTTGGCATCGATGCTACATATACACCACTGTTTTTTTAGAAAATGGTGTCTTTTGTTTGCTTGGAAATGTTGATGCCAAGTAGGACGTTTCCTGGGGCAACGGTAACACCTTCTATTTGATTCCAATGTTCCATATCTATTTTCAGCATTGGTACCCATTATAAGAAATCCACATCATGTCCTCATTGGCAGCAACCAGCCCCTTTTCAAATTTCAAAGCATGGTTTGAAATACCACTTTTATGGAAAAATGATTTCAAACATGTTATCGTTTTCTGAAGAACCGATTTTTCCAACATGGTGCTGATGTGTCACTATTTTTTGAAACAACGGCATCAATACCAATACCAAACACCACCTTTAATTGTTCACTATCCATATTTAGATATCATATTAGCGCCCAACATCTCCCCATGACAATATGGGTGATGTTCCCAATGCACATTAATATGTGCACATTGGCAAGGACCTATGCAATGCATGGGATTTATTAAGCAAAAGCTAAATAATATAAAGGGTCATTTACTAAAATACCCCTTATGGTTTCATGGATTTACTCAATCTTCCATTAGATGACAGTGGAAAATGATAGTGTTGACCCTAATGTTCATTTAAATAAATTTAATCAAAAGCAAATAAAAATAAAAATAACATTTTTGCCCTTAATAAGACACAAGCAACCACTCTATTGGTTATATTTGGTCAATTTTGTTTTCTGTACAAAAAAGTGTTAATGGTATTTTTTGGAATAAAAAATCATGGGCCTAACGGCAAAACAAACACTCCTTAATGAAAGGTTGGTTAAGTAAATAAGTTGTAAAATATATGGGATGTTTTAGTAAAATGAAAACTATAAGGCAAGTTTAAGTAAATATGTAAAACTATAAGGTGTGTTCTACTAAATGACCCTAATAGAAACACATAAGAGTATATAATTGTTTTATATTTTCAACTTTTTAAATAATTAATAATTATTCATATTTTATATACTACTTTTAATAAACTTTTTATAATACAAAAATAACAACAATTAATTTCAGTTAGGTTTATTCATTAAACTAATGAAACTGACCAACCCGATCAATACGACCAGAGTTGGTCAGTTTTCTAGTATTTTAGGTTGAATTTGGTTCAAAATTTTCCCAATTTGACCAAGTTGGATCAATTTCACTTTGGCCATTCGTAAACCGACCAAAACTGAATGACCTAACCATGGAATATATATATATATATTATTTTAAATATAATTTTTAATATGCAAAGTGGGAAATATCCCATATTTCTTACTCTAAAATGTTTTATATCATAAATCTAATTTTTTAATAATTGCAAAATAATTTTAAAATTTTAATTTAATTTTTAAGTTTAAATATTTAGAATCAACTAACCAAACCAAAAAATCAACCCAAACCGGTACAACTTGAGTGGGTCGGTTTTCACAAAAGGTCAATCGGTTTTAGTTGACCAACTCCCCAACCTGACCAGGTCTATTTGGTTGGCCAAATAGACTACAACTAAACCGAACCAACTCATGAACACTTATAATTTCAACTAAATTAATAGTCTCATTTCTAATAATTAAAAATAGTTTAATCTCCAAGAATTGTTAAAAATTTATAGCAAAAATACACAATTACTCAAAATATATTGATAATGAAAAAACACAATAACTACAAAAATACAATAAGTACTAATAATATATTAACTTAGTCAATAAATATAATATCAAACAATAGTTTAATCTCTAAAAAATATTAACCAATTTAAAATTTTCAATAATAGTAGTTTAATCTCCAATTATTATTGAATTTTTTTGTTAAATAACAAAATAAAATATTTTTATACATAATCATTGAAAATGCATTTATCAAAAAAATAATAAATAATTACAGAAATAAAATAAATATTAAATTTAGTATATATAATTATATAATAAATATATATTAAGAGTTTAAATTTATTATTAATAAATATTAATTTTTTGAAAGTTATTTTCTCGAATTATTACTTGATATAAGTGAAATTAGTTATTTATATTAAATTATTATTCATTTCAATATTATGTTATAATATGTAAAATCATAATTTATACTATTATTACATAGTTTCATTATTAATTTTGTAAAATATTAAATTATTATTAATTTAAATATTCTGTTATAATTACTTTTCTAATTTGAAGAAAATTTTTAAATTTATTACATAATTTCATTATTTTAACTATTTAAAATCTAGTTATGATAAATAGTTAGTTATTTAAACATTTACATTTTTGTTATTTAAATTTTATTTATTTAAATCTATTACATATTGTTAAATATTTGAAAACATTTAAATTAATAATCCAAAAAACATAATTTAAATTTTTAGTACATAATTTTGTAAAAATATAAAATTATTTTTTGTATTTTTAATAAATATTTTAAAGTTATTATATAAATTTTTAGATTATTTAAATAATTCTTAAATTTTTAATCCAAACTTTCTTTAGATAGATACGGATAAAAAGTAGGGGAGAGGATAAATAGGAATTAGAGATAACTTAGGAGAAAAATTCTCTACTAAATTAGAGATAATTTTGGAGATAAATAGGAATTAGAGATATTTTAGATGATAAATAGGAATTAGAGATGATTTTAGAGAAAGTGGGGGATTGTGGGGGGACGTAGTTTAGGAGAAATTTTAGGAGAAGAGATTATTTAGGTTATTGGGAAAGTGTATCTCATGAGTTGTTTTGAAAATGATATGGAATAAAAAATAAAAAATTCAAAAAAGTGAGAAAATTTCTTAACCGCCTTGTTTTAATATATACTAGTTACGCTCTCTCAGTACATGCATCCTTCCTGAAATTCCTCACCTGTGTATGAGCAAAACCTTTACACACATCCTTGCTTCATCTCAAATGACCAAAAGAAAGTAGTACATACGCGAAAGGTGGTCAAATAATCTCATAGTGGCAGTTGGAACGGTCATCAAAGAGATAAGTACATTGTGAATCCTTTCATTTCCTTCTCAAAGATCCTACTCTATTGCTTTAATTAGTTGTAGTTAAACCTTTGTTTCTATTTTTCTACCACCTTAGTTCCTTCTTAAAATCTAGTGAGTCAAAAAAGAAAAAAAAATCAATTATTTGTAGCTTCTTAGTTGTTTCCAATTCTCCATATCATAAATGAATGTGATTTCATATTTGAGTAGTTTGGTTCAACCAATTATCGACGGGGGAAGGTGTATGAGGAAGGAGATTGGTTATTTGTTCACTATAAAGAAAATATCGATGATCTTAACAAACAAATGGAAACTTTAATGGCAAAAAGGAGGGGTTTACAAAAGTTTGTGGATGTAGCTCGTATGAAAGGAGAGGAGATTCAAGTAGTGGAAATTTGGATGAAAATGTAGATTTGATTGAAGAAGAAACAAAAAGGTGGTTTGATCATGATTATGAATCTGTACAGAATAATAGAAGGTGTTGTATTGGATGTTGTCCTACTCGATACGTTTTGAGTAAACAAGCTAAACAGAAGTTAACAGAGATTGATGGGCTTACAAAGCAAGCAACACAATTGAACGGTGTCTCAATTCCTCCACCTCCTCCCAGTTTTATATCAACCCTAATTGGAGATATCTTGCCTTGTGAATCAAAGATACTGGATGGAGAGAGAGTAATGGAGGCATTAAAAGATGAGAGAATCAATGTGGTTGGGGTATAAGGTATGGGGGGAGTTGGCAAAACTACCCTCATAAAACAAGTTGGTAAGCAAGCTCAAGAAGATAGAATTTTTTATCATGTTGTGATGGTTGTTGTCTCCGAGACTCCTAAATTGGAAAGTATTTAGGGGTCCATTTGCTGAGATGCTAGGTCTAGATTTGAACCAAAGTGATTCTATAGAAATAAGGACAAACAAGTTATGTGAAAGGTTAAGGATGGAGAAGAGCATGTTAGGAATCTTGGATGACATTTGGGAGAGACTAGACTTATCTCGTGTAGGAAATCCCTATGGAAGTGAGCACAAAGGTTGCAAGATTCTACTCGCCACAAGAGACCAAAATGTGTGCCATGTTATGGGTAGTGGGGATAGTGAATCTAGAAAGATGATTGAGTTGGGCATCTTATCAAAGAAAGAGAGTTGGGCTTTGTTTAGATGGAGTGTAGGTGAGATTGTTGAGTCCCCTAAGCTCATCATCGTAGCAAGTGAGTTAGCTACAGAATGTGGGGGTTTACCTCTAGCACTAGTCACACTTGGAAGGGCATTGTGTGGTAAGCAGGACATAAGAGTGGAAACAGGCAGCCATGGAACTAAAGAAGTCCAAAGCTACAAACATCAGAGGCATGGATAAAAAAGTGTATTCATGTATAAAGTGGAGTTATGATCAGGTACCAAATGAGGAAACCAAGCAATTGTTCTTACTGTGTTGCTTGTTTCCTGAGGATCATAATATTAGTATAAAGCAATTGGTGGAAGATGGGGTGGGAGGACTCTTGGAAAATGTGGATACATTGAAAGAATCAAGGGAGAAAGCCCATGTGATTATCAACAACTTAAAGGATTATTGCTTGTTGTTAAAAGGAGAAAGCCCTCACAATATTAATACTGTTGGTGATGGGGAGTATAATTATGTGAGAATGCATGACATTGTTCATGATATGGGTATTTCAATTTTATCAACATCATCTATAATAAGATTTGGACAAGAATCGGAGGAGTGGCCAAGGAGTAACACAAGGGAGCTTGAAGATAACAACATTAGAAGAATCTCACTAATGCACATTCAAATAAGGGAGCTCCCCAACCACTTGAAATATCCACAACTCTAGACCTTATTGATGCAAGACAAGTTTAGAGGGAGAAAAGTTATGTTAACAACCATGACAATCCCATATGCCTTTTTTGAAGGAATGCCCATACTAAGAGTTTTGGATCTATATTTTAGAAGCATTGGTCTAGTTTTACCTATATCATTCTTTTCCTTGACCAACCTCCAAACACCCTGTGTACACCTGGAGCTGTCTCAACAAGGGGATAGCCTAGATCAACTTGGCCAGTTAAGGGGACTCCAAATACTTCAAATTTTTTTTTTTTTTTTTTGTGTGAATGAGGAGCTACTGCTGCCAAAAGTGTTGGGACAACTAACCAACTTAAGATTGTTGGAGATTGAAGGCTACCCGTGTTCCTTTACAATTCCATCCAAAGTGATATCAAATTTGTCAATGCTCGAAGAACTAATGATCAATTCTTGGAAGAATATCTGGGGGCATGATGAAAGTAGTAGGTTTGGTGAGGTAACAAGATTGTTTTGTTTAAGTGCTTTAGACGTCCATTTGGATGATGTAAAATCCTTACCTCAACATGTCCATCCTCTACCCATCTGGACAACATTTGACATACATATACGCTTCTATCATTCTAGCAACACACGCAAGTATGGTGTTTCTCACCCCTATACTAAATCGGAACTTTGAGATCCTTGATACTTGGAAGAACAATGATCAACACCTTACTAAGTTGGTTTAGAAATGCAGTGTTACCAAAGGCCGAAATGCTATGGCATCTTTATTCTGACAACAAGGATGCAGAGAATATATTTGAAGAATCTGATTATCAACACTTATTACCAAAATGTGATCTCAAGATACTCGTTGTTGATGGATATCTGAGGGCAAAATGTCTCTTGAACTTGAATGTGGTGGGATGGGAACCAGAAAAATCAAAAAACGACATTGTATTGTTGAATAATTTGGAAGAATTGTATCTAGGACTATTGAAAAATTTAAGGCATATCTACGTTGGGAAACTACCCAATGGGTCATTGATGAAATTAAGATCCCTTTATCATAAAAAATGTGACGAATTAAAGTGTGCACTTCCATTCAATCTGTTGCAAAGTGTACCAAATCTACAAGAGATTCAAATCAGTAGCTATGACGAGTTACAAGTGGTGTTTGAATTTGAGGGAAGTGATGAAGTTCAGTTTTTCAATTTAAGAAATTAGACTAAGTTATTTACCTAAACTCAAGAGCATATGAAGGGGCCAACCTCCGCTCAAGCTTTTACACAACCTTCAGCATCTCAGTGTTTCAGATTGAAAAATCTCTTCTCCCTTGCTCTAGCTCGAAGTTGTTCTCAATTAGAAGAAATATATGTATTCAGTTGCAACACATTAAAAGAAATTGTTGGAAAAGAGGAAGAAATGGTGGAAAAAGAAAAGATTATTGTATTCCCCCAATTGAAGACTGTAAGAGTAAATTATTCCTCAAAGATGATGAGTGTCTACCTTGGAAGTGCGCCCATCAAATGCCCTTTGCCGAAAGAAGTGTGCATGCTACAATGTCTAAAGATGAGGACTTTTGCTTCCGGGATTCAAAACACACCATTGCTCAAGTTATTTAGAGGAGCACATGATGGATGGGTACGAAATCAATGTGATGTAAATGCTACCATTTGATGCCAATATGAGGTACATCCCCATTCACTCTCCTATATATCAACATGCATTTATTTATTAGAAAAATATATGTTTTGTAAATTTATGTAGTTTTGTTTTTAGGGTAAGGTCTCTTGCCCCCTCCTTGTTTTAACTATTAATAAAATTTTATTTTCTTAAAAAAAGCAGAAAAAAAATTTAAACTTCACTCTACACTCACATCAATTCAGAACTTCCAATACCCCACTTTAACATTATTTTCTCATTTTGACTATTCACAATAGTACATGAAAATTAAAAATTTGCTAGCTAGTGTAAGTGATACTTTGGCCCCTTTCATTTTTTGAAAGTTATTTATCTAGGTAAACCGGTTCTGGATAAGTGCATTTATCCATGTTCTTTTATTTTCCAATTAAATAAGGTATTGATTGTTGGGGCAATTTTGTCCCATCTAATTATTGATCATAACCTTCCCCCGGGTGAAAAAATTAGGTGCTGGTTAGATAGATTTCTACTTTTGTGCTTTTAATAGTAACAGTATAAAGTATCATAAAATGTTTTTACTTTGGTACTTTTGCTTTGAAAACCATTTGGGTAAAAAAAATTGTGAAGTATGCTTTCCAAAACAAAAGAATCATTCTCTATTTGGTAAAAGCATGTTTGTTCATGCTTCCAATGATAGTTTTCGGTGGTTTGGTGGCTAAGATCGTTGATGACAGTCTAACTCCAATAGCGGCAAGCAGAGGTAGGGTCAAAAATTGTATAGAAGGGTGGTCACACGTGACACGAAAATGAAAGTATTATTTCATCAAAAGCATGAAGTAACGACTTGGGGGTTTTCATACTTTCAAAAAGTATGAAAGCAGAAGCACAAAGTATTCAATACAAGCACTATATCATACTTTTCATACTTTTGTACTTTCAAAAGTATGAAAGTACTTTATAAGGGTCTATCCAAACAGGGCCTTACTTACCCACCAATTGGGAGATGGGTATCACTTATCAGGGCAAGTGATACTCATGGAAAATTTATTTCCCATAAGCCCTACATAAATCTATAAATAGAATATGAGTATCTTGATCAATGGGAACCAAAATGCCTTTGACCAAATTTCACCCATACGTCTCAAAGTCCAAAAAATGAGTGTGGTTCTTCAACTTAAATTATTTTAATTATCTTTATGTTATATAGTGTAGTATTAACTATGATCCTTTTCCCATCATCAGCTCCTATATGTTGGGAGATTATTTTATCCATTGGAAGCACATCTGAGGCATAAAACGATGAATACCATTGGTCAAGGAAGAGCCATAACCTATATAAATAAATACTGGGAACTGGACCATGATATCGCACTTAGACCTGTTCATGGGTCGGGTCGGGCCGGGCTCGGGCTAGGCTTTCACTCTGTATTAACAGATTTTTCTAAGGCCTAAGCCCGAGCCCGAGCCCAGCTCGACCATCGAGCCTACAACTTGGGCCCGAGCCCAACCCTCATAAAAAGCTCGAAGCCTGGGCCTGGGCCTGAGCCCGAAATTTAGCCCATACTATTACTACTGCTGAAGCGGCTGAATAGAGAGAGAGAGAGAGAGAGAGAGAGAGAGAGAGATTATAAAGAAAAGAATAAAAAATGTATATATTAAATTATAAATATATATATTTAATAAATATTATATTATTTATATATTTTATATAATATATAAAATACATATTATATATTTTATAAAATATATAATGCTGAGTCAGGCCGGGCCAGGCTTTTTTGACAAATCCCGAGCCTGACACGAAACACAATTGGGCTTATTGTGTTAGGTCCGAGGTAGGCCCGCATGCCTAATTACATGACCAAGCCCGATCGGGGTGCGGGCCGGGCCATCGGGCTACTCGGCCCATGAATAGGTCTAATCGCACTGGACCTCGAGATTGCAGAGTTATTAAGTTGTCAGGAGATGAAGAAGCCTTATAGGCCAAAACATGGAGCATTGCAAAACGTTGGCTAGCTGAGTTGGAGCGTGATATCAGCTACCTTTTTATTACCGATCAAATCCCGGAGTACAACATTGAAGTAATATATTTTGATGGAATTTGGATTCAGTCACCACACAACCATACTCACACCATGGTAAGTACATGTTTACTAGTTATATATAAAAGTGTGGATGGTGGAAGCTTTTTTTTACCAAAAATATCCTCTAGTTTTTTGGTTGATAAAGAAATAAAGGAAAGTGATATGGAATAAATCAATGCTATAAATGGTGGGTCCCATTCTTATACAGTTATATTGTTTTCTTTATTATACATTTATACTAGAGTACTAAGTACGGGGTAAATAAATGTGTGTATAATTTAGTTATCAAAAATTAAATTAAAAAAAAAACTAATATGGGTCTTGCATCTTTGTAATTGACAATCTATTCTAACCTATTTTATTTGAAACCCACTATTAATTTATGTTTTTTTAATTTGACTTAAGATATTAAATGAGATCTTATTGGTAAACAATAACCCACTTTACTTGGTATTTACTATTTATCTAATAAATCTATTTTGAGTTATTTATTTTTAAAAGTTAAATTAGGTTGCTTCCTAAAATTTACATCAAGTTTGTAATTAATAAAGTACATTCTTTTTGAAAATATTCATTTAAAAACAAACGTGGACTTATGGTAATCTTTTAATGGGCCCCAGCATTTGTATTTAATAGACTATGGATAGACATGTGTTAAACTAATAAATAACTATCTATTTCTTGAATCTTATTAATAGGATGCCACGTGTTTGAATGGTGGTAGTGGCATGTGGGTTTTAGTCGCAATTTATTAGAAAATGCTACATGTCTAGCTTTCCAAAAAAATGAGAATGCCACATGTCTGAATTAGGGGTGCTCACGGTTCAATTAACCAAACTATGGGCCTTTTTTGTAACCGAACCGTTACTACTGGTTTTTGGAAAACTGGTAATCGAAACCAAACTAAAGCCAATTAGTTAACCAGTTGACCGGTTCAGTTAACCATCGGTTCGGTTTGTTGGTTTTTTAGTTTTTTTATTTTTACAATATATATTATACAAATATATAAATATAATAAAAAATTATAAATGTATAATATTATACTTTAAAAAATAAATAATATATCATGAATATATATTTATATATAATGCATATTTATTAATTTATAATATATAAAAATATTAAATATATATAATATACATAAATATATATAAAATATATAGAAATATATTATACCGGTCAGTTTGGTTAAGCACTGATTTTCTGTATTGGTTAACCGAAACCCAACCAACTGGTTCAATTAACTGATTTTTCTGTTTGGTTTCAGTCCGTTCGACTTTTCGGTTTTTTTTTTCACCCCTAATCTGAATGGTGGGGGGCTATAGCATAGTAGTGGGTTGTAGGCTTTAGCAAAAATTTATCAAAAATTTCCATGTGTCTAACTTTCTAGAAAATGAGAAGGCCACTTGTCTGAATGGTGGTAGTGGGTTATGAGCTTTAACAACTTCTCAGAAAATGCCACGTATTTAGATTTTTCTAGAAAAATGAGAAGGCCACGTGTTTGAATGGTGGGGGGCTGTAGCCCGAAGACCTTCTTTAATATATATATATATATATTAGATATCTCACACTACACATCTCATACATGGTGGGTCTCAGTTTCATGGTGCCCATCTGAACCAACCAACCATTCTGAGTTTTCATTTTCTTTTCTTTTTAATTCTTATTTCAACTGTCAAATCGATGAACCAGATGGGCAAACCTTTCACAGACATCATAAAAGTGGTAACTAATCAGGTAGATTTTCACCAAAATTCACAAGAGAGGGGGGGGGTGTTGTAGATTTTTTCCTTGACAAATAAGACAATGTTTGGTTGAAATTTTATTCTAAATAATGGCTATGATAATGAGTTTTGATCCAAAAGTGAGTTTTTTAAAGATTCTTTTTTTTTACCTCCAAGAATGAATTTTGAGCCTGAAAAAGCTTTAATTACAACAATTTTAAAATATCCGAATTTAAAATTGACTCTTAAAATCCAAAAATTCATCAGAATTTGTCATCTGAAAGCATGCCAAACGCAACATTTAATCAAATAATGATTTACAACTTAATCATGTTTGATCGCCTTAATTAAATTCTCTCCATCGGTAACTACAACACGTGTGCTTTCAATTCTTGCGAACAATGAGATTATATGATAGATTGACAAAACCTCTCAAGAATTATCTGGACAGAAGAAAGATGTGGGATTCCGAACTAGAATGAAGCCTGAGTGAATTCCTTAAGGAACTCTTAAACCGTTGGTTAGTGGACCCTAACCTTATGTCATTAAGTTCCTCGCCAACATAAGGGTTTAAAGAACAAAAGCGGAAGATAGCAAAACGTTGGCAAGCTAAGATGGAGCGTCAAGGCATTAAGCTTGGACTGTTACCAGCTAGAGGCACTCCATAGCACATCAAGCAAGTAAGTCATCAGTTGCCACAAATCTAACCATTAAAAAATTGTTCAACTTAAAAGCTTGAGTTGTTAAGTGAAGTCTCTGAATAGTTTTTATTCTTTAATTGATATATCCCTTCAGCCTTCATGCGAAAGTCCATCGGGGTTGAAGAGTGAATAAATACAGGTCCACTCATACTTTGTGCTGATATTTAATCAATTATAATGTGATTGGCAATGATTGAACATTAGACTACTTGATCAAACGGACCCTAATACCATATGACTTTATTCTCTGACATGAACATGAAGGCTGAGTTTGAAAGTAATACAAATACAAATATGCACAATGTTAATACATGCAAAATAATATAAAATACAAGGTTTTACACTCTACAAATTTATATTTGTAATCCTTTCAAATTGAACCTAATATACATACATTTAAGGGGGAAGAGATACAGCACAAAAATACCCATTAAAAATTTCTAACATATGGACATTTGATAGAGACCTACCATTACTAAGGAGGCCTCACCATTTGAGATTGATCGAGATAGTAACATTGTAATCATTTAAAGGTTGTTTGGTACTATAGCTGTTTTTTTAATAAACGTTTTGTAAAGGATTTATCTTGAAAAACAAAAAAAATAAGTAGTTGATAAACATTTGTTTGGTGTTATTTGACAGTGAGGCTCCATTGGTTGCCATTAGGTGCCCCATTAATTAGATAAATAGTAAATAAACTGTTTATTGTTGGAGGGAAACATTAAAAATAGTATTTCCCCTAATGGTTGGCTCTCACACTCAGAAGATACTTATTTAATAAACAATCTTATCAAATAGCATTTTAGGATAAATGCCTAGTTGGCATGGTTTTAAAAAACAACCTAGAAATAGAATCGTTTTAGCTACCGGTTTTTGGGTTGACGGTTTGACCGTCTGATTTGAATGAACGACTCATTCTGACAAAAAAATAAAAAATAATAATTAAAAAAAAATAAAGGCTAAAAATCATTGAATAGATCGATGATTCGACTGACCGAATCAACGGATCATTAATTGATTCAATGGTTTTTGACCAAAGACTAAATTTGAGATAAAACCGAACGGTGGCCTGAACGGTTCCTGTGCCAAACGGTTCGAACATGATGTTAATCAGTTCATAACCGATTATCCCATCCCACCATTTTCAAATGCTTTTATATACATTGCTTTGTCTTCATTTAATCAGTTCCATTTTAATTTCTTGAGGACTAAATATGCTCCATGTGCTTTCAGTTCCTGCAGGTTTTGGAATTATTACAATCAACAATGAGCTATTTTTCAAAATATGCTTTCGAAGTATTCTCGACCGAACCAAGAAATGTGGAGAAAAACTCCTGAAATAGTGGGAAATCGATCCTGAGCTTATCACTTTAAGCTTATTGCCAGATGAAGACTTACAAAAGTTGATGAGACGACGAGGCATAGCAAAACGTTGGAAAGCTGAGCTTAAGCTTGAGCTTGAGAAGCTGCAGAATGACCTTCGTAGCTCAGGCCATTTAGAGTCACAGGAGACATTATACTTGGGGTATATGGTACGCCATTTAATTTGCCGCCCTAGCTATCATTTGATGTTTTTTTTTTTCTTGATCATTTGATGAATAAACTAAGATATTATCTTTGATTTTCGGGTTTATGCTTTTCATTGGTAGGAAAATCATATTGAAGCTTTCTAAAGTAATATATAAAATCATATTTCTTAGCTTGCAAAAAATGTAAAGAAACAAACTTATATAAATATATATATATATATATATATATATATATATATATATATATAAAGTGACCCAGATAATAGAATGTAAGACCAGTTTGGGTTAGACCTGTCAATGATATTTAAAATTCTGTGGACCTACTGATTTTATCTGATTTGATTATCTTAGATTTAAATGAATCATATACAATTTTGATTGGATTTCAATAGAGACAGTAAGATTGGATTCAAATGTACCTCCATTCAATTCGATAAAAATCTGATTTCAATATAATTATATATAATATATTATTTATAATGTATTAGTATTAAAATATATAATTATATATAATATAATATATTAAAGACTTATTTTGAATAAAAATTTAAAAGGTTTCATATATTTAGTACATTATTGGATTTTGAACAATAAAAAATTAAAATTAAAGAATTTTTTCACACATCCAATTTAGCTGAATACGACCGATTACAAGCCTAGTTTGGGTTGAAGCTTTAATTGGGTACAAGAGTTTAGTCATCATGTTCTAAAAATGACATTATATCCGTCGATCTCTGGTCAGCATCGTTTATGGTTGAGACTAGGACGGTATCTGATAGACTTCGAGCCCCAATTTTCATTCTTGATTAATGAAAATATCCTTGGCAAATGCTTTCGCAATGGTTTGTCTTTCATAAATTCAATAATTTCACCTCTGACTATGAAATACGAATGCCCTTGACTGTCCATGTTAATTATTACTCCGATCCCGAAGATCAACATAATAGGATCGAAATCCATGATGTTATATCATATTAATGTATCCAGAGCATAGACTTGCTTTGAGTATTTTAATTTCTTTAAAATAACAGCATCGCAGACACGACCCGACTAATTAAGGTGAATAACGCATCACCGTGCACTGCCTCTCTAATTTACGAAACAATTGATTAAGGGCCAATTCCCAATTAACAGAAGAGAAGACTGATGACAAAAGAGTATAAAAGAGGGAGAGGATTAGGAACGCTGATTATTCATTGTTGAGGAAGATTGCTTCTTCCTAATATCCTAACTTTGTATTTTATATATACGTATAATATATAAAAGGAAGCATGTATATAGTTGGTAAGGGACCCACGTGGCACGTGGCTGGTCTGGTATCGGCAACAGTCTGGATTCTGAATTCTAATTCTGTAGGTGGCCGAAAACATGTTATTGCTGGACGTCAAGCTTGGACTCGAGCTGGAATGTACAGAGATTTTGACAAGGAAAAGGAACCCTCAACAAATGTTCCTCTCCTAATCGTCATCGTCATTATCTTCGTCTTAGAACGAGACACGTGGAATGATGTTTTGGGAAGAACAGAATAACGTGGAAGATAATGTGGTGTACCACCCCAATCCGAGCATGTAGGGACAGGACCACACACTACACGAACAAGTATGGGATCAGATTTTTATTGAATCGAATGGAGGTACATCTGAATCCAATCCTACTGTCTCTATTGAAATCCAATCAAAATTGTATATGATTGATTCATTTGAATCTAAGATAACCAAATCAGATAAAATCAACAGGCCACAGAATTTCAAATATCATTGACAGTTCTAACCCAAACCGGTCTTACATTCTATTATCTGGGTATATATAAGTTTGTTTCTTTACATTTTTTTGCAAGCTAAGAAATACGATTTTATATATTACTTTAGAAAGCTTCAATATGATTTTCCTACCAATGAAAAGCATAAACCCGAAAATCAAAGATAATATCTTAGTTTATTCATCAAATGATCAAGAAAAAAAATCATCAAATGATAGTTGGGGCGGCAAATTAAATGGCGTACCATATACCCCAAGTATAATGTCTCCTGTGACTCTAAATGTATATCAATTTTCTCTTGTTAGTATTATATCAACCAGAAAATTAGAAAATTAGAAAAGAAAGGAAACCATTAATCGATGACTGATATTAATGTTTGTAATATTAATAAAATTTTATAAAATTTAAGATAAAAAAATATTTCATTAACTATTAAAATTAATATGTTTTTAGTTCATGAGATTATTTTGGTTTCTTAAGCCATATATCCATATTACAATTCTTCTACTAGTTCCCAGTATTACATAAATACACATACATCCAAATTATTAAAAGCTTCACATAAGCTATTAAATTATGCTTTTCCATAGCATACCTACATGCATCTAAATCTTTCCAACATGTTCATGCACGTTCAAAGTGTATCATAATACAAATCTTATAATTGCCTTCCTAGCTAATACTCTGTTAAATCACTAGTTTAAACCTTTAACCAAACCATCCATTAAATAGGGGACTTATCAGATTTGCCACATGTTAACTCCAACAATCCATGTCAGCAATGTATTCCACCCTCTATTTGTAATTTTTACAATTAATATTAACTCTTCAAAGTTTCATTATTTAATATAAAACATATTTATGAAGTTGGGCTTATTTTGCACATTTGGCAAAAGCATTGGAGCTGTTTTTTTTTTCATGAAAAGAGGTGGATAGAGAAATCCATACTCTTTTAGAGCTCCAAACTAATTATATTTGTCTTGTAGAAGTATCCTTAGGCTGTGTTTGGTTTGAAGGAAAAAGTAGGGAAAGGAAAAGAAAGATAGGAAGAAAATCCTTACAAATCTTGTTTGGTTTTCCTATATTTCCCTTTCTTTCCCTACCTTTTCTTTCAAACCAAACATAATCTTAAGGAACCCTATAAAATGATTGAACCAGAAAATACAGTTATTCATTTTTTCGTAATAACATAGTGACAACAATTAATTAGATTTCTTAGGGCCTAATGGAGGCTTGTGAACTTTACTAAAATTTCTCTCTTATCTTGTGTTGAATTTATTGAATTCAGTTCAACTTTTCAATCACTGCATTTCACACATCTCTAGAAAGTATCCCCCGATGTTATGAAGTAATAATGATGAAAAATGCATCATGAACACATTTGCTGCAACTGTTATTATAGTATTCCCATGTGACCCCCAAATGAAACACAAACAGTCCAATTTCAAGATTAACAAACTGCGAAACCTACTTGGATTATCTCTAATTTCTATGCAATTTTGATTAGAAAATATGTATTCACTTGATAATAAAAGTAGAAAGAACAAAAGTGTAATATATGTATATATTTTT
This sequence comes from Nelumbo lutea, assembly GCF_056320005.1. NCBI lineage: Eukaryota > Viridiplantae > Streptophyta > Magnoliopsida > Proteales > Nelumbonaceae > Nelumbo > Nelumbo lutea. Next base: position 40,784,342 of record NC_142688.1, read on the forward strand.
TATATTCTACATAGGATGATGATGATGATGATAATGATGATGATGATTATTAGAAGCCATAGCATTCATGGAGGTTTTGATAATTCCTTTTATGTTTTTTTTTTTTCCTTTTAAACTCTTACATGTATATGCTTTGAAAATAAAAAGGATAAAAGACTTAAACCTTCCTTTATATATGTTTTCTCTAAATACTGAATTCTCCCATCTTTCTTAAATTGGACTAAGACATTCCCAATCAGAGTTATATCTAACAGAAACATGAAAAGTCTCTTTTACCCTTGTTAATTCTTCAAAAATTTAAAATAAAGACAAAGAACATGCATCAAATCCCATATTGAGTTCAATTACCATGGTAGTTAGTAGACCTCCCTCTGTTATCAAGATCGCGGTTTTATCCTGTCAATCTTTGCCTCATTAAATTCAAATCTGAGGGAGCATTCCTCTGGTCAGGATTGTCATGAGAATCCAAACCAAAGAAATCCAAGGATTCAATTCTCTCATGCTAGATGAATATAAACGCTCCATTATTCTCTTATTCTTTGGGAAAAAAAAAAGAAGAATGGGTATTTGTATTGGAGAAACATGATAGAGGACAGAACTAGAAAAGCTTAGAAAGCTGTAGATAATGCAATTAATTATATTATGGTTGTTGGAACATAGTAGTAGGTACCATACTCTCCTATTTCATCCTTTCTTCTCCGAAATTGGAGGAAAGATGATGTTCCAGCGAATTGGTTTCGACCTATTAGGATCTGAGATTGAATGTTGCAACATTGAGGAGAGGTAGGAAATTCAAATCGGGTCCTAATATGACAATTTTTGCGGGGATGCAAGCTTGGGGCATTTGCTCATGAGAACCATGGATTCTATAAAAGGATTGGCTTTGCTTAAAGAGAGAGAGAGTTGTTTAGATGCCATGTATTGAATTATGAAGGTAACATTACCAAAAATTGATTTTTTTTCTATTGCTGTAAGAACTATTTCTCTCTCAACTTTCAACAAACAATATTAGTTTTTGATATTGTCAGTTCATCTGTATACTGGTATTTAACAAAACTGAATAAATCCCAAGAGAAAAGTTGGGCTAATTTTGACAACTGTCATGCTTGAGATGAGAAACTATGGTTCATCATTGCTCTTACCAATTCATATATTAAACAAAAATACTATTTCTTTTTACACTTTTCGTTTTTTGGATTTTGAAAAGGAAAAAATTGGTCAATAGGATTGTGGTTTCTATCAACCAACTTACCCATTTTCTTTTTCAGAAATGTGTGGAACCCAAAGCAAAATTGATTTTTCTAGTATCACTAAACTAGATAAGTGATACACTTTTCAGACTTGGATAAATTGATCTTGAAGAAGGGAATCTTTCTCTCTGAATTCTTCCTAGGGTGTCATTATTAAATGAAACCTATTTTTCAGGTGCAGTCTCACCTTCTATAATTTCTTTGTTTATATCAAATAGGGTAGGTAATTGTTTATTATCCTCAATTTGGTCCTCTAGAAAAACATATATGCTTTCTATTAATTCAATTATTCCATCAGATTTATGATTAATAATTCTATACCCTTTGCTATTTTTACTGTACCCTATAAAGGTACACCTTAGACTCTTGTTATCTAACTTACTTTTTTGCTCACTTGGCACTCTTACATAGGAACTAGCCCCCCCAAATTTTGAAGTCAGTCATGTCTGATTTTCTACCAATCCACATTTCATGGGATGTTAAGCTATTAACTTTAGTTAGAACCTTGTTTAGAATATATACAACAATACCTAAGGTTTCTCTCCAAAAGTGTATTCCTAGACTTGAGTGAGATAACATTGATCTCACCATATCCAACAAAGTCCTATTTCTCTGTTCAGCCACTCCATTCTGTTGTGGCATGAAGGACATGGTTAATTAGTGTACGATTCCATTTTGTGTACAAAAGTCACTAAATCAATTAGAAATATATTCTCCACCTTTATCACTTCTAAGAGTTTTCATTTTTCTACCCAATTGGTTTTTTACAAGTGTTTTATATTCTTTAAATTTCTCTAACACTTATTATTTTCTCTTAATCAAATACACAAAGCCAAATCTAGAGAAATCATCTACAAAAGTTACAAAGTATTCCATACCCCTATGTGTTTTTACATTCAAAGGGCCATAAACATCAGAGTGTATTATTGCTAATAATTCCTCTGATTTCTTTCCTTTCTTAAAAGGAAGTATAGACATTTTTTCACTAAGGCATGATTCACAATAATTGAAATTGATCTCTATTTTTGAGAATAAATCCATTGGACCTCATTCTCATCATTATGTCTTTGTTTATGTGAATTTCATATGCCAAATATATGCATTTTCATCCACATGATAAACACAATCATAATTAGAAAGAGCATCAACTTTATTAATAGTCAAATGATATAATCCATCAGACATATTCCCAAACATCAAAACTCTACAATGCTTCCCTATGGTCACTTTTCCTCCCCGTAAAGGCTAAAACGTACAACAAAACCCTTCTCATCTAACAGAGATACAGACAATAAATTTCTCCTAAAATTAGGTGCATACAGCACATTAGTAAGAATTAAATTCATGTTCTCATTTATGGGGATCTTCACTTTTCCGATTCCAAGTACATCAGTGTAGGTGTTGTTTTCCATAAAAATTTTGTGTTCTCTTGTCCTCATTTCCTTTAGTTCCAATAACATCTCTTTAGTTTTGCTAATTTCTTAGAGGAGCTAGAATCTATGCACCAATAAGAAAAATCGGAATCAATAAGTAGGATTCAAAGACTACACAGACTATGTCTTTCTTTTTAGTTTTTTCCTTTTCATTATTTGATTTATTCATCTTGCATTCAGGGTAATTAAATTTTGTATAGCCTTGTTTTCCACAATTAGAGCAATGTTTGCCCTTAGTTTTTTTGAAACCTTTTGAGAATTTAAAATTTTTATTGAATTTCTTCCCATTATTATTTTTGAAAAATTTGCCCTTAGGCTTTTCAGCCACTTGGGAAGTTTCAACTGGTTTGGGAGTAACCATTAAGGATGAAGGTTGGGATTTCTTCCTCTTCCTTTCAACCTCTAAGCCTAGTAAAGTAGGTAAGTTCTTTATGCTAACTTCTCTTTCAGATAGATTCAAAGTTGTTACTATAGAATTCTAGGAGGATGCATGGGAGGCTATTAAGAATGGTGGAGACCTGAATTTTCTTAGGAATGGGGTTCCCAGTGGCTGCCAACTCTTTGGCAATCACATTCGTTTTACTAACATGGTCCACCACAAAATCTTCCTCTCTCATTTCAAGGCCATAATATTTCTCAATTAGTAGTTGAACATAGGTTTCAGTTATTTTTTCATAACATGTCTCTAGCATTAATAAATTCATCAAAAACAACCTCTATATCAGGCTCCATAAAAGTCAACAAGCAATTTCTAGCCTTCCTATTATCCTTTTCCCATTTTTGATATTCACGAATCACAGTTAATGAATCATCATCAGTAGGCTTAGCAAGAACAAATTTATCTAAGACACAATCAACATTTTCCTCATTAAGTATCCTTCTAATCCTACGTTTCTAGAGAGCATAATTGCTGCCATTCAGTTTCTCAGTTTTATTGAGTTCTTGGGATAAGGCAGTAGTAGACATTTTTCAAAATAATAAGAGTATTCAAAAAATAAATAAAGCAAATGCATATATTAGTTGGTTGTATTTTATGAGACTATCATTCAAGTTCGAAGGCTAAAAAAATAAAGTAAATGAAGATAGAGTACTTAGTTGTTTACGCAAAAAAAAAAATTGCTAATCCATAGCTCAATTTATTTGGTTTGGCTCAAGTACTATGATCAACAAGTAGATTTAATTTGTCTAGCTCCCATTGCTCCTTTTAATTCAGCAACAGATTGTGCATTTGGCAATGATGCTTCTAAGAGGTTTGGAGCCTAAAAAAGGTTATCCTAAAAAAATGACAGTAAATAATTAATAAGATGTAGGAATTGGCGATTGCAAAATCAAACAAAAAATTGAAAGAGGAGAAATAAACAAATAAATAAAACTCTAATACTCGATTTGAGATGTTTGGGTTAAGCTCACTAGTCGAATTTGCCTTATCTAACAATTTTTTTTTGTAGTGAATGAAAACAGTAAAAGCCCTAAATTTATTTAGGGTTTCTTGCTTCAGATCTGAGTTTTAAGTTTATTGTTGAGATGACTGAGGTTACTGACTGTGATCAATCAAAATTTCATATGCGCAATTCCTTGAGTAGCAGATATGTTAATCTATGTGTGAAAACTCAAATAGGTTTCTCTCTTGAATGAAAAACAGTTGAAGAAACCCAATCTAGGGCTTAAAGTCATCGGAGCCTGAAGTCGGCATGGTTGGAGTTGCCGAAGTCGGCTATTCATTTGGAGATGAAAGGAAAAAACTCAAACTGGCTTCTGCTCTTGAATATGGAGGAAGACTATCACGACGAAGCTGATGAAGCTTTACTAATTTCTCGACAAAGAAGAAGAAGACCCGAAAATAGGGTTTCGGTGGAGGATGAGAAGAAGCCTTCAGACTCTCTTTTCTGATTTCTAAATCTTAAAACAAGGGTCGTGATTCAGTGTAGCAGCCCTATACTACCAGAATTATGCCAGTCAATGTTGTGCTCTGATACCAGTGAAGAACCGAATAGATGCAGAGATGGATGGCTAAGACTTGGGTGCTCCAAACTTGCATATAGGAACAATTGCCACACAATATGGGATCCGAGACACGTATTTCTCAAATAAAGAGCAAGAGAGAACTGCTGAATCTAATTAGAGTTGGAGCAACAGAGAGGATCTTTTCGTTTCTCAATAATGAGCTTATTTCTTGTGTATGAAGCAATTGGGAGTGACTCCTTGTATAGCCTTCTTCTCCAACGTTAAATTCCCAGTTATTAGGAACAAACATTAACCAAAATAATCAATTGAGATAAGTGCACCTCAACGGTAAAAATTCACGCTCCATCAGATTTGAGACAAGTGTCTCATGTTGACCAAGGATCTAACCAGTTGGTCATCTAGTCTACACTGGGTCAAATGGATATCCATTGACCTAGTAAGAGCTGGAATTAGGATCCATAAAAACCCAATATATCTCTATGAATAAAACATTTTCCAGTAAACAATCAAATAAAATTTCTTTTATAGAAAATAAATAAATAGATAATAATTTAAAGAAAAGTTGAATGATTGTGTGTGATGGTGTTGCATAGAGATATCCATAAAACAGTCATCTTCCATCAACATGTGGCTTGTCACATGGCCATTGGATATTCCAACATGTTGAGGATCAAACTAGGGCCTATGGCCACTCAACCATCAAATTCGTACTCTATCTTTAGAGTCAGTGGTGCTATGTTTCTGCTTGGGTTCAAGGTTGCAATCGAACAAGTGAGAGGAGGGTTATTTAAAGGAAGAAGAAGAAGAAAGAGAGGGAGCGAATAGGGCGAGTTAGATCATCCGTGATCTAGTTCACCAAGGAATTCCAAGGCTTGAGATGGTGGTGTAGGCACTGGTGGTCACGGGCGAATAGGTGGCCAATGTAGTTGCAATCCATCCTACTAGGTCCATCTGGTGTCACTACAGCAAAGCCATTGTCAAGTCTAGTGGAGTTAAGGTTAGGGCATCAATGGCAATGGTGGCCACCACCGTTGTCCTTGCCATCATTGTTAGAGGGGGCAAGTAGGAAAAGCATTGCAAAGCATGGGGGATGACTCTGATGTTCTTGTGAAGAGAAGGGAATTTGAGCCACTTGATTTCCATAGACCTATCTTGGTTTACACTAGGAACCATGATTTTGAAGTTTTTCTTCAACCCACTCCTCAATCCTAGTGCAACGACTTGGTTTTCCTCAACAATGCGATGCTTCGGCCATGACTTAAAGTAGAGGCTTTTGTTAAAAGAACTTTATAGATGTTAGAGCAGAATTTCCTTTCCTTTTGGTGGTTATATAAGGGAGATAGGTATGCTAATTTTTTGTTGCCTACTATTACCTTCACTTCCAAGTTGTGATTAGCATTTCCCCTTCAATTATTTTTATCTTTTTTAACATGATTTCTATTTTTTTATTAATCGTTTTATTGTGTCTAAATTTTTTATTCTTAAAATATTTTATATTATTTTATTGTTTAATATTATTTCTTATTTTTATCAATATTTTTTATGTATCTTTTAATATTATTTATTAACTATTTTATTATTTTTAAAATTTTTATTTTATTATCTTTATTCTTTTATGATATTTTCTATAATATATTAATATTTTAATCATTTTCATTTTTTTAAACAATAGTTTGAAGAGTAAAAGATGAAAAGCAAATTTTCCATGGATTGCTTTTAGAGATTTTTTTTTTCTTTTGCTTTTCAGATTTCAAACTTCAGATTTCTTGAACTATTTAGGGGAAGAAAGTTTGGATTAGAAGTGGTTTGGTTTGGACCAAAGTATACTGCATCGGTAGTTAATATGCCTAGAAAAAATTTGTATCATAAGACTTTATTACAATTGACAAGCCTTTAGCATGTTAATTTGACAATAAACCTATTAATTCTTGGGCCGAAGCTTCAACTCTATACAAAATCGAGAGGATATTTTCATGTCAACTATGTTGTCCCTTTTTATATTTTCTCTCAAATAAACTCTCTTAATTAGTAGAAATTTTTGGTGAGGGTATTTGACAATGTTTTCAACTTGTCTTTAATCGGAGAATGGTTGAAGCGTTTATAGTGTTAATCCCATTTGAAAACTAAAAATTGACAAAAAAAAACCATTAACCCATTTGATCTTGTTAATGGGTCACGAGTTACACACTACATGTATATCTAAATTTTTGGAGGCCTTAGCTTTGCATTTAATTATTTAATTGGGTTATTTTAGTAAATGTTTTGATATCTATACATTCTAAGGATCCCAAGGAACATCACCTTGCTACTTTTGCCAAAGAAACCCTTTTAACCTCAAATCCTCATTTTTAGCATTTCTTCATTTATAAAATAAAAAATATAAAAGTTAGACTAAATTAAAAATAAGTCAGTTTAGCCCATAGTGGACCGACTTCATGCCATGTCAATGGCCCATGGGTTGCGCTTGTATGATCCACTTTGTCATGTCATGCTATGTTAGCCTGTAGGCTTCAAAACCCAAGCCCGGAATGGTCCATTCTAACAAATAGGCATCTTGGTCCAGCCATTACTATTCCCTCAGTTATCTCCAGCATCTGAAAGAAGTCACTTTTGTAGTAGCTCTATAGTAGTTATTTGTAATTTTACTAGACATGGTAACGTGGTTAACAATAGAGCTGCTCATGGTTTGCTTTAACTGAACTGTGAGCCTATTTTCCAAATCGAACTAGTAGCATCGGTTTTTGGAAAACCGGTAATCAAAGCTGGTCAATTAACGCTAACCACCAGTTTATTAGTTCATCAGTTTTTTATTTTTATAATATATATCATAAATAAATAATTTAATATATAAATATATATAATGTATAAATTAGGGTCCTGTTTAGTGTATTTTTTTGGGAAAATCTTTTGGTAGTTCTGACAGTTAAAAGACACATTAAGCTTTTGTAAGAAGATCTGAACAGCCCAAAGCACGTTTGGAAGATACACGTCTTTCCATGTATTTTTCCATGTGAGAATAAAATATGAAAGACACAAGAAACTTTATTTGGAGCTTCCCTAAATCAGCTCAAAATGGGCTTTTTCGTGTTTTTTCGGCGTTCCATCTTTTGGCAGTTAAATGGAAATACACTAAAAATCGGTCTTCCCGACATGTAAACAGCCGAAAGACCATACAGAAAGATGCACCAATGGCAGCCTAAGGCTTGCTCTCTCATTTGCACAATCACATTCTTCTTTTTGGCTCATAGTTTATGAAATTTATCTTAATAAAATGGGCATATTACGGATTATTACACTATATTTTGTAGTAGTGACATAAGGTGATATTAAGAAAATCATAAGTTGATATTGAATTTTGAGGATGATTTGCTCTTTTACTCTTTCCATGTTGTGGTGGACGTTTAGTTTTAAAGACCATGCTAAATCCTCGGTTAATTATGTTGAAGGCTCTTTCTGTTTCTCCATGAACTACTGCATATGTAACGATGTTTCAAATAATGTTTTAACGTTCTAAAACTCTAATCCAATTATTTGAATATTTTGGCAGCATTACAGGCTTTTCCTTTCTCTACTTTGCACTTTTGTGATACGAGAAATGGTGAAGCAAATTCAAGAATTGGGAGCTCTTGGCAAGGCTTTTTGTCGATCTTCTAAAAAACCCATGTTTTGTCTTGTAGCAAGTACTTTCACTTGAAAAGAAAGAAACAATCTCAATGGTTTGCTTTCATCTAGAGAGATATTTTACCTATTGTATTCCATTACCTTGCACACACACATACAGTCAAGAGTCGAAAGCCAATGGTGTAGATATAGATAAAAGATTCAAAGATGGATACAATCTTGATGCGAGAACTGGATTTCCTGACTATAATATCTATTTCATTAATAAGCAACAATAAGCTGCTTCACTTGCTTTTCTGACAACTAAGAATACTACTTACTTTTTCTATGTACAAAGTGTTTTTTTTTGTGAAAGGATGGAATTCCTTTCCATTCCCTTTGTTTAGTTCATGTAGTATTTATGTGTGAGCTGCATGTCAACTACATGTATCATTAATGACGGAAAAATGACCCTCCATCCCTGATCATTGATGGAGATGGGTTCCGACCCGAATGGCCAAATCCTTAAGATTTTTAAATTATTTTTTTTTAGAAATTTGATTTATATAAATAATAAGGAATATTTTTAAAATATAAAAATATTTTCAATATATTTTAATATATAATCTAAATAATACTATATATATATATATATATAGTATTATAGATATATATATATATATATAATATAATTGGGGTGAGAATGGGGCAAGGAGTTCAATCCCCATCCCTAGTTGAATATCACTATCAATCTCCATCTCCTAAGGCAATCTCTATCCTTGACCTTGATCCCATTAGGTCGGGGAAGTCAGGTACTTGGCGAGGATAGGAAAAATTTCCATCCCTACCTCAAACTCAATGGTAAATTAATAAAATATCCCCTACATTTAATGCTAATTTCTAAAATATCTTTGAGTTTCACCTAAATTCCTAAAACCCTAGGATGATATAATTCTATTTCTAAAATACTCCCAAATCATCATATCCAATTCCAAAAACACCCCTAGATTCCTATAATCCTATTTCTAAAATACCCCCAAATTAGATGTATTTTTAGGTCGTTGCCTTAGGACAGAGAAAATTTAAGGTTTGCCCGTCTCCAAGGAGTGTGCTCTGCCCCAAACTCGCCCTACCACCAGGAATAGTGTAGTGGTAGAGTATCTTAACTATGGAGCATGGATGGAGCGGGGGTGCCCAGTCCAATTGCCAATCATACTTTAGATAACTACTAGCGGGAACCCATGTGATGCACGGGATTTGTTAAGTTAAAGATAAACAATAGAAACATGTAAGAGTATACAATTGTTTTAGATAATAGTTAATAATCATTTATATTTTATATATTACTTTTAATATTTTTTTTATAATACAAAAATAATAATAATTAATTTTAGATAGGGTTGTTTATCAAACTTAGCCCCCCTAGAGATGGGGAAATTTTCATCTCTATTCGCAGGAATGGTGTGGGAACGAGGAGATCATTCCCTGCCCCACGTGGACCTCGATTCCCGCACCATGGGATCCTTGCTAATATAGATGTATATATATGCATATGTTTATATTTGTATACATGTACAAGACATATGTTGATCTTTTTAAAAATATGGTTGAATATATTTGAATCTTTCTAATAAGATTGTAAATTTTAATTATTTTATTTTTATTTTTGAAATAAAATAAAAATAAAAACATAATGGTTGACATTAGAAAGAGTCATGGGGAGTGGGGATCCCTATGGAGACGGGGATGGGGATAGCTTTATCCTCGTTAGTAGGGATGGGGACAGGGAACGTGGATGGGGATTTTCATGGGGACGAGGATGGGGAGAGGCTCATCGTCTCTACCTCGCCCGGTTGCCATTCCGAATGAAACTAATGAACCTAACCAACCCAATTTCTAGTATTTCCAGTTGGCTTTGGTTCCACAATTTCCCAACTCAGGGTTAGATTTGTTTCACTTTGGTCATTTATTAACTGACTAAAATTGAACTAACTAACCATAGCTATATATTAATATTTTTATATTTTAAATCTAATATGTAAAATATTTAATGTTTTTATGTTATTTAAATTTTATTTCTTTAAAGTTATTATGTAATCTTATATATTTTGTTACATAATTATTTAGCTACTTTTAATATTTTTATTTAAATAATTTTTATTTATGTTTTTAACATATTATTTAGTTATTAAATTCATTATATAATCTACATAATTAGAATTTATATTGTCATTACATAATTTCATTATGAATTTTATAAAAATATAAAATTATTAATAAAATGAATATTATTAAACCTAATATAATTTTTTTTGTGTTTTTTATAAATACTTTAAAGTTATTAACATAATTTCATTATAATATTTAAATAATTATTAAATATTTTAATTGAAACTTTCTTTAGATAGATATAGATGAAAAGTGGGGGAGAGGACAAATAGGAATTAGAGATAATTTAGGAGATAAAATAGGAATTAGGGAGAGATAGAGATAATGTAGGAGAAAGTGGGGGATAGTTAGTTTCCTAATAAAAAGGAGATAAGCCATGTTAGGTGGCAACTCTTAGGCTATGTTTGGTTTAAAGGAAAAAGTAGGGAAAAAAAAAAGAAAGAGAGGAAACCTTTACAAATCTTGTGTAGATTTTCCTACCTTTCCTTTCATTTCCCTACCTTTTTCCTTCAAACCAAACATGGCCTTAGTGCTTCTAAAGGGAATCTTGTATCCCCTCTAGAATTGCTCGGTTTGGATAACGGAGAAAAGAGAGGACTGCTAACATAGCAAGCTCTACTTTAGTATGTGTGTGTATATATATATATATATATATATATATATATATATTATATATTATTAAGGATATTTATTAATAATAATTATTAACAAAATCCTCTCTTGACATTTGGTGTAAAATTATTATAATGCCAGTATTAGTTATTAAATCAATTTAATTACCTTATCACCATATTGCCCTTACTAAGGCTTCAATTGGATTAAGAATTGCTCCACCCAGTCTAAATGTCCAATAACTCCTTTTGCTTTAAAATTGTAACAAAAAACCTCTTCAAATTTACATCACAAGGGTCACAGGTTGGGTTCAAGAATCGTATATTTTTAAGCTGGGTCAGATCGAATTCAGGTTGGAGTGTTGGAGGGTCGGGTTAGGGTTGAGGTAAACCTCTACCGAACCCGATCCATTGATATCCCTACCTGAATGGCGAATCAGCCTTATCAAATATATTTTTATGACTAAAATGCTCTTAAACACCCAACTACCTTATCTAATTGTTGATTGTGCTATTTGAAAGTACTCGAAGTAAGCTGCAAAATGGTTTTGGGGTTGAATAATAATAAGGATATTTCTGAAATATTGAAAGATAGATTAAATATATCAAAGGGTAATTGGCAATCTACTAACACTCGTTAGTCGTTTCGTTTAACGTCAAATTATTGGGGTTCGTTGGAAGTTTTGAAAAGTTACGAAAATTTTAAGAGAAATGACTAATTTTAAACAATTTCCCATAAAAAAAGGCTATTTCTAGTTATCTTTGAAAAACATGAAAGATCTTTTGAAAAGATTTGCCAAACAGGCCCTTTAAATTCTATTCAGGCCCATCCCTTGCTATTTTAGCCCTTTAGGGCCAGTTTGGGTTGGGCTTCCGAAACCCAAATGGCTTTTGTAGCAAAGGACAGCTACGGTGGCCCTATTTGAGACAACAGGTGGAAACTTTCTTTCTTCCATCACTCAACCGTACGTTTTCATTATAAAGATTGAATCACTGTCCATACCATCTATAGTTTGGTAGTACGGTAAGCACAAGATAGATTCCCTTAAATTTCAGTATAATTTGGTAATTAAATAATATAATTAATTGAAATATAAAGACAATATCAAAATGGAATATTTAACAAAAATGGCATTTCCGTAAAAACCCCGCAAAGTAACGGCCTTTATGCTGACGTAAGCTTTGATTTCTTCTTCGAGAGTTGCTTGAAATAATAACTGTTCACTCCCGGGTAAAATCTCTCCCTCTCTCCGAAATTACTGGAAAAATGGAAAAGTGGAGACCAGTTTGTAACCTCAGATGCCGTATTTGGATTTAAAGGACAAAAATTTCCTCCTTTAATGTTCAAATTCCCAATCTACCCAGACTCTCCCTGTTGTTGCTGTGGTCATACATGGTGCTATTTTCGTCTTTTCAAAAACTTGCGACTCTAAAATATCCGCTCTCATTTAAAATCTTCCTCTCGAGCGGAAAACCACCGGTCTTGAAGGCATCGACCATCATCATCAGCCCTCGAATTTTCATCCGATGGTCGTGGTAAGTCGGTGTTTGGGTACAAGCGTTTTATTTTTCCTTAAAACCCTAGATAGTTCGTACGTGCAGCCCAGCACAGCAGCCTCTGTGAGTCCTCCTCTGTCTCACTCCCTGCAGCAAGAAATACGTGAATCGTCTTTTAACTGTTCGTTTTCGATAGATTTGTTGAGGAGGAAACCGGAGATTGAAGAGGATGATCGAAATTGATAGGTTTTGATGTTTTGGTCTGCCATGAGAGGGGAAGAAGAGGTCTCAGGGTCAGGGGTGGATGTTTGAGTTTTTTTAGATGCTTTAATGGCGGAAATTTCAGGTAATCTTCTTGGGTATTGTTGATTTTTGGTTCTTTTCTGTTTTGTGTGGTGGGTCTTGGGAGAAGAGTGCCGGAGTGTTGAAAAAGTTGAATCTTGGGTTGATGGTTTGGTGTTGCTGGGATCAGGGGAATCAGGGGAGTATGTTTAGAAGTATCTGAATCTGTGTTCCATAGAGTTGATTTGGGGGTTCGCTTTATCAGGAGCCTTCCGCCCATGCCTTCCGTCGGTATGAGGAGGTCCACCAGGGTTTTTGTGCCGAAATCGATTGTGAAGGATGATGGGGCCAGGGTCCTACGGTCGGGGAAGCGGTTGTGGTCGGAATCCGAGAAGCCGAAGCTGGGCAGGGGCTCGGAAGGGGACGAGTGGTTCCGGCTACTGGATAATTCCGGCGATGCGGACGCCGTTGCATGCTGCAAGGACAATGGCTGGCGCGAGGTTGTTCAAAACAGTGGGGCGACTGCAATGGCTTTGTCCGGCGATATGGGGCCGGTGGAGTCTGTTGGTGCAGTCTCTGCAGTTTCGATTGTTGACAAGAGTGTAGATAGGATGTACGGGGTTGTTTACTATCGAAAGCGCCGGAGATTGGACATGGGCAGAGCAGAGAAGCTCTCCGGCGACCGAATGTACGGGATTTCCTTCGTCCGGAAGCAACGAAGAAAGAGGTCGAAGGTGTCCTTAACTGATTCATCGAGATTATCACATAATTCTACGAAGTACGTTCTGGCGGGAAATCTTGCTCCACATGTACATTCGCGGCAAGTGTCGTCACTAGATGGGTTTCTCCGTCAGGGATTGCTTTTGGTGGTTGTTGATTCCTCTTGCAGCAATTCTCGACAGTTTGCATGTTTTCTTTACTCGCTTCTGAGCTACATGATGCGGGCCAGGCTAGGACTGTCGAGGGTTGCTGCATTTATGTGCTTGAAGCCAATTGCCACAGTATTTTCTCGTCGAGGCATCCATTTCTTGCATGTAAGCAGGCTTCATGGTTGCCGGAATAAATGCATTTCTGCTTTCTGTTTTTGTAATTATTGTTTATGTTTAGATTTCATTCATCTCGTTGTCTCACTGTAGTTTCTATCTTTTTCTGTTTTCAGGCTCTTTATGGCAGAAATGGATGGAATAATGGTCTGTCTTCGTTTGGGTTATGCAAAATTTTTGGGGCTCAACAGTTTATACCTCTGTTCTCTGTTGATTTTTCTGCAATTTCATTCCCCTTTATGTCTTTGCATTCCAAAATGTTTCTTAGATCTGCTTATCTTCCCGATGTTCTTCTTCAATATGTGATGCATTTCTGCACAAACCCACGAAGGTTTATTGAAGAAAAGAAGTCTCATTCGTTCAATCGTGCCGAGATAGATCTTGATACCAGCAAAATTGTGGACCCAAAAAATACTTCTACACAGAGAAGTGAGGTGGATCCCATTGTTAGAGCTCCTGTGTCATCTTGCCGTAGTGTATCGAGTAGATACAGGGTGAGTAATCGTGTCGCTCATAAGAGGAGGAGTAGTCTGAGAGCAAGAGCTAAAAATCCGTCACTGGTGGATCTGCACGATTCTTCTAGTGGCGTAGGTGCAGATTTACTTAGCATCAGAGATGGTTACACTTCGTTGTCTTCTCCCATGTACAGTCGCAAACAGAGGAGGCCTCTAGGAGAAAATATCAAGGAATTGAAATCTACCTTGGAAGAAGTTAGGCAGAACATGGATTCCATTGTTTGTAGTGCCAATGTCTTGGTTATTGAATCAGATAAATGCTATAGGCACGAAGGGGCTAAGGTTACATTAGAGTGCTCAACGCCCAACAAATGGTTATTATTTGTTAAGACACAAGGATCATTGAGATATTTCCACAAAGCACAGAAAGTGATGAGACCCAGCACTTCTAATCGTTTCACCCAGGCCATGATTTGGGCAGGAGAAAATGGCTGGAAACTAGAATTTTCTGATAGAAGAGATTGGTTTATATTCAAAGAACTTTACAAGGAATGCTATGATCGGAATGTCCAGGCTGGTTCTGTTAAGACTATCCCTGTGCCTGGGGTACTTGAAGTTGAAGGGTATGAGGACGACAAGTATGTGCCCTTTGTGCGAGGTGATACTTACATCACAACAGATGATCTTGAAGTAACAAGAGCTTTGACAAAGAAGGTTCCAAATTATGACATTGAGTCTGATGATGAGAAGTGGCTAAATGAACTTAACAGAGATTTTTGTGATGGAGAGGATGGTAGTACTGACTGTATCTCGGTAGAGAATTTTGAGAAAATAGTTGATGCATTTGAAAAGGCTGCGTATTGTAGTCCAGATGATATCTCTGATGAGAACAAAAATGTTGACCTCTGTTCATCTTTGGGGAGGAGGGACATGTTGGCAAGAGTTCATGATTACTGGCTCAAAAAGAGGAAGCAGAGACGTTCAGCCTTGCTTAGGGTTTTCCAGGTATAAGTGCCATACTGTTTAACTTTGGTTGCATATGTACAACTTTTTTCCATCTTGTTTTGGTATGTTCACATGATATGGGGGCTTTTGTCATTAAACTGTGGTCAGCAGCTTTCTTTTCCTTTGGTGGTTGAGGCTGTGGAAATCAAGAATTGATAAAAACCATTGTCTCTGTATATTATACTTGTGAATCATGATTGAACTTATATTACTGGTTATATTCAATGTTTTAAAAGGTGTGGGAGGCTTATGCATAGAGGTGCGCCTCTAGGTGAGGTGCCCGCAAAACGCCATGAGGGTATGCCAGAGGTGCTGACACCTCTGAGGCTTACACATCCTTGTGTTCGGGAGGCTTATGCCTCTTATGTTCTGAACTATGCCTCATGCCTCTAGGTAGTGAATGCCTCACGTTGCCTTCACGTTTTAAAACATTGGTTATATCTTTCAGGAAGCCTATTTTCTTGGAATTTTCTTCATTTGAAGTTTTCCCTTCTCTTGTACCTTGTAACTCATACAGAATGTTCCAAGTTGCTGGTGTTTCTTTGTTTTTCTGATCATTTCTTTGTGGCTTGAATCTTCTTTTGGTGTATTGTACATTGAACATATGGATGCATTTTGTTTTTTCATTCTTTCTGGGCAAATAACAAGTATGAGTTACGCAATGTGAATGGAGCTCATGCTTTACAAGTTTCCATCATATTATCAGTTATAGCATGAAGATTGTGTACTGTGAGAAAACAAAAGAAACTGAATGTTCAATGAGAAAATTTGAATTTCATTGGTAAAAAAATGATGTCATCAAAATATCAGGTTTTTAATGAAGTATCATTAAATGACAGAGTGAGTTTTCAAAAGATGAACTTTGAGCTAAATTTGGCATTTTGCTGGCCGCCCAACCTTTTGCGTTCTTAGATATTGTGAATAAGCACAGAAGTTGTTCCTGTGGTGATTGCTCACCTTTTATTTTAAGGAAATTTATGGTTTACTCCCCCTCACATATTTTTATTGGTTTCCTGATGTATTATTCCCAAACCCCCACCTATGCTACAGTACTCCCTTGAATTGTGATAGATTCCCCCACCTGACAGTGACACTGCACCTAGCTGTACAAACCCATAAAAATTTATGAGGTGGAGGAATTTATAAAAACCCCATTTTAATACTAGCCATTATTAATGTTTCTCTGATTTCAAGTCCGCTGGAAATTTCAATTCCATGTGTCTCAGATTGTGGACTGTACACTCATGTGACCCTGCATATTTTTTTCTCTACCCATGTTTCCTCTGGTAAAACATCATAAATCTCGAATCCAAATTAAGGGTCGACTGCTAGTTTGAACTCATTTGGCAGCATAAATATGATTTGAGTGCCAATGTTTTCACAGGAGTGAATGAGAATAGGCTCATAGGATGTATGGAATGCCCTGTTCAGGTTAGAGAGGAAAATAAAATCAGAGAACAAGATCTGGAAAATATCTGGGTGTGTCGATGGCCAAGTGTTAATTTTTTTTTTCTGATTTTAATAACTTGAAACCATATTTTTGATGTGACAGCCCTGTGGTTCATTATTATTACTGTGGCAAGTTTATGTGCTTTCTGGATATGATGGGTGTTAACTTTGGTGTATCATGAATTTGGATATATGGTTGTTAGGCATCTGATTCTTATGCTGAATTATGATCCTTTCTGATACAGTTTCAATCGCCAAGGAGAGCCCAAGTGGTTCCAAAGCCCCTTATCCGTAAGAAAAGATCATTCAAGCGACAGGCTAGTAAACAATTTGGAAGAGGAAAGCAGCCAAGTTATTTACAAGGTAAATTTCTGATGACCAAATTTGTAATTTATTTGCTACTTGACCACAGAAAAAGGGAAGAAATAAAATCTGGAGCTCCATTTGCATAAGATTTTCTATGCAATGTTTGTAAAATACCCACAGATAGTGCTGCTTGGGTTTGGTAAACAATGAAATAATCAAACATATGCAATTTGCCTGATTTGCATATCCAGTGTTTGTGTTTCTGGTCAATAGGTGGTTGAAGAACATGCATTGATACATATTGGTGAACACAAACGAGCATTTATTTGTGTCTGACTCAACTCAATTTATGTTGATCTACAGCCTTAGCTGCAGAACATGATACCATGGCGGCCATTCGCAGAGTCCACGAAGCAGAAGGCTCTGCAAGAAGATCATTGGAGGTTGCAGTAGCGAAGCGCCAAAAAGCGCAGATGCTCATGGATATTGCTGACTTGGCTGTATACAAAGCAACTGTTGCCCTGAAGATAGCTGATACTGCCCGGCTAGCTGAACCCCAGGATGCTGCAGTGTCGTCTTTCCTTGGTTGATCATGGGAAGCATGTTCCTCAGTAGGGTGAAAGAGTGATATGGTGTATTTGATTCAAAAAGAAATCATGTAATTTTGTACATAGGATCTGTAATATTATCACAACACCAAACCTGTAAAACATGAATTTTGTTGTTTGCCAAGGAAAAGAAGAAATACAGCCAGTTGAAGGCCTCTCTGTATAAACAAAGAGCAAAAGCAATCTGGAAATCCTTGCGCATTGGCGTATGCAGCTCGCAGGAGATGAGCATTCCAAGTTTTAACCAGGCTCCGACATGTCGGTGCAATTCTCAACGTGCTTGTCTTGTCATCGAACGCCACGGAACTTGAAATTTTGATTTGAGCCGAGTCATCGACTTGAATGAACTTATCGTTTGCTCGAGTGTGCGGGGATTGCACAAATTCGGACCTTCTGCAGTTGGTGTGCATGCCTGCATGGATGTCGTCGGTTCTAGACTTGGGGCTGTCAACAGATTCTGGAATTCTAATTGACACATCATCATTATTATTTTGGATTTGGATGTTACAACTTACGACTTGCATCTGATGAATAATTGGATTTAAAATCAAATTAAGGTCTCATTTGTGAGGGTTTTTAATATTGAACATCAGTCCCAATCAGGTAGATACTCATAGTGATCATCAAGCCCTATTAAAATTTTTTGACACCTATTCCTTAAAATACCTCTACCTCTAGCCTTGAAAACAATTTTTACTACAATTGACACAACATTTATTAAGTGTTTGTTGAATATACTTACAATGCTTTTCCTATTAGGCTCCACTTTGTGGGAAGTTACTAATATGCACTTATCCAAGTATTTGTTTTTTTGGAAATATTTATCAGACAAATACATTATTTTGATATTCTTTTATTTTTTAGGTAAATAAGATAGTAATCATTTTTAATCATAAAAAAGCCATTATATAAAAGGGAAATTTTGTCCTATCAAAGTATTGTCAACTTTTTCTCACGTTCAAAAATTAATTACCCATTTGGGAGATAGGTAGGTAAAACAATTTTTTTTTTTTTTTTTTTTTTTTTTTATGACCCACATAAATGTGGAAAAAGAATATGGGTAGCTTGATAAATGAGAATTTTTTCCCTCTCAAAATCCAGAAAATCAAAGGGCCCTTAAATCTAAACTCAAATATCCCTGTTCTGTACTGGCATTCCAAATATTGATGTGGGATTTTTGGATTTTCACGGTGAAGTAGCTCATATTTATTATTCTTGTACCAGATAAACTACTCAGAGTATCTTCATGTTGTAGTTACTCAACTGACACTCGGAATGTTGATGTGGGATTTCTGCATTTTCAACGTGCTACTGTTTCGGATAAGCTACTCAGAGTCGGAGTAGTTTCATGTTTTAGCTTTTAGGTACTCAACTGGCATTCTAAATGTTGATGTGGGTTTTCCGAATTTTCATCTGTTTCCACTCTTAATTCACCGTTAATGTTTACCATTTTATACAGAAAAGAGGTCTAAAAAGGGGTAAGATATAAAAACCTACAAAGGTTTCTGACAATCATAAAAACCTCTCCTATATCTTCACTTCAACAAATACCTCCATTGTAATTTAACAATCATGCAGTTACCTCTCTTCTGATGCAGTGCATTTTTTCTTCGAAATGCTATTTTTACCCCTTTACCTATCTCCATCTCCATTGAGGTATGAATATATCACGAGAATACCTTTAACCTGTATGAATTATCTCGATCAGACTTCTCTCCCAGTTCTGTTTAAACTTTAAACTTCTCCACCCCTGAAACATATGGTTTGTATGATAGATGAAGTTCCCACGAAATCTCCGACGAACTATCTACATTCTCTGAACTTTCTGGTGGGTGAACCTTACCTGCTTTCTCCCGTGGACGAACGTTACCCGCATTTGCATTCTCAACCATGAGAACAACACAAAACCTAAGAAATGAATCAAATGATGTAAACTCCAAGCAAGTAGAGGCTGGGCACCATCTTGTTTCACTACCCATACACTTCCCAACCTCATGGAAATTCAAAACACAAGTTAACTTGATCGATCCTCGAGCATTTTACAAACTACTGTAGAGGTTTGCATCTTACAGTAAGATTAGTTCAATGGTTGATCATTAGTCTCTTAGCTTGGTACCCAACTCTGCTACCATAGTGGGTGCATACCTAGGTGAGAGACTACTAAAGATTAACAGATTGCCAACTTGAAACATAGCATCCAACCCAAAAGACTATTCCTATTAACGGTTAGCTCATCAACAGATCATAGATCCACCTCACATCAATCACATGGCTGATTAAGTTAAACAAGATGGAAAAGTGTAAAATTGGTAACTTGGAAAAACAAATGCGTTATATCAGTGAAGGAGTTGCATGATTTTTCAAAACTACAGGGGAGGTGAGGGTTAGAATAAAAATAAAAATACAGGAGATTTATTTATGATTGTCAGAAATCTAGGGGGGGATTTTTATATATTACCCTATAAAATATAAAATGAAAGCCCCTTAGACACATTACAAATTAACAATTCAATGTTGATGTTATAAGACCAATGTCAGCAAAATGAATTATTTATGAGAAGTACGGAAAGCAAAACTTTTGGAGGTCGTTTTGGTTGTTGGCACCGTATTTGACTAAGTAATGTTCTTCAAACCAACTTCAAGTTTGATTATAGTATAATGATTCCATCTTTATTGTTTGTTTTCGTTTTTCTATGTTGCCTAGGCGTTATTACTTTATTCAAATCTAGAAAGATGGTTTGACCCCCCCACCCATGCTACTCTATTTGAAAAATCAGAAAAAAAAAATGCCCTAGCTTAGTCTTATAAAGGGTCTCTTTTAGGTAGGGACCGTAGGGTTAACTACCTTACACCTTCCCTAGGGTTTACGTCAAATACTAAGACCTTTTTTATATGTATAAACAAACCATATCTTTGTTTTTTTCCTTTTTTTTTTTTCTTTTTTGTGATTTTAAGAAGAAAGTACACGTGAGGTCCACTGACCATACTCTTGTGGTGTCAATTGGAGTGGATTTGGTTTAATCCGGTTCTGTCTAATATCAATCCATTACAAATGGACTTTGATCCAATCCAGTCCAATGAATATTTTGGATCATTTTAGACCGGTCTCCAGAGACTGTCTAGTCTATTCAAATTACCATTAATTTAGATTCGTTTCAACTCAAACCTTAATGGACCAGATATTGGCTCAATCTAATATAAATTTATTATGGACAGACCAGGTCCAATCCAATATGTCATATTGGTCCGTCCAGTCCATCCAAATTCAATATGTCTTATTGGTCCATCCAATCCATCCAAATGGATTTTGATTTGGACGGAGTCCAACCCAAAACTGGTCCATTGACAACCTTGCTCCTGGGAGCCTGCAGCTCTATGGATTTGATCCTACGTCTCCTATTTGGAGGGTTGCCTAATGACCATGTGGACAACTTGATCATAGGTGGACTGTCAAGGAACAAAATATTAGGGTTTTGGTCAAATACTAAGGATCCGTTTGGAGCAGCTTAAGTTACGCAACCTCAATTTAATAACTTATTGCTCTATTTTCAGTGGATAAAATAATTAAATGAAATAAAATATTCAAGAATATATTACTCCACCGGTCCACCTAATTTCTGATTCAGCCATTAAGAAGCCCAGAACCTTCTTAAAAATTTATTTACTAAAATTTAAAGCGACAAGTTTTTCAGTTCACTGCTCATTTTAGCTGTAATCAAATGGCCCTATGTCTAAAATTTTTAACGTGTTGGGCGGACCTAGCCCAAGCCCAAAATTTTACATGGGCTGGGCTTGGATTTTCGGTCTTCTGGTTAGATTCGGGCTCAAGTAGTCTTTTTTTTTTTTTTAATTTTTTGGATCGGGCCCAGGCTTTGCACTTAGAACCTAGCCTGATTATACACATTTACACACACACACATATATATATATATATATATATATATATATATATATACACATATTACACATTTGTATATATATTTACATAAATGTATATATAATTTTAGAGCGAATTTAATGACCAACCTGAGCCCAACCCAAGTGTACCCAAATTATAGTGCAGGTTGGGCTTGGGTTGGGAAGATCAGACTTGACCTTGGGTTTGGTCCGGGCTCAGGCCTTAATCCCAAATTCTAAAGTCAGGCCTGAGTTGACCATAACCCCAACCTAACCCGTCTGACTTGCACCCCTACAATTACCTTAACTATTCACACGAGTAACCTAAAGGAAAAATCTTTTAAACTATTCCTAAGTTTAACAAAACAGACTAAATCTACCCTTACTATTTACAAAATCTCTTAAAATACCCTTAAGTTATTTTGGTTTAAAGGAAAAAGTAGTGAAAGAAGGGGAAAGGTAGAGAAACCTTTTACAAACCTTGTATGGGTTTCTTACCTTTCCTTTCCTTTATCTACTTTTTCCTTCAAACCAAATACAGTTGTAAGTTTTTTTTTTGATAATTGACAGGCCAAATATTGACAAAAATATTAAAATATCTATTTTATCCTTTATTATTCCTCAAATTTACAAATACATACCATGACTTTTCTAACGACTCCCCATCCTCATTCTCTCTCTCCCTTTCTTCCTCGCCCCATCTCTCAGCCACTACAAACGACCAACATATTTATAATATTACTTTTTTTAGTTTTCGTTCTATACAAGGTTCTCTGATATCCAACCATATTTCACATTTCAGATTCAAATAGAAAATTGTGTCATCCATCTATCGAAATTCAAAGGCACCGACGTGCTCCCCAAGTCCAAACATGCATTATTTAATATTGACTACGTTATCGTCTTTGGTTGATCTCCAGGACCTCTCCATTTCTACATACTCTAATTGCTCGAAGAAATCCTTTGGACCTGGTAGAGGATTCAGCTATTGAACTCTTTGTCTGCAAGGAGCAAGGCAATCAAGTTTCGTGCATTGTCATCGTCTCCAACATTGTTTTCAAGAGCAGTGTCCCTAAAATATTACCATCCCTCTCTACTTGTTTATGTTTTTCTGGTTTCATGGTCATCATTCATTTCTGCATCACATGTGGTTCATCATTGTCATAGCCCCTGTTTATGGTATTCCATGCACGTTGAATAATAATCTTTCTTGATTCAGTGGTGCAACTTTGTACCCTGACAACTTTTCATGTCGATTTTGCTATGCAAGGTAAGAGTGTTAATTGGACGGAATTTGGTCCAATCTGATCTGGTCCAACATGAGTCTATTACAAATGGATCAGGTCCAATCCAATTTGATAAATACTTTGAACTATTTTGGACGATTTCAAGTTTCAATCCAAACATGGTCCATTGACATCTGTTTTCTTATATTCTATCAATGGACCATATATTGGCTCAATCCAATCCACCCCAATATAAATCCATTACGGATGAACCAGATCCAGTCCAACCCCATTAACACTTTATACCATTAAGTCTAGACTGATCCAATTCAATATTTGTTGGTCCATCCAATCGATCCAAATTGATGTTAATTTGGACAGATTCCAACCCAAAACCTGTCCATTGACAACCCTGAACAAGATGCATTCTCCAATTAACTAATGGGTTTCATTTCTAGGTGTGACAAACCCTTGATGATACCTATTATTCTTCTCCTACCCGATACCTTCTTGGGGGTTTCTCAATATTAGGTGGAGGAAGGATTGGAATTGTAGAGTCTCAGATAAACTTGTTTTGGAGCTCATCTGATCACTTGAAAATCAGAGATGGAGTGTCGTTGGGGGAAAAATTTCCACTTTTTTATCTTCTTTTTGGATTTGAGGGACTGGGTCTATTACAGGAGGTGGTTTCTTGGTTAGTTTTGATGACCGAACAAAGAAAGAATTGAAGAAGTTAAACACCCCACTGAATTAGTTTTGATGATCATTTCCAATCCAAACCATTAACCCACAAGCGATTCTCACCAACCCAAACCATTGAGAAGGTGGAAGGGTTTTGAAAAGGGTGGAAGCAAAACGTTTTTGGGAAAAGATTGGGTGATAGAAAGTTGTGAACTTCAAGTTATGAGATGATTTTTATTTTCTTATGTTTATAAAATAAAACATATACATAATTGGGGAATTCTCAACCACAAAAGCGCAAATTTGGATTTTAAAAAAGTTATAATTGTCATTGCAATCACATGCGGACGGAATGTGATGGCATCTTAACGGTAGGATAGAGTTGGTCAATTGTCAAAAATACTTGGGTATTTTAAGAGGTTTTGCATAATAATAGGGGTAGCTTTAGTCCATTTTCTAAAACTTAAGAGTAGTTTGAGAGATTTCCCCTAAATAAAATATTATTCAACCTTTATATTATCTAGCTTTAGGTGTTTATTTGAAAGTGTATTCACAAGGCGTAGGGGTGTTCAGATTGACACTACATGTGTCCTATGTAATGAGGAGGAATCTCTTCAGCATCTATTCCTTAGATGCCCAATTACTAATAAACCTGTTCATGGGCCAGGTTTTGAGGTCAGGATTTAGCAGGCCCATTCAAGTTTTGGCAATAACTAAGCTCGTGCTCGGTCCATGAACATGTCTAATCACTAAGCTGATTTGGCATGCACTGCTGGTTGGCACTATATGTTGGGATTGTTACTAGTGACTACAATGAAGCCTTCCTATTTGCACATAGACCTGTTAATGAGCTGGGCCGGGCTGGGCTCGGGCCGGGTTTTCACTCTGTATTAACAAATTTTTTTAAGGCCCGAGCCCGAGCCCGGCCCTCATAAAAAACCCGAAGCCCAAAATTTAGCCCATACTGTTACTAATGCTGAAGCAGCTGAATAGAGAGAGAGAGAGAGAGAGAGAGAGAGAGAGAGAGAGAGAGAGAGAGAGAGAGAGAGAGAGATTATAAAGAAAAGAATAAAAAATGTATATATTAAATTATAAATATATATTTCAATAAATATTATATTATTTATAAATTTTATATAATATATAAAATACATATTATATATTTTATAAAATATATAATGTTGAGTCGGGCCGGGCCGGGCTTTTTTGACAAATCCCAAGCCCGGCCCGAAACACAGTCGAGCTTACTATGTTAGGCCCGAGGTCAGGCCCACGGGCCTAATTACATGACCAAGCCCGACCGGGGTGCGGGCCGGGCCATCGGGCTACCCGGCCCATGAACAGGTCTATTTGCACATGTTATCATCTACATTGGACTTTTTTTAATTGGTTTTTTCCGCCAACTTTTCTTGACTGATGTTGGGATTGTTATTAGTGGCCACAATGGAGCCTTCCTATTTGCACATGCTATCAAAGTCCCAATATGTTTGCAAGTGAAAATTGAAGATTTGGCTCCATTTGGAAGGAGTACAGATACAAATATGTAGAGCACAAAACCTTGTATTTTGTATTAGTTTGTATGTATTTGTATTGTACATATTTGTATTTGTACTCCTTCCAAATTGAACCTTTAGCTCATCTTGAATCTCCTAAGTTTGTGAAGATCGTTAGCTACACAATATTTGCATTGGAGGGGGATGCTCTGGAAATTATTAGATCTCCATTGGAGGACTCTACTCGACCTCTTGGCATATATTCACACTCCCATCATGAATAAGGTAGCACACTTAGGCCATGTTTGGTTTGCTGTTGTGACCCTCATTTTTTCAATTCTTATCCATTTTGGGCAAGAATGAATAACATGAGTGTTAGGTTACAAAATTCTTGTCATAGGATTTATTCTTTTTAGAATGAAAAATTAGACCATGGCACAAAAAATTGTAGTAACCTACAACATAAAAGATAGTTGTGCCCGTTCCAAAAAGTTCTGTAAGGTATTTGTTGCTGCCAAATAAGGAGTGTAGGGCAGTTTGATAACTTTCAAGGTCAAGTCGGTATGCCCAATTTGTAAACAGCCGAAAGACCACACAAAAGGACACACCAAACGAACCCTTAATAAATCTCCTGAATTGATAGACATAAGGGTAAATGGGTATTCTCAAGAACTAATACATTAAGCCAATGTTTTTTTACTGGGATAATGATGGATGGGAGCTAATTGTAGAATTTTTCAAAAGTAAAAGAGAGGTTTTTGTTAAAATGAAACTGCAGATGAGATTTTTATAATTGTCAAAAAGCTCAGGGAAGGTTTTTATATTTTACTCTGTACTCCTGTAGTATTTTAGTACACCAAGAGGGAAGTATAAGTTGTAAGCACATGCACTTGGGTCCCATGAGCATTGCGCCGTAAACACATTCAAGTATCCACAACGCATCGCAGCACAAACCTAGCCCCCTCAATACATGAACCTTTTTCTTCTTTTCCCTATCTTTTCCTACCTTTTTCTTCAAACCAAACATAACATTAAAGATGGCTTTCTATTTAGAAGAAAGTATCCTTTCCACCACATAATTTTCTATTTTGTTAAGACTTAGGAGGTCTTCCTCTATAAATAAGGAAGACCCAATACGCCATCTGGAGAGCTTTCATCATTGCCATGAGCTTTGTCCTACTGTGACCTTAACCCTTTCTCAAACCCTCCATTAAAGCTTCCCAACGCCTCCTTAGTAAGTTACCATTAAGAACTGGTTTATTTCCAGAAGTATGGGAATGCAAATTCTGATTTGTTTTTTTTTTTTTTTTTTCAACCTGTGCTTTATTTTATGTGTTCTCATTGAAGATGAAGTAAAATAAAACGTGAAGCAAAGAAAAGTATAAGATGAAGTAAAAGTGAACCAAAATTTGTATTCTTTTCATTTTTATATTGAAGGCTCAGTTTGGAATGAGTACAAATGCATATGTATTTTTATGATGACAAAATTCTTTGTACTTGGCGTAAAAATAAAAGGATAGATGTCCTCCTACCTGAGGTTTCCCAACTCAAACGAAGTCAGCCCCCATTTAGGAGGAGGCCGGATCTCACAACAAAAAACTGTTCCTACGTGATTTGTGTATTGTGTTTGTGTCCACACATCAGACATGGTGAGTCTAAGTATCACGGTGAGATGTGCAAGCACTGAGCATGTTGGAAGTGTGTTGGGACATTTTTTGTTGTGAGCATATCCCAATTTGTTTGACAGTGCTTATTTTTAAGCACTTGTTATAAGAAAAAAAAAACACTTATTTTAGGCCAGGATCACACACCAATAAGAACTTATATGCATTTGAAAAATAAGCATGAATAAGTGCCTTTTTAGGCCATAAACCCGTTTTGAATGAGATCAAAATTTTGGTTTTTTTCAAGAATTTCAAACCCATCTTGGCCTATCACGTAATTTTTAAAATGCCTATACTACCCCGTTTAAAAAGAAAAAAACGCTATTTCACCAATCACTCATAATTGCTTATATCCAATAGGCATTCCCAAACGACCACTTGACAATCTGGTTCATTGAAGCATGGCTTTTAAAAATGAACCGGTGACTAAACCGGTCAGGGTCCAGTTACTGGTTTGAAAGGTCTGATCGTTCAACCCGAACAATCGGCCCATTCTGATAAAAAATTAAAAAAATTAAAATATTGGAAAACGGTCAAAATCGTTCGAACAATTCGAACAATTAACCGACCAATTCAGTGGTTTGTTGACCAAAATCAACGGTTTTGAGGGAAAAGGCGATTTTAGAGGAAAACGGAACTGGTCAAGTGATCGATTTCCAATTTTTCCGATCTAACCATCCGATCCAGTCCGATTTTGAAAACAGTGCATTGAAGTGATACGCTAGATTCCATGTCCGGTTTAAATTAAACAATCTAGTTGATTTAATGTTAGATTGTTTAAACAACCTTTGTATCCTTACCATAGTTCCTTATCAGGGCTGTCCAACCACAAGGGCATATAATGGGTCAATACCCATACTAGATTTTGTGTGAAGACTCAGGCTCAGTTTTGAAGGAGTATAAATATAAATATGTACAATATAAATACATATAAAATAATATAAAATGTAAGGTTTTCTATTCTATAAATTTGTATTACTAGCCTTAGTGTAGATTCACATAAAATTTATGTCGGATATTTTATTTTATTATTTTATATATAAACAGTTGTATATATTAAAATTTTAATTTCTTGTTTATCTTGTTAATTTATTTTAAAATTTTCATCATATTTTTCATTTTTTTTTAAATATGCCTCTCATAGCCCAGCCCACGACTTGACCTGGCCTGGCCTAGGCCCACCTGGGTTCATGCCTTGGGCCTCATCTTTTAAGTGTTCCGGGCCAGACAGGCACAACCCTCTTGGGCCCGTCTACTGGCATGGCCCGACCCACAAAGTTGTGCCATGTTGGCCTGGCATTGCATACTTTACACCTCTTGGATCTGTTGCATAGACATCATCAAATTGACACGTTGACATCCTCATGTTGGTCCAAAACCATGACATGGTTGTATATGTGATTTGGGTCCAACCTATTTTATGCCACATGTTGCCGGACTAGGTTCCAATCGACCCCCTATCTATATGAATGGAAGTGCAGGAGAACCCAAGGGTGAAATTACCTAGCTTACAACAGATAGGAATGGCAACGGGGCAAGTTTAGGGCGGGGATCATATTTTCTGTTCTTGACCCCAATTTTGAAATAAATCCCCATTCCCAACCTTGATCCCAGTCGGTGATAAAAGTTGTCATCCATCCCTGATCCCCAACAGGGATGGGTTCTTTGTGGGGACTCGAATCCCCGAAATTTTTTAGTTAACTATATCTTTTGAAAAATAAATTTTCTTAAAATAAATAAAAATTTTAATATATAAACAATATTTTAAAAATATTTTAATATATATAATATAAATAATATCTTATATATAATAATATATATTTAATATATTTATGATCGGGGTCGGGTGGGGTGGGGACCTCACTCCCCCTCCCCAACCCCGACCCCGATCAGGGATCCCTATTAATCCCATCTTTGTCCTTGCCCCACCAAACAATCCCCACCAGGTCGGGGAAGTCAGATGTTCGTTGGGGATGGAGAAAATTGTCATTCCTAACAAATTAGTTTTAGTGACATTTTTTTTTTTCTTTTCTATCATCTAAGTACACATCTGCGCAATTCACAACATAATGGTCCATATCGGTCGATACGTATTGTACCTTTAAGGGGTTGGCACGGGAAACGCTAGAAAATCATTTGTATCATTTCTTTTCATCGTGCCATCTACGTATCAGGGTTGATCGTGGATATAGTAAGACTTTTCTGTAGCCAAAAAACAAATTAAAAACTTTTAAGAAAAAAAAGGCTTCTAACTCTCTCTATCTTAAAGCTTTATTTCTCTCCCAAGCTCACCAAATCATCCCTACACATTCTTTGGTTGTAAGATCTTTAAAAAATCCAAAAAGAACACTCGAAACTTATGATTTTTTATTTTTTTTCAACTTTTTTCAACTTATTTGATAATATGTTATTATATTTTGTATTTGTTTTTTGTTTTGATGCTTGAAAATGCTTGTACGAAGATTGATATACTCTCCTTGTGTTGATAATCATATATGTTTTTTGTGCTTTAAATAGATCTATGTAATATTTTAAATAAAATCCAAAAATAAAATAAAATAACAAAAAATATTTTCTATTTTTGGTGTAATCTACCCATAAAGACTAATTGTGTCATAGATCTGTGGGTGATCTACCATCTCCATATATCTATTGAAATTTCTATAAAATATTCATTTTTTGTAATTTTTAGAATAAAAAAACATTTATTTTTTTTTATTTTTTGTAAAAAATATATATATTTTTTAAGATTTTTTGTAATTTTAGAATAAAAATATTTATCTTTTCTATTTTTTTAATTCATAGATGCTATATCTATTGAAATTTCTTGTGAAATATTTATTTTTAATTTTTTTAATTATTAGAATACAAAATACTTATTTTTTTATAGTTTTTGGTGTGATCTAACAATAATATTTACCATGTTAATCTATGGATGATTTATCATATCCATAGAGTTATATTTTGTTACATTTTCTAATTTTTGTTATAATTTTTGGAATAAAAAATAAAGTAATTATTTGAATAAGAAATAAATAATTGCTTAAAAAATTACAGAAAATGTTTTCTTAAATAATTATTAGGCTTATATTTTGTAGTTATAACATTATTAGAGAATACCCTTATGTTCCCGTATGTTGTTTATGATATATTTTTTTTCATAAAAATCACTAAAGGATGTGATTTTCATGTATAAATAGCTCATTTAGGCCTTATATTTAATGCTATCGATGTATCTTTATGATTTATTGGAGTATCTATAGTCTTTCCGTGCATTTCCATGCATATTTTAATTTATTGTTTATAACCATACGTATCTAAGGCATATCACAATACATCTCTTAAATTTGTCTTTCCGATACATTTAACGGTTCCAATACTTTAAACCTTGCATTTGCACCTCATAAGTGCCCCACAACACATCCCAAACATGTATTGGAAACATCTCCCATACTAGCCATTGGGAGAAGCTTCCAATACACAGTTGGGATGTGTTGTGGGGCACTTGTGGGGTGCACATGTGATTCACTATCATCTGTCTATTAATTTGTTTTCCTTCTCTTTAAATTCGAAATTTTTTTGCCTATTTTACTCTCAAACAACATAGCCATATCTGAAACATTTCAGCTTAAAAAAGTCCAAAGTGTTATTTTTTGTTAAAATAATAATTCAAATATTTAATAAATATTATTAACAGAATTATTTAATTATATTCTTATTTAAAACTCAAGGATCAAAATTTCACAACCTATCGATCAATACGAAGTATCGGTAGGTGATTGATACATAAAATATTGGTGTTTTAGGGTTTTGACCCATTTCAGGGGTAGACAGCCCTAAGACTGACCCTCTGACTTATTTTTGAAAAAAAAAAAAAAACTAAAGAAAAAGCATAGAAAGGTTCAAAGTACCGGTACACCCCTTCTAACGTATAACATTTTAACTTTTTTTTTTTGTGTATTTTTAATTTTATTTAGTTTATGTTCTTTACTTCTCTCTTGCTGCAAGGCAAAATTCCATACTTTTTTGTACTTACCATTACGAGGTGAGTGTTCAAAATAATTAACTTGTGTTAATAGACCGTAAAAACCCACATATTAGTGAATTGTGAGAGCGTTTGTCCTTTTTTTTTTTCTTTTTTAGTTTTCTTCTAGGGGTAGAAATAGACAACAGAACTCATCTTTTTTTTTTTTTTCTGTGAAATTGATGAAATTGTGAAGTTTGAATTTTTTTTTTTTTGAAGGTTGAAGTTTGAAAGTTCCTCACTGGTGCAAACAGACTGAAGCATTTTGGAATTGCTGAATCCTAGAGTCTGGCTGCCTGCAACAATTAGTTCATCTCCTCTTTATTTACAAACTGCTACTACCTCTACGTTCTGCTAAAAATATGTTATCCACTACAAGATTGTAATTATTTGATAGTTATCTGATTTGTTTTATTTATTGTTTAAACCAAATATTTTATCTGTGACAGAAAGAAATGGAGCATAACCAATCAAATTCTAGTTCATGATAGGTCATAATGCCAAGTTGCCAACTGGCTACATCCTTCATCCTTAAGGCTTAAGGTGACGCATCATCTAGGTCAAGATTCAAGACATGAGCCATTTGTACAACATGCTGCATTTGGTATTCAAAGGGTATCCAGGCATACCAGCAAGAAGATTGTAACAGTGAACCGTGAAAAGAGAGAAGTTACAAGTCCTGAATGCAATGCAAGTAGATCCAGATAAGAGCTTTCCATTTGATTTCTAGACAGAATTGATGTATAACAAAATTGATTTCCATGCCTTTGATTGGGAATTATTGGCTTCATGCCTGTCTGAATGTTTTGGACATCAGTGAAGAGTAACCAAGGAGTAAAATTTTCCTGCTATAAATATAAGTGAAAATTAACAATACAAAATTGAAAAATCTAAGCCGGTAAATATTCCATGTAAATCGGTCTGGCCACTAGAGTAGGGAACTTCAGCTGCACACTGCTTCCACAGCAAGTTTCTTTGTCAAGCTGGAGCACAGATCTTTATTGAAGTTCTCTTCTGATAATGCTACCTCACAACCATTTTTGTTTAGACAGATCTGCAACAGAAATCAAATAAATTTAGCAATTGTAGAGAGACATGCCAAGTCACCAATACCTAAAATCCTGACAAATATTCCAGTTACAGATATGCACAAGGCAGAGTCAAGCTCACAATTCAATTGGATAGCCTATATGATATTTATGTGCTTGGAGATTTGATCCTAGTTTCAAACAAAGAAAAAAGGAAATAAAATATGACAGATAAGAGTTGAATGCTTAGGATTTTGTTTAACCTAACAGTCCTGGTATGCCATTCTATTGGTATCTTGCATGCTCAAACCCAACTGCCAATATTACAAGTATGGGTTGGCCAATCATAAGCATATACTGTAAGAAATTTACTAGTAGAACCACATTATTTATGAACCAATAGATGTTAACATCATAGATTTCGAATCATTGGATTTAGGTATGAATAGTATGACTGTTTCTGACCAAGACGATGAAATGAAAGATGATCAACTTAATGCAATGGCTGTTCCAGTGTGCTATATTCTTTACCTTTTCTATAACAGAAGTGGAATTAGGATCATGACAGTCCCCCTTGCTGTAGGATCCACATTTTCCACTAGGACTTCCAAAGCTTGCAAACTTTACACTGGAAATGACGGTGTTGGAGGGGCATTTCAGATGGACTGTGGGTTTGCCTTTGCTACCATTGGTGCCCTTATGCCAAGATTCAGGATCAACAGTGGGAAAATCTTCTGAAATGACAGCACAGACACCTGTCACTCGTCGTCTTGAGAATTTAATCTCAGTTGGATTTCCACCTTTCTCCTCAAGGATCACCAGAATATTTCCTGATGGCCGAAACCAAGATCGTGGAACATGGTACCTGTTCCAGACAAAGAAATTCCCAGGAATATTCAGTCATAAACACACAACAAACACTCACCATATACTGAGCTTGAAGTGTAAACTTGAATTCAGCTAATTGGTTTACCATCTTTGAGTTGGTTCTCCACAGCCAGTGTCACATTTGTCTGGAAAAAATTTGCCTCTATAATTGCATTCAGATGGACACTCATCATATACTGAACTTGCCCTAGGCCAGTATCTTCCAATTGGTTCTCCATTCAGCCAAGCTTGGCCTTTCCCCATAGATAACATATCCAGCCCAATAGGATCATCTCCAGGTGGAGTATCAACAATTGCCTGCAAAATTTAAACAAATAGTAGTTTTTCAAGGCAATCTGGTAGGATTTTTTTCCCTTCATCAAGAAAGTATTGACCAATCAAAATGTACACATGCAACAGGCAAGCGATCGCCAAATCATGCAGTGCTATATTTGCTTTTGCTACTTGGCAGTTCAAACACAACATTATGAATTAAAGTGCTACAAGAAACAGCTTGGAATATATCTAGCTTGACAGAATGTCACAGTTCTAAAGGATAAACAACCTGATTTGCCACATTTCATCAGTTCTAGGGCTTTATTGCATATTGGTTGGATATGTAAATTTGGCATCAGAGCCTGCCCCTACATATGGGGTTTGAATAATGGAAAAGGGCTATGTGGAAGCAGTGTTTTAAAAAGTTAACAAGGCTTAGGTCTTGAGGTTCATGCTTGGAAGTATAAGGAACATTCGTCACAACTTAAGATGCCTTATGTGTGTTTTTAATATGTATCTATTTCTGGTTTTTTACTAATAATCTTACGGTTCTTTTTTATATGATAGCTATTCATGTATATGTTCCTCCCATATAAAATATGCTCTTATTGTGCATGTTTTTACACTATCTCTTTTTATTTTGATGTTTTTCTTTTAAAAAATAACTCATTAGGCTTGAGCTTTTGCCTCAAGGTTTATAACTGATTCATCTAAAGGTGTTAGTGCCTTACTTCGAATTTGTGTTTATATTGCCTGGGAGAAGGGCTACTTGGAGTAGAGTGAAAGCTGTCATGATAAGGGCTACCTGCTAGATTGAGAGCTGTCCAGAGAGAGACACCAAGATGTCAACTGTGGAGTAAGTGGTGGTATGTACAGCGCTAAAGGTTAAATGGCCTGATTTTCTGTGTTTCATTGGTCCTAAGGATTTTGGCATATTGGTTGGATACGTGACAAAGAAAACAAGAGAGCTTTTGTACTTAAGTCTAACTTCTTGATGAGCATAAAACTCTGTTTTTTTTCCATTCATTTGCTATTTATCTTGAATTTGATATCTTTTACCTACAAACAAAGACATTGACATAGTCAAACACTGAAAGTGTAACTTGGCAACTTCTGGAAACCCAAAAAACAATACAAAACAGAAAGAAATATGTTCTCATGGTACATTCCGTATATTATCTTTTGCCTACAAACAAGGTTGCTAACATAGTTTAGTTCACCTAAGCATGAAAAATTATATGAATGTTAAGAAAATGTTGAAAACAATAACTTGTGTATGCGATGCAGTGACTAACAAGGGCAGATTTCAGATAATGAAGTTTCAAGTTACATCAACTTTAATCCTCTTTGATGAATTGGCATAATTACTTAAGAAGTGTTATAACATACCTTGTACCATGTTAGAGGCTGATTCTTTGGTGGATCTGAAGTTGAAACCCATTTCACATTATTCAAGCCATTAGGATTGTAAATGTTTAAGTGCTCTCCCTCCAGTCCAATCTGGGTAAAGAAAGTAAAGAAAAAAGAAAGACAAAAAGGAAGATACACTTTCAGATCTTTGCCATGATGCTTCACACTAATGAGGTTTTTACATGCAAGAGAAAAGATGAGGGATTTGACAAACTCTGGCACCATCGAGTTACCTACTATGGGGATAATTAGTAATTCAAAGGGGCTTGGTATGCCAAAGAATAAAATGACAATTCAGCATAAAAGTAGAGGGGAAAATAATTTTATAGCATGCCATAAGCCAGACATATACATTACTGATCTTGAAAATAAACCTCTATAAACATTTAGAGAAAACATTTTTCTAAAAACACTTTGTAAATACCAATATCCTTGTTACTCCACAGTACATACAAAGACTGGAGAAATGACAGAGATAAAACTAGGTTTATGAAAAAAATATCATCTTCTACTTATGTAATAGAAATTCAACCCATTATGCCTATAGATGATTAAAATTTCTAAGTATCAGCCAAAAATTCATGACAAAATAAATTCTGTGGGATTGAGTAATAAAATTACCTTATAGATCCAAGAATTTGAAGACAAGTCAATGGTTCCATTGTTGAACCCCTCTATCATGACATTGGTTAGTCCAGCTCCCACCCATTCATAAAATGGTCCTGCATTCTTAAAGAAACAAGAAAAAGATAGGGAAGGGTCAACAAAAGCAACTAAATAGGTGGAGAAAGTTAGGAACTATTATTTGTTGAGAAGTTCATTTCTATATTGAATTCTGACAGTCAAAACTGATTATTTTCCAAACTAAAACATATTGCTTCAATGGGCAGAACTTCAAGAACACTGCCAATCTTAACCTGTTGAACCTAATTTCAGCTGGTATTTCAGATTTCCTAATTTATGCTGTAAGCGCCCATAATTTACAATAGATATGGCA
Source organism: Nelumbo lutea (assembly GCF_056320005.1). Classification (NCBI taxonomy): domain Eukaryota; kingdom Viridiplantae; phylum Streptophyta; class Magnoliopsida; order Proteales; family Nelumbonaceae; genus Nelumbo; species Nelumbo lutea. The sequence continues at coordinate 40,819,578 of NC_142688.1, forward strand.
CTGAACAGAATGGAATGGTGAAACAGGATTTTCATGTATCCAACCCCATATAGATAGGACAAGGCTTAGATGATGAAAATGATGATTTCATAATTTTTACTAAGGTACTTACAAATTTGTGAAAATCTTTATATGTGGACCAAAAACCATTAGTTTACAGAAGATGTTGCTCTTTTGCTAATTGTTTGAAAACCTCTGATATTTCTTATGGTGTTTAAAGTGCTTCAAGGAACACCCTCGCATTGAAATTATGTTCTGAACAATCATTGGGAACTAACTAAAGACGACTGTTATTCCCTACACCTAAATCCTCAGGCATATTACCAATATGAACCAAGGGATTCCTACTAGGAGCATGAACTAAATGAAGATACCTAAAACCAGTATGATAAGGCCTATTCTTTAGCAAGGCATTGAGACTTAGAAGTCATGTTTATAAACTTGGAAACTCAAAGTACTAAGTAAGCTGCTGAATTGGGTAGATCAGCAGATTGATGATTAACTTGAAACTTATTAGTTATTACAGAAACAATAAAAAATTAAAAAGATAAAGAGTTAATATAGGAAAATACAAGAAAATTCAGAAAATATGGATACATTATTCAGAAAGAAATTATTAAAATATCTGTTATTCTTTTGTAACAAGCAACTAAGTGGAAAAATAAATATCTTGCTCATTAATTATTATGTTTCCTATAAATGTGTCCCCAGACCCCTTTAGGGGAGTTATGAAGCTTGATTTTGATGGATGCTCCTTGAGGAATCAGGCACCTTTGGGAAACAGACCTTTTAGGAATGTGGTTGGTGAGATTCTTTGGGTTTATTCAGGTCCCATTGATCTAAGGATTTGGTCCATGTAGGGCCTTATATTGATGGACTCTATTAATTCAGAACATGTTGAGGTAGAAGGTGACTCTAAGGTGGTCATTTTCTAGTTTATAACAGCAGTTAGGAGAGAGATATGTCTTTAAAGGTAAATATCTTATTCAGATGGATCCAGAAGTTCTTTGCAGCCAACTGTTTGGCTGATAGCTTGGCTAGAGCCTAGAGGTGGTCTGGACCAATCTGAATTCTATTTAGGAGATTCTTTATTAGTCAGATTCCAGTTTGCAAGAATCTACTGCTTAGTGCAAGGGTAAAGTCTCAGGATGACAAGTGTAACAGCTTGGATTCAAGTCTTAGAGCACTCACTTTGTGCAAAAATGCCAAAGGTTAGGTCTGTATCCAGTTCAAGTATTAGAGCAGCCACTTTGGGTAATGGCCCTTTAGTTCTTTTTGGTTTACCTCCTCTTGCATGGGGTTCCTTGGTCTTGGATTGCCTCTATGGTGGGCTAGGAATTGTATTCTACTTCGTATGGTTAATGAAGTTTGCTTATATTCCTAACAAGGTAAATTAACTTTATACTAGGTATGACAATCAGAAAACTACTTGCAGGTATAGTCCATGTGCAGTGAGAAGATACGCAGAAGGACTCTCAGATAAAGATCTCCAAAAGCAAATAAAATAATTATCTTCTCTCACAAAGTGAAAATCAAAATTAGAATAGGAGTGATGCACCTTTGATTGAAAAGGAAACATTAAAAGATAAATAAATAGTTAAATGGATTAATGGAAACATTAAATGGTTCTAGTAACTCTAATTTGATTTTCTCAGCCAATTTTGTACAATCTTATGGATCTAAGATTAATAGTTAATAGAAACAATCTGAAGCACTATTAATTTTCTTTTGAAAAATAAATAAATGGATGGAATTTGATCAATGGGAGTTAAAAGATTTGGATGGCCAAAAAGCATAAAATTTTTCTGTAACAGCATTGCTTTGACAAGCTCCTTGAATTAGAAGTGACAGATCCAAGTTTATATATGTGATATGCCTAAATCCTCTTATTAGTAATGAGAGAATAAAATGAAATACCACCTGAAGGTTACTTGTGGTTGAAAAGTAATTATACATGTTCAGTGTTAGTCTTTTGCATTAACATGAAGTAATGGTTGCAAAATTGCAAGAGACATTTATAAAACATAAAACGACTCTTAAATAGAAAAAAAGTGCAATGGCTTACTTGCAACCCAACAGTCATGCTTAGAAGAGCAATTTCATTATTCCCTGCCTTGAGGGAAACTGGGCTTTCTAATTTGAAAGTTGAATTAGCACCATTTCCAGATGCACTAGCTGTATATATGGATAGACATAAACTTGTAAATTCAACTATAGGAGCTCATTCATACAAATTACATATTTGACAAAAATAACTTATATTTAATGCGTTCACATTTACAAGCAAACATAAACTTTACAAAATATGAACACAAAAGATAAATTGAACAATAATAAAAACATATTCTTTTAGCAAACAAAGCACTAGGTATAAAATAAATGACAAACAAGCAAAACTGCTGATGCTAATATGAAGAACTAGATGACGAAAGTACATGGTTTATTTGTAGTTTATGTATTTGATGTACCATATTACTGTGGACCTGTATCTTTGAGTTGTTTGTATTTCTGCCCAAACATTATGTAATTTTGCATACATTTGATGTTAATACAAAATTGATCCTTGGAGCAGGGATCAATACCTTTGACTGGCTGCTACTTATAACTTTATATGTCAAATATTCAGATATTTGATGTACTCTATCACAAGAGGACAGTAAGCATTAGCATACTTCCATTTAACATATCAGAACAGGATCACATTTAATGCATGATAAATGGAACTGAATTTTACATTTGATGTAATGTTGCTCTAATATTCAGATACTTCAGAGTAATTGTACAAGTACATTAAGTGATCCCATGTTTGACAGCAGGGTAATGGGTTCATTTCATTGAATCAATGTTTGGTTGGTTCTTAGGTTATAGTCCTTTTAGATGTATGTTTATTTCTTTCAGTTTACCTTATACAGTTGTCAGATGTAGTACATTTATATAGCTAGAAGCACTTTTAGGGCTGTCCTTGGACTGCGAGGGTCCAAGACCTGATTTGACTCTGAATCCAATTATCCTGGATTTGGATGTTAGAACTTTCATCCAATTAGTAATTGGATCAGATACGGATTTAATCCCATCTGATCTGATTAAAATTCAAGTCCAATATAAAGTCATTACTTTATGTACATAGTAGAGGTGTAAATCGGGTCGGGCTGGTCTACGGGCTGGGTTGTGGCACGACACAATTATAGGGTTGTGCCGGGCTTCGGGTTTCAGGTTGGCGGGCTGGCACGGCCTGCACTGTCGTGCCGTGCTGCCCGTGGCCCACAGGCCTGCCCGAAAAACTAGCTGTTGGAGACCCCCCAATGGCTAGTTTCAACTTTTTTGGGTTTTTTATAGAAATACCCCCCAACAGCTATAAACACCTATATAGGTGGTATTTATGTATTTTGTCTTTGGGAGGGAGATAAAATGACAATAATGACCCCCAACAACTATATTAACAACTAGTTTAGGAGGGTATTTAGGTAAAGTGATAAATGACTTTATAATAACCAAAATACCCCTCCCAACAACTAAAAAATAGCTAGTTTTTAGGGTATTTTGGAGAATTAATTTATTTTTAATTCCTATAAATAGCCTTATCCTCCACTGTCCTCATCACAGAAATTCTCATACTCTCTTATACTCTCTCAAATCTTAATCTCTTCTCATACATCATACTCTCTCTACTCTTCAATTCTCAACTTGATTCAAGTTTCAACAACAAGGCTTGGTCGGGTATCTCAAGTTAGCAATTTGGGAGACTTAGAGGCTTCAGCCGTTGAAATCAAGTTGAAATTCTGAATCGGCAATTTGGGCAAGTGCAATTAAATTAATTTTTATTTTTTTATAACTAAAAAAAATGGACATCTCCTCCTCACGCTCTCGACACCAATTCCCCAACATGGTCAATGTTGACGATGTCAATATTGAGTTGCAATATGATAGTGTTAGCGTCGATATGGATGCTGCTGATATTGCTAACATTCCCACTCCTAGTACTGCTACTAGAGGTAGGGGAAAGTAAAAGGAGAACACTAGGTTGATCCCGGTTTGGACATTATTTAAAATAGAGGGGGTTGAGGGGAAGGAAAACTGGGAAAGAGAGTCGTTTGTCAAAAATGTAAGAGCGACTTTAGCTACTATAGTAGTGATGGTACTAGCCACTTGGGCAGACACTTGAGATGCCATATGATGAAAGAAAAAGAAGGGAAAGAAAAATCACAAGCACAAATAGGAAGTGAGATTTTTGGTACTTTTAAATATTACCAAGAAAAAATGAGGCAAGAATTAGCAAAATATATTGTGCATGCTGAACATCCATTTTTATTAGCTGAAGATACTAAACTTGAAAATTTTTTACGTAGATCTGTAAATCCACAATTTAAATAAGTTTCTAGAAATACTATTAGAATAAATGCTTTAAAATTTTTTTTATTCATATAAACAAAATTTAATTTCTATGTTATCAAATCTTAATTCTAAAATTGCAATTACCTTTGATATTTGGAAATCTAGATTTAACATAAGTAATATTTGTGTTACCAGTCATTTTATTGATGAAAAATGGCTTTTACATAAAAGAATTTTAAGTTTTACTAGGCTTGAAATACTGGCCCAATTATTGCTACAAGTATTTTAAATACTTTACATATTTATAATTCTAGTAATAATGATTTGGCAATAAATGTTTTAAATCTCAATTAAAACCATGTTTAAATGGTAAGTTATTGCATATTAGATGTGCATGTCACATCCTAAATTTATGTATTCAAGATGCTTTAAATATTACTTTTCATCATATTTCTAAAGTTAGAAATTGTATAATATATATTAAAAGTTCTGGAGCAAGAAAACAAGAATTGAAATATTTATGTCAAATTTGTGGTTTAAAATATGAACATTTTGTATTAGATGTTCAACATAGATGGAATTCTACATATTCTATGTTAGAAATTTGTATTGGTTACAAACAAATTCTTAGTGATTTTTATAATGCAAAAATGCCACATGATCCTATACTTGAGGAAGATTGGGAAATGACAATTTGTATAAAAGATTTTTTACAATTTTTTTATGATGCAACTAATGAATTTTTTGGTGTTTATTATTCAACTAGTTGTCATTTAGTTAATCAATTATTTATAATTAGTGAATGTTTTGCAAAATATAGGAAAAATCAACAATTTAGAAGTATTATTGAAATAATGGAAAATAAATTTAAAAAATATTGGGAGAAAATTTCTCCACTTTATTGCTTAGCTGTAATATTAGACCCTAGGATTAGGAAAGATGGTTTAGAAATTTTACTTGAATCATATTGTGAAAATATGCATATTGAAATTGGAAATAAAATAGAAGAAGTTAATAGTTTATTATTTGAAATGTATAGTTTATATGAATCTCAAGTGGTAGGGCATAGGAAATCTTGTATAGGTGTAAGTTCCACTTCTAGCTAGTTCCAGTAGTGGAATAGACAAAATTCAATCTCTATTACATAAGAGGCAGAAATCTAATACTAGTTCATCAGCAAGTTCATTTACTGAACTTAATTTTTATTTACAAGCAAGTATTTCTACTTTAACTGATTTCCAGAACAAGGGATGGGATAATTTTGATATTTTAGCCTAGTGGAGAGGATATGAAAAAAACTATCCAGTCCTGGCCACCATGGCACATGATCTACTAATCCCTTCGGTGTCTACAGTTCCATCGGAGTCTTGTTTTAGTGCAGGTACTAGTGTGTTGGACAAAAAGAGAAGCTGTATGAATGATGAAAGTTTAGAGATGTGCATCTGCCTTAAAGATTGGTTGGATGTTGAGGATAGATCACAAGACAAAGGAGGGCATGACATTACACCTAATGTTTCACCTGAAGCAAATGATGAAGATGCAGGTGGAGGTGGAACTTGAAGAAAAATAATGAATTCAATATTTTTTTTTTGTATACTCAATATTTCACTATTTCAATTATTGCATTTTTTTTTCAATTTTATTTAAATTAGTTGTTATTTTTCAACAATGTAATTTTTTTCTTTTCAATTTATAATTGTATTATTTTTTATATTCTATTCCATTTTCTATATTTCATTCTTCCATTATCCATTGATTATTGTATTGTTCAAATTCAAGAAATAAAATTCCTATTTTTTCCAATTTGTTGTCCATTTTGTATTTTGTTAAGTATTTAAGTATTTTTTAATTTCTTTGCTAGATTTTTTATTTTTCCAATTTGTTCCCAAAGCTCAAAGGAATTATTGAATTAAGGAAAGTAAAGTATTTTAGAAAAAACAATAAAAAATGTTAAAAAAAAACAGTTTGGCTCGGTTCGGGTCAAGTTTCATAGGCTAGGCCCAAGACACAGCCCGGCATGGGCCCACACAGGCTTGGGCCGACTCCCTGAAGTATCCTAGGGGAGGGAAGCAAGGTCCAGTGCGGCCCACGGGTAGGCACAACCTAGCCCGCACTTTGCACGGGCCGCACGCGAGCCATGCCGTGCCGGCCCAGCATGACCCGTTTGACACCTCTATACATATGGAGTATTTATATATATTTAAGTATTTATATACATTTATTATACATACATAAGTAAAAAATAATTAGTTTTTTTTTTTTAACTTTTTAAACCTTTTGGCCATTTTAAACACAATAAAATGGTTGTAGATTAAATCCGAATCCGATCCAAAATCCGACATGATAATCAGATGCATATGCAGATCTGGAGGTTTCTTAATTGGATGTGGATGTGGATGCAACTGGATCTGACCCGTTTACAGCCCTAAGCACTATTAGCGAAGGAGGTCATTTCTTTAGGGCTGCTTGCCTGAGGTAAGTAGAAATAACTATCTTCTTTGTATGAAATGATACGAGTAAGTTGTATTTGCACTACCAATAAAAAAGTAATTATATTACACTCTAGGTTATTCTAGAATGGAGGCTAGGAAGGAACTCTTAAGTGCTGGTAGGAAGGATGAGAGAGGACTATGTCCTTTGTCTAGAGTCATTGTATTAGAGAGGATGGATCATTGATGGGTGTGGGGGGAACTGGGGAGATTGGACACCACTTCTAGCCAAAAAGCTAAAGCTATTAGCAAGGTTCAAAATTTTGATATAGTGTTGGGCTTATTGTATCGTATTGGGAGCTCTCTCATACCCCAAATAAGGGGTGTTTCAGACTTTAACCACTTTCAGGGGGTAGGCCTGCCTAAAGCCAACCCCCTGAAGCAATTTTGAAAAAAAACTAAGAAATAGTTAAGTATCGAAACACCTAATAATCCTGTTGGTGCGTATCAAGTGTATCAATACTTAAAACCATAGTTATTAGGTTGTAGGCCATCTTGAATATAAGTCCCTTGCCTCTCTTATCCCTTTCAAATGTGGGAGACCATCTGCTCACACGTGAATCCCAACATCTCCCCCAACGTGTGAGGCCCTTGTCGTCCACATCAACCCCACCCCCCACCCCCCAAATGGAAAATGTTAACACAACAAGACAAGAGTGGGGTGTCTCAGGGATCAGACCTCCTAGATTAGAGGTTTTATTTTCTACTAATCCCTCTTCTTTTTCTTTCCTTTTCTTTTTTTTTTTCCTTTAAGTAATGAAACCTATTATCAAGAAAAAAAATTGATGCATGTCTACCATATGCTCTTGTAACAATAACTAGAGAACAAATAGGAGAAGCTTTTGTTATAAAAAATTCTGGTACTCTTCTTCCCTCGTATCACCTACCATGGCTAGAAGAATGATACTCCAAAGAGTACTGAATTTTTTTTAATCTTCTTAAGTTTGATTTTCCGAGAGTTCCATTTCAAGCCTTGGAAAAAATTAGAAATGAACCCCAAATATCTTCAAGAAAGAGCCCATAACTCCATATTGAATTTGCAATGCATGCAAAAACGGCTAGTGTTTTGGGAAGTTCTTTGACATAGGGTGCAATTAAAGTTTTAGTATTGGAGAAAAATAATGGCTAAAAGAGAAAAGGAAACCACAGCTCAGCTAAGGCTTGTTGCTTAATATATTGTCTTTTGCAGGAAATGTTGTCCTGAGGATACAATCTCTTCGCACTGTGTATTGACCAAGGCTACACTGCTTGGGTTTTCATTTGAACAGTGCCAGAGTGCCCACATAGACTGACAGAGTACTTAAATTAATAGAAAACAGATCATAAGGTTTCCAATGCAAAAGACAAAAATAATTCATGGATATGTTGAGATTGAAGGAGGTATGACACTTAAAAGACCACTGAGGAGACCTGCAATTTCCAAGTTTCTTCTTCTGTACGAAGGTGAAGGGAGAGGATAGAAATTAACAGATTATGAACAAACATCATTATATGGTATAAGATAATGTTTATGATGTTTTAACTTGTCAATTGCAAAGCTTAAGGAAAAAAAACAAAAAAAAAAAGACACCTCTTCTTGACTTTGTTTTCATTTTCTACTTGAATTTGAAACTGATAAAGATATCCTTAGATGAATGGTTGGAATTCAACACCACCATCTTCTAGATTCATAGCTGAAACTATAATTACTCTGATACTTATGGCATTCCTAAAACTAGAAGAACCTGATATTGTTGACTTTGTTCTTCTTTGGTACTAATATCATCTGTGTTTCCATTTAAACCATAACAAGAAAGTAGGTCTAGACTGATAAAAAATAAAATATAACAAATAAAAGTAGGTCCAGAGCTAGGAGACGAAATAGATAAGGATTTTAATAATATAAATAAATAAGTGTGTTATACAAGTATGCATTTTATTAAATGAACCAGGAAACAGTCTGAAACCATGTTTTATCATCAAGAATTTGGTTGTTCAACCACATGCCCAAATCAAATAATCAGATTATATACTCATCAACAGAAATTTCATAATGTTTTTGAGTTCTGATTTCACAAATAAACAATAAATTTATCGCATTAGGATAAAGAAACACATTTTCTTGATAATATGGCCTATGTACTTAGTGCAGCTACTGGGAAGATGCCAAAGGTACAAAAGACGTATGCCGTTTACTATGACTGTACACTTCTCAGCAATAACAAGTAACAACTACCAAGTGCAGGAATTTAAATAGGAAAATAATGCACAGAATGAACAAAGAACAAAGTATGCTATAGTTTGGAGAAAGATGATTGAGCAAAACATTTGAATAATCGCACAAGGAGAGGTACAGAAGAAAAAGTACTGGCAAGGAGATTAGAAGAAAAGAGTACAGCATAAATACAAAATTAGAAGTCAAGAATTTGGTTGTTCAACCACATGCCCAAATCAAATAATCAGATTATATACTCATCAACAGAAATTTCATAATGTTTTTGAGTTCTGATTTCACAAATAAACAATAAATTTATCGCATTAGGATAAAGAAACACATTTTCTTGATAATATGGCCTATGTACTTAGTGCAGCTACTGGGAAGATGCCAAAGGTACAAAAGACGTATGCCGTTTACTATGACTGTACACTTCTCAGCAATAACAAGTAACAACTACCAAGTGCAGGAATTTAAATAGGAAAATAATGCACAGAATGAACAAAGAACAAAGTATGCTATAGTTTGGAGAAAGATGATTGAGCAAAACATTTGAATAATCGCACAAGGAGAGATACAGAAGAAAAAGTACTGGCAAGGAGATTAGAAGAAAAGAGTACTGCATAAATACAAAATTAGAAGAAACAGATGATAACCTTGAAGTTCCTGATTCACAAAAGCAAGGAGAGCATGGCCCTTTGATGCAACTAAAAGAATAGGCTGTTTTCCATTTCTCAAGAACTCCTCATTTTCATCAACATGCAAACTGCCATGGCAAATACATATTTTAGAAAGAAACTGCAGCTTTACTTCTATTTAAAACTCATTAGATGTTCATCCAGAAGATGGAATCTAAAAGGGCCATTACACATGCAGATGGAACCTCTGGTTAGATAATTTCCAAATTATAATACCTAAGGTGACAATGAGTAGTTTGAGTTGGTAAATGTGCAACTTGAACTGGCACAAATTAAAAAACAAGTAGATTTAAGCTTCCATGAACCTAAAAGAGAAAAAAGGGTGGGTCTGGAAAGTTGTCAAGGTGAAAACATTTAAGTAATTCACATATGAATCAGAATTAGAAACATTAAAATCGTATGAAATCTAAATACATTCAGGAAAAGCCAACATGATAACTGGAGAAATTACGCAGGTTGGGTTCAAGGTTGGTTTCCATATATTATATTTTATTGTTACATCAGCTTCAACTTCCAGGTTGATTTTGATAACTATTTTACAAAATAATGGAGCAGAGCCTCTGATGTATGCTCTATGTTGGTTCTCAAGAAAATGTTTAGGCAGGTAAAATCCTAGTTTATGATATTAAACAGGTTACTAGCAGTCGAAGAACAAATGGTAGAAATTAATTCTAGGTACAGATGGTGGGCAGTCATACAATTTGTAAAACATCCTAACAATATGATGCACTTTATTTTTCCCTATTAGAGTCATGGTCCTAATTAGTATTACATTCTGTATCATAAAATTCGTGCACACTCCAATTCCAGCATTAATTCAGTGTCTTTTACAGATGAAACATGCTTTAACCAATTTTCCACCGTGACACTAACCTTGTTGTATACCAGAGGTAGTCAGTAGTATCTTTTGTGGTATTTATGTGATCTACAAAGCCATTTTTAACAAAGTCAGCTGCTCCCCATATCCCTGTCTTCTCTACAAATATGTCCCAATGCAAATTGTTTGAGCCTTTATCTGCTGATGTCACCATTGGCTGAAGATCCTCTGGTATCATTTCAACAACAGAAGTTTGGGAACCAACCTGTTGAAACATTTAATTTTAATTTAAAGCAAGATAATATATGTTTTCAGAAATTAAAAGACATGCAGAAAATGTGCATAACACTCTTATTACCACTGCTTCGTGATATATTTTTTCATGATGTAAACAAAAGCACATCATAATCTGTTACTTGATGGAAATTACAAAATACAGAGAATCAAGAAAATAGTTGACTGTCCTGGATGCTTATGATCTATTCAGAAAATGATGTGTAAGAATGAAGGTTAATTTCCAAAGGCTTCTTTTTCTATGAAGTCCTTTGGTTTGTTAGGCCATTTTACTGAACATTCTGCAAATTGATGTTATAGGGAATACAAGATTAGCACATCAAATAGTGTAACCTTCTTTAATAATGTAATGATTATAGCATAATGAAAACCATTTTCAGGAATAACTTATGGAGGCACATCAAGAAATGGAAGCTGAAAAGATACCTTTGCAGTGTTGAACACCTCATTCTTGCAATCTGGCAAGATGCTAACAGACCAAGCAGGCAGGTAATATGATGCATTTCGGAAAACTACTATTTTGTCATGTTCTTCATCCATGTTAGCAAGGAAAGCAGCACATTCTCCTGAAGGGTCAGCATAAACATCGGCCTTCAAAAAATGAAAATTTGGTTAAAATTTTCATTTATAAAGTAGCAAAAATTTAAGGAACAGTTGCACAGATGAAAATATTAAGGCACCTTTAATGCTGGTAAATTTTGAAATTACTACAGAAACCATACTAATACAGCAACCAACAATGCAGAATGAAACCAGTAGGAGATACATGAAACTGAAGATCCAATATATACCTAACATGGAGATATGATGAAGCAAGAATGCAAGACAATAAAGTGATACATGTTCATAATTGATGCAGGGGGATCTCCTACCAAACTCAAGGTCCCATAAGCATCAAGATAAAGATATGAACATACCCTGAGAAGCACAAAGATTGTTTTCACTGTTGTGTTTTGTTTATGTAATTGATTTATTGATATTTTAATAGCCTTCTATGAGATGGCCAGATGGTGGTTATAGAACTCATATAGATTTTTTATTTTTTTTTGATAAATTAGAGCTCATATAGATTTCATATGTTCCTTTTATGGCCAGAAATATTTGTCATTTAGAACTGTTGAATGTTATTTCGTTTAAAAGTCTAGAGTTATTAAATTTAGAAAAGTAACCTAAGGTCACATATATCCAATGCTTGGGAGAGTTAATGAGCAAATTGCTTCAAGAGTATCCAGAAAATTGTAGTACTATATAAAAACTGTACAAGACTAGTAATCTAGGGCCTCTCTTTACAAGAAGCAAAATAAAATAAAGTATACAATCATTAACAGTAATGCTTCCCTCCAAGTGGTTTATAAATAAGCATTCTCAACCAAAATCAGATTCAGTGAAATGAGAAAATATTTTCTTGATAAGATATCAGACCAATGAAAAGACTTCATATCTTATGGGATTGCGTTCTAAACCTTCAAATCTAGATCAAATTTACATAATTTCTTGGATAATTTTATTCAGAAGTGTTGGTTTTCTTTCCTTTCCTTTTTTCCTCTTTTTTGTGTTTTGTTTGGGTGAGAGTTCTCCAAGTGAGCATTCGGATTCTGTTTTCTTTAATATTGTTGCTTTTCATTCTGCATAAAGTCATGGTACCAGATGTATCAAGTTTGACATACATCCTCCTACTTAACATTAATAACATCTTTATTACTTACTTTCTTTGAGAAGAAATTACTTATGCACATACTTCAAATATGTGGAATTCCTAGATTATTCTCTCCTGAGTGTTGAAACAAAAAATTACTAGTCAACTCTCATTTTGTTGAAGCAAAAAAATTATTGCAGTCTCAAACTTCAGGCATTAGAAATTTAGAATATAGAGAAAAGTATCATCTAATGATTCAATAAAAAAAGAAAATATGTTATAACAAGTTAACAACTAAAGACAACAAATGATATTAAAACAATATATACTAATAAAAATTTAAGAAAAATAGATAATGAAATGAAATCATGGGTAACATCCACCCATTGTATAATATTTAGGTTTCAATATGCCAATGCTTGATTGGACATATTGTTTGATATCCTAGCACATACCAAGGTCACGAGTTTGAAAGGAAGGACAGATACCTCTTGTAATGGACCTAGAGGCAAAAGGGTTGGTTCATTATGGAGTAGTGCATGCTCACACAACTTAATCGCTTTATGGAGTTCCTTCAAGTGTCCCCATTTTGGAAGTCTTGCTAAACCTGAAACTCATTCAATATTGCACCTATTAAGATTACACATCATATTACAGATTAAGAACTTAACAACTTATTTGTAGAATGAGAAATGCAGATAACTTACCATATTCATCAATTGGTGCATCATAATCATAGCTTGTGGTAATGAATGGTCCACCTGACGTCCGACCAAAATTTGTTCCACCATGATACTGAGCCACAGGAAGGAGAGATAGGGAAGTTCTTTAATATGTCAGTAACAATGAAACCATTGAATGCAAATAACAAAACTGGTGGTAGAGTTAAAGAATATAAAATTGAATAAAAGGAAACAACACAAAAAAATACCTCCTTTTAGGAATAAATATATGAAAATATAGAGTGATACAAAATATGAAAATATATAAAATACCATGTAATAATTTTGTACACTACCGCCTTTCTGGAAAAAACGAGCAACAGCATAAGCAACATCTTCAGGTGGCCTGTGAGGACTTCTTGCCCCAAATGTTTTAAACCTGAAATACCAAACAATATGATCACTTCATGAGATTCAAGAAACTTCATTGAATGCATTGAAAAGGCCAGTCTTTAATTCTATGGTGTCAAACTACTTTGAGTTTTAAATTGAACTCATTCACCTGGATACTGTCTGAGGAATTCAACAGTTACCCATTCTCCCAATGGCATGTCTATGGATATCTTTTTCTGATAAATAACTTAAATTTTATTAACAAACTTAATGTAACATCTATACAAGCATCCCTTAGAGAGGCACAAGATGCTACCTCTCAAACAATAAGACAAATTACAATTGTGCCCGGAATAAAAAACGATCTATTCACCCCTTGCTTATCCAAAGCATCCGCCATCCCATTTGCTAATCTCCTCACCCATTGTATCCTCAAATGCATATTCCTGGTAAGCCATTTAAATCTTTTCATTTCACTCTTGTAGCACCAAACTATGGATTATGGATTCTTTAACCACTCCACCACCACTTTTGAATCCCCTTCAATCACCACATTTGACAAGTTTATCTCACTATCGATCTGCACCCCTTGTATTGCAGCAAGCAGTTCTGCTTTGAGGGAGTCACCCATACTCGCAGGGACAGAAAAGAGAGCTATAAATTCACCTTCTCCATCTCTCAAGACCCCTTCTATTCCAGAAGGGCCTGGATTACCCTAGTTACACCCACCGCAGTTCAGTTTAATAAAACCTTCAAGTGGTGGTGCCCAAATAACCTCCATTCTGCCTTTCTATTAGAACCTTCAGCAACTACTTTCCAATTCCTCCAAATATCATCAAAAGAAAACTGGGAGAACAACTCCAAGGTCTTGATCCAATAGATCACCCTAAGGATCACACAGTTCCTCATTTCTTCCTTCTCTCCTTCTTTGAGAAAATTCTTGCATTCCTCACTTGACACATCTCCACATTTATATCTTTTCATCACTTTACATTGAAATGTTACAGAAGGAAATCAATAAAAATCAACTTGGTAAAGGGTTTGTCTTATAGACCATAGGTGGAATTAGAATCAGTACAAGGAACAAGAATCTTAGAAAAGTATTGGTTCAAAGTCATTTGGAACATCATAATGAAATAAACTATACCTTTTTACATTAGAAACTAATGTATATGTCCTCACTTTAGAAGAGAAATATAGTCAATGCTTGTACTTATGCTAGCCCACTTGATCCACCTATCATATGTGTGGGAATAGTATGCACTCCCTGTTATATCCACCAGCTTATATCTTGCCAAGAAATTAATCACTTTTCACTGTGACATCTGTTTATTCTAATCCATATTTTCCCCTTTCCTAATTAATTTGAATGTCTACCTACTGTTTTTGTATATTAAAGTCTTCTTGAGGACGTAAAACACCCAAAGCAGAAAAAAAAAATCTGGTCAAAGAAATCTAGGCATTGGAGAAGATAGCATATGATAACTAGTTAATTCAAGATAAAATAAATGGATGGTGGGGTTAGTATATACTATATAGTTATGTATCACATGCAAAACTTACATATGATGGGGTTAGTGTATACTATATAGTTATGTACATTCACATGCAAAACTTACATAAAGAAGTACAAGGCCAGGTTTATTCCAGGGAGTTAACTAAGAAATAATTCTACAAATTGAAAATGAAACATCAACCATCATCCAAGCCTTGTCCGAACTATATGAGGTTGGCAACATGAATCCTGTTTTGCCATTCCAGTCTGTTTGAAGCCATATCCATTGTTAAACTATGAGCACTTAAAACATTTCTTACTAATTCAATCCATGTCCTTGTTGGTCTACCACTAGCCCTTCTATGCATGTGACCAAACCATCGTACTCTACTTTTTCTCATTTTATCACCTATTGGAACTACTCCTAGTCCTAGATTCCTTCAGATGACTTCATTTCTGACTCTGTAACCCTTTGGAAATGAAACCTTTATGACATAAAATGAGGCCAAATACAGAGCAAACATAAGTGACTGCCAATGAGATTGCTTTACAACCTCTACATGTAGCTGTCAACAATACCTGACATTATTAGATTTGGCCTTGAATTTCTGATAGAAGCACAGAAGATGATAGAAGCCATGACTGAGTGTTCAAGAAAGGCTTGAATAGATAAACAGGGACGGTAGATATTAAAAAGACTATCGAAGAATGTATTACTCCTTATAAGGCTTTTCTAGGAAAATCCTGTCAGTGGCAATGGGGAAAAGTAGGATCTAGGATATTAATCTACAGGGATATTATGGTGAAAGAATGGAAATTGCCAGTAGAGGCTTCCTAGAGTTCAACTTTTTATCTTGATCAGGAATTCAGGATAGTTGAGATGACACCAACTGCCAGGGCTATCAAGTGCCAGCTAACATTTCAGTCTTAAACAAGGATGACATCTACATATTTCCAAAACCAGAAAAGGCACAAACCCCACTGAACTCATGTGCATAAATCATTTCTTTGCAATTGTATGAAAATATTATTGACCACAACAAAGAAAGAAATTATAATAAATATTTCTCAAGAAAAATATTTTCATCAATTTCTTCCTATTTTATATGGTGTTTCTTTAACATTTTGACTATTCATCAAGGTGAATAGTATATATAAGCATTTAGTTGGGAAGGAAGAAAACACAAAACTGGAATATTTTAAATAGTATAACAATGAAAAAGGAGAAACTAAAGTCACTTATTTCTTGCCATCCTTTTCCACCCTCATTAATTTATGACTTTGGTTTCCTTTACCCTTATTCACTTTTCTCTTTGAGTTCTTTTGTGCTCAACTTGTCAGGAGTTGAAAACATTTCAAGATCTATTCTTTCCTAATCAAAAGAAATAAAGTGCAATATATCATATACTTCATGTTGAGATAATCACATGAAATTATAAACAAAAGAAGTTTCAATTAAAAACGTGAAAGATAAAATGAACGCTAATATCAAAAAAAAAAAAAGATAAAGCATTACCATCCAGGCCAATTCTCAGTCCACATTTTTGGTTTGTTGACAGAATTAGGTTTAAACTGGTCGCAGTAAAATGAATTACAGGTATTGATCTGCAAAAGTGAAAAAGCAAGAAAGCAAAATTATGCTCCAAGTTGAATGCTGAGTACTTACCCATAAAAGAACTTGATTTAATTTTACAAGGTGAATTTTATCCATTCGTAAACATGACGAAAATCATGCAGCAGAAGCATATAGGGTCCTACACATCAAATGCAGTTGGGAACTCCTTTTACAGTGTAAGAATAATAAAATACTAAAAAATCTTCAACTGCAAAAATGAAGAGGAATTAATATCAGAAACAATGATGCAATGGTAGATATACACCATTGTATCCATAAAATACCTACTGTTATTTATCTTTGAATCAATGATCTTTCCTATTTTTGTATTTAGAAAACTGGTAGTGACATGATTGTATTGTAAAATTCGGTTGATTCGATCATGTCCAGTGAAAGCCATATCGCTGTGTTCATGTTGCTACACTTTTTCCACCTTTCAAAGCATTGAAGTTCATTATTAGTTTCCCATATTAGGCAATCCAAACTCATTTCAGTGCACACTTTCTACATTGACTATTTACTATAGGGAATAAAATAAAAACTAGTAAAATTACCCTTGTAGGCTGTAAGTTGTATTCTCTTTCAATAAAGCTACTTCAAGTCCAGCAGACCCTATTCCCTACCAGGATATTCTCAAAAAGAACATATAAAGGAAAGGCATAATACAGTTTTTAAATGGTTTCTCTAATGTATTCACACCACGTAAGATAAATACTAACAAATGGCTTTTACCGAGAGAGAGAGAGAGAGAGAGAGAGAGAGAGAGATTCTTGAGCATAAAAAACATAAAATAAAAAAGGTGAAAGTGAAAAACCACTCACCACAGGATCAGGAGCATCATATTGTTGGCACATTATCCAAGGTACACCTATATCTTGAGAAAGAGCCATTCTTGCAGCCCACATAGCATATGGCTTTCCCCCATCTCCATATACCCTTTCAATGTCTCCATATTCATTTTCTACCTACAAAAATTAAAAGTATGGCAAATGTAAGTTCAATTCCTCCACAACATAGAAGTATTAATTCTGACATTTAAATTATGGCCATTTTAAAGCTAAAGTATGGTATTAAAATAAAAAATAGTAAATGTGAAAATAAAATCCCAACACAGATATGTAGCACAGAATAGATTTTAGTTTTTGCTTCTATAAATTTTCCGCATTAAAATTATAAGATTGTTAGACCTAGTAAACAATGATAGTTCTCAATGAACTCAATTAAATAAAATGCATCAAGTACCAACAACCAAGCCAGAAGATAATATTTAACAGAAATTAATTGTTAAATTCAAACACTAAATAAGGTTTCAAACACCACAGAAATGGAATTGAGGAACCAGTCATATAAGTTTCAGAGTTCTCTTGTTTGGGATCAGTTCTCTAGTCAAATGGACTTTAAGCCTTCATTGTTTCAACTTTTTGAACTAAGCCCCCTCCTCCCTTTCCGCAGCAAAAAGAAAGGAGCTCCAGTATGGTTCTGATGGAGTTGATATTAGTCCAGATGAGAGAACTGAACTCTTGATGTGTGAGCATGAATTTAAAAAATAAATAAATAAATAAACTAGTTTACTAGTCTTCATATATAAGCTGCCCCTTGCCTTATTGGCTATGGATTGGAACCAATAGTTAAAAGGAACAAATTCCATTACTGAATCCCTTGATGTACAGAACGGTAAAATTGGATCCCCAAAATGAGACAGGAAAAGAACGACACATACAACAAAATTATTTTCCATGAATCAGCCCTAATTTCCTTTGATGATGATGTAGGACAAGAGGTATCTTTAAAATATTGCACTTCAACTAAATAATGTGAATAATAGACAAGAAAACAACCAAAAGGTTAAGGAATTCAATTGGTTAGAGACCAATTAAACAGCCAGAAGAAATGGGTGTAGAGTCACTGAGAAAGAGACAAGTCATAAAGAATAAATTGTGGAAATGCAGCCCAATATGTAGAAATCATTAATCAACCATCCCCTATGAAGTCCAAAAGGTTTTGTTTGACCAACACAGCAGAGCCCAGCACATTTAGAAGAATAACAGAAACCAAGTTCTGCATAGTGTCAGAAATATGCACACCAACTGACGAAAGCAGTCGCACTCAGAATACACAGGACTTTTTGATGTTAGAGAAGGATGTAAAATTGACTAGATTGCAACATTTTTGTCTTTAAGATTCCAAGTATCCATATATAGAATGAAAAATGAAATTGTTAGCTTTTTTTTCTTTTTTTGCTTCCTTGGGGATAAAGATCAATGCACAAATGACAAAATATTCTAACTTAATTCTATGTAGATAAAGAGTTACACTTGCCTGAGCCAAGATGATAGGACCTCCCTGTGATGCGAAAAGCTTCTCCCTCTTCATCATGTTCACTATAAATGTTGTGAAGTTCTGCATGTGATTCTGAACGACAGATGACTCAATTAATAAAAACGATCAAAACCAACATTTATTATAGGAAAAAACACAGATGTTTATACAGCTTCAAAAGTTAAACACAGATGAACCCTTTAGAGTATTATAAAAGCAGACCAATTTCAATACCTTGAAGGGCTCGCTATCAGTTCGGAAGACTGTGCCAGGCACATAATGCAGCCAAACAGGTACACCACTGAAATGCTCCATTAACTCATCGTCAGGATTATGAACTTCTAAACCACAAATAAATTTTAGTTGCTTCCAAAAATGTATAAAATCAATAACACAAATATGTACACAGGACCAGTTATTAATACAATCATACTTTACCTTCTTTCAAAAAAAAAAAAAAAAACACAAGTATAAATTGATAATGCAAAACATCAAATTTGCAGTCTAAATTCTAAAACAGCTGCTGGCATACCCAAAGTTCCACTCTGCTGCAACAAATGGTCCAATCCTCAATATCAAATACATCCCAGCTCGCTGAACAATCTTCACAAACTTGACCAGATTGTAGCGCTTATCAAAATAATACTACAAGGTTCAGAGTAAAGAAATCTAAGTTCCTCTTGAGCAAAACACAACAAAACAACAAAGAATCAGAGCTGATTCCGAAGTTAGTTGCATCCAATAAAACATCCTCTGATTAACTCACATTGCCAGGAGAAAGCTCATGTCCATTCCAGAACACATAAGTCTCTATTGCATCAGCCCCTCCTTCTTTAGCAGTTTTAACGAGCTCAGGCCACATCTACTTCAACCCACATTTACCATTATCAAGATTATGAATAATATCCAGAAAACTAAAGGAAAATAAGCAAAAACCAAACAAGTAAACAAAATTTCTTCAATTCAGGGCCGAAACGGAGCAAGAAAGAACGAAACTCACTCCAGGAACACTGCGAGGGTAATGAATGGAAGAAGAAATGATGAGCTTTCTCTGGCCATCGAAGATAAGAGAACGACTGTCATACGTAATATTAACGGCCAAAGACAATGCAGAGAAGTAAAAGAAGAGCAAGAACAGAGGAGCCATGGAAATGGAGGTAGAAATGTTCTTTTCCGCCATTGTTGAGCTCAGCTAGAAGCTCATCTGAGCTCAACTACCCTTTAGTCCAAAAGGGTCTAAGAAGCAAAGCAGAAATAGTCTGCATTTAATCCAACAAGATCAAATAAACTGGCTTTATAGCAAAAAACAGAGCGCGTTGATGTCAGCAAGACGGCAATGGTCATTACTCTTCAACCAGATTCCTGCTAGAGAGAGAGAGATAGTTTAGCAAAAGAAAACAGCTTTCCAGATTAACAGCTTTCGAGATTCAGAGTCAGAGAAGATTTACTTTTGGCTTAAACGAGTTTATGTGATTTGCGAATAGAAAACGACTAATATTTGATGGCGGTTCTACGAGGAAACATGCGTTTCCCCCCGACATATCCACCGCGCAACCGATGTGATATCTTGTTTGGGTCCCACATTTCATCAAAAGATTGATATCTTTTTCGCGTTGCCACATGATCTGTATTTGTGGTTTGGGTCCCACCTTAAATGGCCTACGTGATGGATGGCAAGAAGATCAGGGCCCACCACTAACTGTATAAAAAAGGACGTTTGCCAAACAAACTCTGCGTGTTAATACTTTGGTTTATTAGTTATTTTGTATATCTTCGAAGTATCGGTACAAAAACACATGCGTTTTATTAGTTTTTTTTTTTGGAAAGTTGGTTTTTAAATAATTTTTTATATACTTTTTTATTAAAATAGCTGTTTATAAATGTTTCGGGATTCAAAAGATACGACACTATATACTGAAACGAACTCTAAATTAAGGCCCGTATGGGAGAGCTGAGATGTTGATTCAACTTAGTAGTTCAGCACTTCAGCTGTTTTCAACTATTTAAATTTTAAAGAGGCTGAACCAGATAGCCTTTCAGAAGACTGATATAGTCTTGAGATTTTTCACCAAACAAATCTTATAGACCATTCATGGGGTCCACATTTGGAAAGCCAGAAACCACTACCTGGAAGCCCTTCCTAAGGCTCCATTTGGAAGGAATACAAATGTAAAATACAAAATCTTATGTTTTGTATTATTTTATATGTATTTATATTTGTATTTGTATTCTTTCTAAACTAAGCCTAATGGACACTTAAAAGTTATACTGATATACTTTCTTTCGGTCATGAAGCAACCTTCGATGGTACTAGTTTTAGTAGTTTCTTCAAAGCAGTTAAGTCAATACAGCTCAGTTAAAACTGAACATTTCCGAACAAGCTCTTACCTCCCCGGTTAAACTCATTAAAAAATTATTGATCATCCCATGTGTGGCACATTAAGCTTGCTAATGTTGCATTTGGCATTTCTTATTTTAAGGATTTATCTCTTTTTTTTTTATAGTTAAATGCATGAATGTTTAACTACAAAAGGAGATAAATCTTTAAAATAAAGAGTACCAAATGCAACATAAACCCATTAAAAATCAAAATGAATTTGTACTCCAACTCAGCTTTTAGGTGTTTAGTGTGAACACCATAAAATTCTCAATGCAAAACTAAACTAGGACAAATTTGTATTCACTTTTTGCACTCTTAAGGGTGTATTTGGTTGTAGTGCAAATTTATTTGCACTAGTATAAATGCATGAGAGTGCAAATGTAAAAAATGCAAATTCTTGTTTAATTTTGTTTTGGATTTCACTTTATTCTGTTTCACATCTTAATTTACTTCATTTGTACTGCAATTAAACAAAATAAGCTGAAATCTGAAACAAAAATAGGTTAAAATATACACTCAAATCATTTGCATTACCATGATTTTGCATCAGTGTAAATTTATTTACATTGCAATCAAACACATCCTAAGGAACTTACATGTCAACTTTAATAAAAATAAACGCAAATTGCAAAAAATTAACAAAAAACTTCAAGAAAATCCAAGCCGACTTAACATTTAGAAAGTTGATCTATAAAACCATCCCTTGTATTCTTTTGTTGGGCGTAGAAATTGATCCATTATAGGTGAGTAAATATGAAGAAATCATTTTATGAATTTGACTTTTGCCCATAGTAATCCATTTATTTTGTTGGAAACTTTTTTGCTTTGGAAATGTTTACTGTTTTTAATTGTTTTTAATTGTTTAGGAAGTGGAAGAACCTTGCAGAAAAATAAAGATTTCATCAATGTAAAACTTTTAAGTGCACCAACAAAGCAAAGGGCCACCCTAACTAAATGGGACCCGTCAAACTAGCTCATTGACATAATGGACAACTTTATACCAGTGTTCAAACAATATGGGACCCTCAATCACCCCCACTTCCATACTTCTTTCTGATGTATATACTCACTTTCATGCAGGATTTTTCTTTAATTATAACTAACAGAAAAATTAAAAATATTTAATATAAAAAGTCCAAAATTTTAGAAAGTATTTTTCTTTCTAATGTTTTCTGTAAAGCATACTCTCAGTTCTGACACAATAATAATAATTTAAAAATTAGGAAAATATACTAGATCTATTTAGAAAAAGGTCGAAACAAGCCATTTGGTATGTCCATAGTTGAACATATCACATGTGTTCTTATCCTCAATTCAGGCCCAGTCTCAACCTGAGAGAAGGTTCCTGGTGATGGTGTTCATTAATGGGCTAATTTGTCTTATTTTCCCACAGGTAACGTGGCACAATTCCTCCCTGTACAAACACTTCTGTGATGGGAAAAAGCTTCTAATACTCTTCAGAGAAGTTAACAATTTTGGCTAGAAAAGCTAAATGCAGAAAATTAGAGAGAAAGGAAAAGTTTGGTTGCATTTGATTCCTTGAATTAGTGAGAAAGGAAAAACTGGGAAAATGGGAAAAAAAATCTGGTTTGACAGAAGTAAGACAAAAACAGAGAAAGTTGAGGACTTGAGGGAAAACTCTTTAAACTTTTAAAGACCCCTTTACATAGTCATTCCACGTAGCAACTTTTAAAGACCCCCTTACGTGAGAAGAAATCCTCTCTTTTTAGAGATCTTCCTTTTTAAAAATGTTGATGGTTAATTAGATCTAGTAGAAAATGGTCCCACTTCCAATTGCGTGGGACCTACCGTTCCATTTGATAGATGTCATGAGTGCCACCGGAACAGCATGCACGACGAGTTCATGCAAATAGATATGGATAAAGGGAGGTATAACATTTTTGCTTTGCCACTTGATACAAGTGCTTTTTTACGTTGCTCCCTCCCTCTTGCAAATTAGGGCAGTCAATGGGTCGGGGCAAACCGGATAAACCCAAATCGAACCAACCCATTTATATTGGGTTTGGGTCCGATCAGTTTTACTTGTTCTGAACTAAAAAGTCTATGACTAAACTGAGATGAATTTGATACATTGCAAAGAAGGGATTTTACTTGGCCAGATGATTATAAATTTTAAACCCTAAACCCTTAACCCCTAACTCTAAATCTTAAATTAATCAATGCTAAAAATACACACAATCAGGTCCATATCCTTGGAAAGTTATTTATTGCAAGTTGAAGGGCATAAAAAAAATTAAAGGATAACATAAAAGAAATTAGATGGAATAGAAAAAATAAGAAATGATTTAAGTATACATATAATGAATATGGCACTAAATAGAAAGAAATGCCAAAATAAAATTAATGTAGCTGATCCCATAAGGCTTAGAGGATGATAATAAATTTTAGTTGCTCTGAGTTGATAAATACCTAAAATGACTATATGATGAATTTAATTATATATAATTAGGTAATTGTATATTAAATATTAATAGCTATTATTATTTTTTTTATAAAAATATAACTACTCATGATTGTGCCTAAATAAGTCAAATTTAAGAAATAAGAAGATTCATTATCAAATTACATGCTAAAAGTGCAACCATGGATTATATAAATATAATCGGTTTTTAACGGATCACGTCCGAATGCAAACCCGGTCCGAAATTGGATCCGGTTTTTAATGGATCATGCTAAAAGTGCAACTATGGATTATATCGTACGTAGACTTGTTTATGGGCCGGCCCGGCCCCTGAATGGGCTTGAACATGTTTATAGGATTACGGGTTTAAACTCGAGTCAAAAAGCCCAGCCCGCAATAAATTCAAATCGGGCTTGGGTTTTGTCAAAATAGCTCAACCCGACCTAAAATTAGACTTAAAATGGGTTATGTGATTAATGTCCATTTGAATAAATTTTTTGATTTAAGAATGTAAAACAGTATTTTAAAACGTAAAAGAAAAGGAAAAAAAACCATCTTATAGGCCTATTGTTCATTTAAATAAGAAAAAAAAAAACATCTGAATTTTTAATTCTAATTTGAATAGGAAAAATCGTAATTTTCTTTATTAGGTCAGGCTTCGAACTGGGGCTTTGGGCTTTTTATCAAGGCCGGGCTCAGGCCTAAGTTATAGGTTAGTTGGTTGGACCGAGCTTGAGCTAGGGTCTAACGTATTTCCATTAGTGATGAATAAAAGCCCGGCCCGGTCTATGAAGAGGTATTATCGTACGGTAATTCGGTATTGCTCATGTCCGTCCAACAGAGCAATGGATCAGGAAAAAGAAATATCTGGTGTAGGGTGGAGGCCCATTATGTTATGAGTGGGACCCGCCCTTGAGTTCCAAGGCAACAGGCGCACATGGGTAGCCGCGTGAACTTCCTTGAAAACAGTTGTCCCCCGGTTGGACGTTGGAGAAAATGTGTCTCCACTCGCCGCTCGTGATCCGAATATATCCCCCCAGTTCTCTGTTGAACCCACCAAATCTCGATCCGATTGGCGTCGTGATGGACAGTCTGAGGCTGTCAGCGTTTGTGTCGGTAGAGAGTACCTTTCGGTCCCGGAGGCTTTAAAACGGATTGGCATCTGCTATTCACACGACGCTCCTCACACTAATCTAACCGTAAACTGAAAAAATCTTTCGTATTTGTATTTATCATTTATTGGGAGATATTCTGAATGTACAGTCACGACATGCTATGCTATGAGGTTGGTGTGACCCTCGAAGTGTTGAAAGGGAGGGACTATCCTCTTTGGTTCACTTGGTTTGGACTTCGGACCAGCCTTCGGAACCACTGTCCATCCAAAGAAGTCCTCAAAGTAGAGCTGTCAATGGGTAAAGTGTATTCTATAGAACTGAATTGACCGATTGAATTAAAATTGGTTTTTAGGGATGTAGATGAATTAGATTGGATTAGAATTAAGATATATCTGAATTCGATATGATAATATAAATTTCTTATTCAATTTGATCGAAAGATTTGATTTCGAATTCAAATATGTTATGTCAAATATCCAAATTTGATCCAATCTGATTTAATTTCTCTAAAATTTAACAAATTTTTAAATAAAAAAAACATATAAAGAAAAACAAAAAATATATAAACATTTTCAACTATTTTTTCATATATATATATATATGTCTTTTTCTAAAAAATAAATAATATAAAAAATTACAAAAAAGCAATATAAACATATTTTTTAATAAATAAATAACTTTTATGTATATGAGGATCAGATCGAATAGAGGTGACCCAAAAGTGATTCGATTTTTAATCAAATCCTATTAATCGATCTGATAAGGGAGATACCAAATTCCAACAAAATAGAACCAATTCGGATAAGATCATGACCCGGTCCATTTTACAATCCTATTGGTTCTTGTTGCTCTTAATTGATTATTATATAGTTAATAAAATATAAAAAGCCTCCTGATTATTTTTTATTACATTTTATGTCCGAAAAGATAAATTTCACAAATAGCATATAAGATAATTTTAGTTAGAAACCACTTGTTTTATCAACATATAACCAATTTACTATTTTATTATAAGGTTATATTATAAAAAATGAAGTTTTAAGTTATCAGGTCTAATCGAGTTAGACCATATTGCCCCGATTAGAAATCGATGGCATGATTTAGGTCTATCATATGGAATCGATTAATTAACAATAACCCAACTCATTGACAGGCCGACAGCTCCAACTTAAAGCCATTTCCTTGGGCTTTTAACTCATGTTACTC
Organism: Nelumbo lutea; assembly: GCF_056320005.1. NCBI lineage: Eukaryota > Viridiplantae > Streptophyta > Magnoliopsida > Proteales > Nelumbonaceae > Nelumbo > Nelumbo lutea. The sequence continues at coordinate 40,845,645 of NC_142688.1, forward strand.
AACGCCATGGTTTGAGCTTTGAGAGTTAAGGGGTTTAATTTCCTTCAATTCCTGAGGTTGGCCCTTTGGTTTATATTGATATTTGGAAAACCAGGCCAGAGTAATCAGTTCATCTGGATCAAAACAGAACCAGACCACAACCCAGTTTAATAAACACTAAACACTCCATAACTTGCACAATGAGATTGATAAAACAAGCCAATTGTGGCAATGTAAATGCACACTGGAATAGGCTTTGCTAAGGCTGATGCTTCCTTTCTGCTTTTGCAGAAAGTTAGATGGAAAGGAGGAACTTTTGTAAACCTTTAACCCCACTTTAAGGAAGGCTTCCCAAATTAAGCCCATCAAATGGATCATAGTCTGAGATTCCATAGCCGAGCTTTGATGGAAAGCAGTTCTTTAATTCACAAAAGGAAATAAAAGATTTACAATTTTACATCTTAGCATATCTACAATGAGATCTGCATCTTCCCTTATAATAAAGGAGAGGATCACTAGGGGAATCCAAGGAGGGCAATAACCTCTAATTTACAAAAACAAAACTAATCGAGTCAAAAGGGGTTTGAGGCTCCTGCAAATATAACTTTCAATTTATTTTAATGGCAAATATTTCAATCTTCAATATTTTTGCATTGCCCACAACAGATTATGAATTGCTTCTAAAATTCTTTTAAGCTATGTTTGACTTGAGGGGAAAAATAGGGAAAGGTAAGAAAACCTATTGTAAAGGTTTCCTTACCTTTTTCTTCCTTTCCTTACTTTTTCCTTCAAACCAAACACAGCCTTAGGTGATAGAATAGACATCTAAAATTCGTGGTGCTGTATGCTTAACTTGGGGCAAAACTGAATTGCTCAACCAGACACAACCCTTAGTTGTTTGTTAAGGGGGAACTTTGTACTGAAGGCTTCACTGAAATGAGATAAAACTTTAGCTGGAAGTAATACAACCCAATGTAGTCGTGCTTCATTGTCATGCTTCTTGTCCTTGGTATGCCCAACAGAGGTTTTAGTATGCGCGTGAAATAATGTTCACATGTAGTGTTCTCTCTTGTCATATTGATAATTTTTTTTCAGTCAGCCCATGAATGATGGTTGGGCTTTGGGTCCTCTGGAATGTGGACCTAATGGCCCACCAAGGGCTGTCAATGGACTGGATTTGGATTGGGTCTAATTCATCCATAGGAATATTTGGTACAGTGTGCGTTGCCAACTTGCTGTTGCTTTTGGTTAACCTGTGAAAAATATATATTGTCACATCATACACGTATGCCATTTTAACTAGAAAAATTGTAATATATGAAGGCAAGTACTAGGGGTGTCAATTGGACTGGGTTTGGTCCAATCCGCTCCAGTCCAATGTGAATCCATTATAAATGGATCAGGTCTAATTCAATGAATATTTTGGACTATTTTAGATTAATCCAATTGAATGTTTGGATGTACAATCTGTTCAAATTTGTTTTAATTTAGATTGTTCCAACCTAAATCTAGTCCATTGGCAGTTTGGCACCTATATTCTTATCTTCTATAAATGGACCAGATATTGGTTCAATCCAACCTAATCCAATATAAATTCATTATGAATGAACTAGGTCCAATCCAATCCAATAAATACTTTAGACCATTATGTCTGAACTGGTCCAATTCAATATGCCTTGTTGGTCCATCCAATCCGTCCAAATTAATTTTGGTTTGGACAGGATCCAACCCAAAACTGGTCCATTGACACCCCTAATGGCAACTCAACACTACTGTACCAAACACCCCCCTGCATTTGATGCCCATTAAAAATCCAATCCAGTTGTAACCCAAAATGTTAACTCACATTCTCAATTTCTCACTTAAAACAGATTGTAGATGAGGTTTTGAGTCCAGCTATAGCAATTGGAGCTCTTCAATCCATGCAGGTCCTGATCATTGGATTCCTCCACCATTTCATACTTTTAATATGAACATGGGTGCAGCCACTTTTTCTTCTCATTATGGTACTGGATTGATCTGCTGAGACTCATTTGAGGTAGTTATGTCTCGAGCAAAGCTATCAGAATTACTAGTTGCAAATTTGCAATGCATCCATTACTGATTGGCCTTTGGTTAAGGCTTAAAACTTGCAAGCTCTCTTCATCTTCCAAGTTAGATTCTGAGGGAGATGCACAGGACATAGTCCACCTCCTGTTGGAGTTTTTTATTATTCCTCTGCGCACATGCATCTGTATGTGACAACCAGATAGCTCATCACCTGGCCAAGTTGGTCCTTAGATCCTTTGGGAATTGGCATAGATTTTCACATAAAAGAGTTACCACTTTTAATCTTGTTTGGAAATAAAAAGTGCTATTCCTATAAATACTTCTCAAAACTTTATATTAGTGTTGATTCAAATGGGAAAAACTTCAAACCAACTTGATCAATAACTCTGATCGTTTTCCCAACATTTTTAAAACAAGTCCACAAACCTTTCTTGGAGAACAAAGAACCCCCTAAAAAATCCATTTAAATCCACTCTTAGAAGTATCCTGCCTCCATCAAGATCTTTCCTGCTTATCAATTTCAAACAGAACTTTAGTTAATAATCTAATTACAAACGTACAATGAAATATGAACAAAACACAGTACATATTTAATAAGGACATCCTACCATTGGTCTGAGGCATAAGCCCTCGTCAGAAAGAGGCATAAGCCTCAACCTTCAAGGTGTGAGAAGTAGAAATAAACCTCAAAAACCTATGACAATTGAGTTCTTTAATACCAAAAAAAGGTTTTCTTAGTATTTTCTAATTTTAAATATATGGAAAGGGCCCTTTGGTAACTTCTATATTACAAAAAAAAAAAGATTAAAATGAAAAGTTAATAGAATAAATAGAGTTCCTAGTTTCTTGGGGTTTTAGAGGAGTTCAATGCAACAAGGACCAAAAATAAAACTTTCATCATTCTCTCTTCATTGTTTTGCCAAATCAAGTGGGATTTTTTTCTTATTATTCTACACTTTTGGGTGATTAGAAATCTAGAATCCTACTTCTTAAATTTGTCAGTTTTTCTATTCTCTCCACAAGAAAATATTATTTGCTCATTTTTTGCCTCTCATTTATATTCCTAATAGATTTCTTTTATTTTTATTATTCATTTATTCTTTGCACATATTAAACCAACTAAGTTATTTCCTTTCTTCTAAAATGTTGGGTAACAAAATATGGATGATTTATTAGAAGATCTCAAGGAAAAAAGTGATGATAGAGAATTTTGATAATTTAATACATATGATTGGCTATTTGAACAATTTGAGAAATTTGGATACTCAAATTTGAAATATAAAAAGTTTATGGTCATTAGTTGATTATTTATTATTTTATTGAATGCAAAAAACCTAAACTTTGTCACTTTTAGACTTCTACTAATAAGAGGGTACATGTGTTGCACGGGGGAGGTTGTCATGATAATGATTAAAGTATGAAAAATTAAAAAGAATTTGTAGAAAAAAATTCAATACACATGTAGAAAAAACAATTTTCTATTAATTAGAGTGTTGAGTCCTTTAAGGATGAACTAGTGCATTTTTGGACTGTTACAGAGACGTTGAGATTGGAATAATCAAAGGAAGGGGAAGAAGCCGGCACACTTTCGGACCGATGGGCCCTTGTCAAAGCCCTATACCAGAGCTGGTTCAGAGAAAAAAAGGCAGAAAAAAATCCATGCCAAATTGACCAGTAACTCTGTTCATTTCCCTAAATTTCCTAAACCAAGTCCACAAACATCTTTTAGAGAACAAATTAAAGAAACCCCCAATAAATTCATTTGAATCCACCCTTAGAGATATCATGCTTTCACCAAGATCTCCTCTCATGCTTATCAATTTCAAACAAAGTTTTTTAGACTTTAATAAAACCCAACACATATTTAACAAGAACCATCCTACAAGCCTTAGATAAATGACAAATAAACCTTATTTATTTATTTATTTATCTTGAAAAAAAAAAAGAAAAGCATTCTTCTTTCACTAAAAAGGAGAAATGCCCAAATGTAATCCATTCATTTTCGTTTTCACTTGTTTTAGCAGCATTTTAACTCGTTTTGTAATAAACCCTAAATTCTTTTATAAAACAAAAAAAATCCATTTATGCAAATGCTTCAGCAAAAATCAAAACATCATCAACAAATAATGAAAAGTGAAAACTGGAAAATACTAGGAACCATGGTCCATGAATAAGTACAGGGTGTATCAATCCCAAACAGATTATTAATCGGAACAAAATCATAAACCCAAAATCGTCGTGATTAATAATTGAGTCGGACCTTATAGACCCGATTGTACTGACAGCTACAATTATTTGGATAAATAAAAACTTAAAACTTGATCTTTTAACAGTAAATATTAAATTATTTATATGTTAATAAATCAAGTATTTTTAATCAAAACTATTTTATACATTATTTATTGTCATTTGTAGACAAAATATAAAAAATAAATAAAAAAACTAGGAAACCTTTATATAAACGGTTTGAAACAAACAAGAATCAGAAATTCGAATCGATCCAATTATTAAGCAGGACAAAATCACATACTGATATAATCGGTTTGGTTCGGCCAGTTGGGTTGAATGACAGCCCTGGAGTGTTAGTAAAAAAAAAAAAAAAAAAAAAAAACTTAGGCAGCGGTGAAGCAAGCCATATGCGTACTTTAGCAAATGTGACTTAATGTGGAAGCGGGGAACCGGAACTCGGAAGTTTATCCACTCGAAATTGTTCGTTGGAAATTGGAAGCTTTGCAACAATGGCGCTCAAACACCTCTGCTTGAGTTGCTCTTTCCCTTCCATTTCCTTTGCTTCCACAAGCCCTAACCCTAATTCCAGTGCTGCTGCACCATTTTACTACTGGACACCTCACTTATTTCGCTACTCCAGAACCCTAAGAGTTCACTCTTCCTTTGCAACTCCACAATCCGTTTCTCAATCTCCAGATCCTATTTTTCTCCCTTTTCTCATCGAAGAGGAGGAAAAAGAAGAAACGGCAGAAGAAAAAGAAGAGCAGAAACCAGAACAAGCCCCTGAAGACGCAATTGTCCAATTCTTCAAGTCTCGCTCTGCGACTCAAGACCCCGGAAAGGAAGGCAGAGTCCACCTTCAAAAGAACCGCCGGACTTCGTGGCATCTAGCAGAACTTGATTGCTTAGAAGCCGAATCTGACAAAGAAGGTGAAGAGGAAGAAGGAAATGAAGGGTTTGGTTCTGAGGTTTCGGATTCATGTCCGGCAGAGGGCATTTTAGCAGAAATTTTGCAAATCGCTAGGAATCCTCCGGAAAATTTGACATTAGGTGAGCTTCTGGGTTCCTATGCAGGGAAGATTGGGGAGCGAGATTGCGTGGAGCTGCTGCAATTGATGGGACAAGAGGGTCTTGTTATGGGTTGTCTGTACTTTTTCGAGTGGATGGGTTCGCAGGAGCCATCACTTGTTACACCAAGGGCTTGTTCAGTTCTGTTTCCGATCCTGGGTAGGGCAGGCATGGTGGAGAAGTTGATGATTTTGTTTAGAAATTTACCATCCGGGAAGCAATTCAGAGACGTGCGTGTCTACAATGCTGCAATCTCAGGCTTGTCGGTCTGTGGCAGGTAAGGGATTAGGATTCTTAATATCTTCTCCTGAGCTTACGGTCTTTCCCTTTTAGATTTGTTGAATGATTTATAGACCCAAAAAAATTATTACCTGAAGATGGGATCATAGGATGTCTATTTGCATTCATTATCCATTATGGCACTACCTAGGCTGAAGAATTTGTTTTACCTTTGTGATGTATAGAACCACTGGCTATACTTCCTATCTCAAATACTAAGTGCGTGTCAAGTTCAACTCAACATTCCAGCGTGTCAAGTTCAACTCAACATTCCAGATTATGGATATAATATAAGATTATGTTGAACCTCTATTTTCAGCTTCCCAAATAGTGTGCAATGTTAGACTACATGAAATTAACTAGAGTCTTATTCTTATTGGGTGCTTTCCTTTCAGGTATGATGATGCTTGGCAGTTGTACGAGGTGATGGAAACAAATAATATTCAGCCAGATCATGTAACATGTTCTGTTCTTATTACAGTCATGAGAAAACGGGGTCAGAATGCCAAAGAGGCATGGGAGTTCTTTGAGAAAATGAACAGGAAAGGAGTAAAATGGAATTTGGAAGTTTTGGGTGCTCTTATAAAATCCTTCTGCGATGAGGGGTTGAAAGATGAAGCTCTAATCATCCAAACAGAAATGGAGAAGAAGGGTGTCTCTTCAAATGCCATTATATATAACACCTTGATTGATGCTTACAGTAAAGCCAACAAGGTTGAAGAAGTTGAAGGTCTTTTCGTTGAGATGAAGGAGAAGGGGATTAAGCCAACCTCTGCTACATACAACATTTTAATGGACGCATACAGTAGAAGAATGCAGCCTGAGATTGTTGAAGATCTGCTCCTGGAGATGCAAGATATGGGCTTGGAACCAAATGTGAAATCATATACTTGCCTGATTAGTGCATATGGAAGGCAGAGGAAAATGAGTGACAAGGCTGCAGATGCATTTTTAAGGATGAGGAAGGTTGGTATAAAACCGACTTCACATTCATATACTGCACTTATCCATGCCTATTCAGTGGATAGGTGGCATGAGAAGGCTTATATGGCATTTGAAAACATGAAACAGGAAGGAATTGAACCCTCCATAGAAAATTATACTGCCCTTCTTGATGCATTTAGACGGGCTGGTGACACCCAAAAACTAATGGAAATTTGGAAATCAATGATAAGTAATAAAATTGAAGGGACAAGAGTGACATTTAACATTCTCCTTGATGGGTTTGCTAAACAAGGTCAATACATTGAAGCAAGAGATGTGGTCTCTGAGTTTGTGAGGATTGGCCTGCAGCCAACAGTGATGACATATAATATGCTGATGAATGCATATGCACGAGGAGGGCAACACTCTAAACTGCCACAGCTATTGAAAGAAATGGCTGTTCTCAATCTAAAGCCAGATTCTATTACTTACTCTACCATGATCTATGCCTATGTCCGTGTTCGTGATTTCAGGAGAGCATTTTATTATCACAAGCAGATGGTGAAAAACAAGCAAGTGCCAGATGCAAAATCATATCAGAAGTTAAGGGCAATTTTAGATGTGAAAGCTGCAATAAAGAACAGGAAGGATAAGAGTGCACTATTAGGTATAATTAATAGCAACTTAGGATTATTGAAATCCAAGAGGAAGGGGAAGAAAGATGAGTTGTGGAAGAACAAGAAAAAGCGATCTAGTGCAGTGCGATGATTCCGTTACTCTTTCCAGCAGTTGCGGTTGCAATTTGCAGTGGGGATGTATGATAAATAACAAGGACTTGCCTGCAACAGTTGTGTTGTTTATTGGTTTATTCCTGCTGCAGATAGTCCTTCCTTCTTGTATCTTTGGTGAGGATCAATCTTTTGATTTCAAGAGAACAATCAAAGTTGCTGGAGGAGAAAGGAGAAGCTCTCCTCATGTGCTGTGGGTACAAGTTCTTCCCCAAAGCCTGTACGCTTGCAGAAGGGTGTGCCAAGCTAAGCTACAGCCCGATCTCTTGCTCTACTTGATTATTGATTAAGGGCATGATTTATGTACTTACTGTGCAGTGTTTGATATTGTACTCGAAAATAATCACGAAGATCCATGTCATGTCTGGTCGTTAATTATTCAGGGGACTGATTTGCACACATCCCATTTTTTATTAAAGGCGTGATTTATGTACTTACTGTGCAATGTTTGATATTGTACTCGAAAGTAATCACGAAGATCCATGTCATGTCTGATCGTTAATTATTCAGGGGACTGATTTGCACACATCCCATTTTTGATAAACCAGTCATGTTCCCAGTGAAAAGACAAACAAAATACTTTTCATGATGATAAATTTCAACACATGGGAGTGCTTTATAATTAAATATGTTCAATGCAAATGAAATTTCATTTGTTAGATTCATGAAAATGCAAACATGGTTTGGTTTCGTATTGATAAATTTTGTATTCTTACTAAGCATAATCGATTGTGATGGGTACAAACAGGAATTTCAAGACGGCAGTTTACCTTTTTTTACATTGACCAAATAGAAGCAAAATTTGCTCCCATTTCGAATGCAAAAAAATGTGAGAAAAAACAAATTTCCTTCGATTTTTAGTTTAAATGTATTCTTACCAAACACTCGCAAATCTGAACTGGAGTGCAAATTGCTTTGGTTCAGCATTTACTCTCTTACCAAAAACAACCTTAGATTCAGCAGGTTCAGCAGGGAGTGTTTCATCTATTGTTCCAAATGGTGAAACAGCCCCAACACAGTTAAACATAATAATTGCCTAAGATCTTTGAGAAACTATGCAGCCAACTTTACGTAAGAACTCTGTCAATTTTTTATTTCTCTTATTTTCTACCAAACCAAAGAGTTTACTGATCAACCACGGTCCTATTTGGATGAAAAGTCAGTTTCTTAATTGACACTGGCGTGGGGAAGAGGGAGAGGGGGGGCTACGAGCCCTCTCCCGTTGCTGTTCCCGGACCACCCACCCCTTCCTTCCCCTTCGCCCGGCCCGGTGAGGTCCGAAGAGATCTGAAATCTTTTATACAGTCTTTTAAATGGCAGAGAGAGTTGGTTCATTTCTTGAAAACTCTTAAGCATGCTTACTCTAACTAATTTAAGATTTCCACACTAGAAAGCTATGAGTATCTCTTTATCTTGGTACTGGCATTGCATGCACTTGTTGATGCAGCTCATATGTTCAAAAATGTTTCAGCTAAAATGGAAGATATTTAGCTCTACTTCTGAAAATGGATTTACAGACCCGCAATTTACAGTCTGCAATTTACTTTTACTGTGTGTAATAAATCATGGGCAATTTGGTGGTCAACAACAAACGTACGATACATCTGATACGGGGATGATACTAGATACGCAACGACTGGCATTTGTCGTGCCAGTCATGCGTAATCGACTCTAGGGGTGAACAAAGAAGCTCAAAAAACCGAACCAGAAATCTGGTTAAACAAACTGACTGGTTCTGGTTTGCTATTCTTAAAAAACCATAAGTTTTAGTTCGGTTTCAATTAACCTTTTAAAAAATCTACACCTAACCAAACCAATCGGTATATATATATATATATATATATATATATACATTTTAATATTTTTAATCAAAATAAACCCATCACCATTTGACTTTTTGAGTTTTCCCCCATTCCCCTTCTTCGATACCTAAAGGCTAATACTAAAATTGAAAACCCTTGCTTTCCTCTTGTTCGTCTTCCTCCCCAGTTCTCCTTGCTTTCCTCCGGCATTGGTCATCATCTTCCATCATTTGACAGTCATCCTCCGATGGCCTCCCCCCCTCCCTTCTCTATTCCAGCCATGCTAGAAAGCCCGGAACTAAGATCTCTCTCTCTCTCTCTTGCCAGTCATCTCCCCCACTGCTTTACGCCAACCGCCAAGCGGCAACACCGATCGTCAGCAAGCACCAAGCTATCAAAGCCAAGCACCAGCTACTCCCTCTCTGGCAACACCTATCATCATTGCCACCTCTCACTTCAGGTTCAGGCAATAACAACCAGTTCAGCACCGACAAATCGGCCACCACTTCGGTGTCCATTGTCTGAGTTCAACTTCAGGCCTTTAGCTTGTTTATGTCCATTGTCTAAGTTCAACTTCAGGCCTTTAGTTTGTTTAAGTTTTTATTTATTTATTTTTGCATAAATATTATTTATAGTTTTATTTTTTTTTGCATAAATATACAGGGCTTCATGCTTCAGCTTATATTTTCATTTCATCTTGTTCATTTATAGTTCTTTTCTTCTTCATTTTTTTGGATTGTCACTGAATGAGTGAATGAATGTTGATTAATAGTTAGTTTGTTTTACTGAATGCCTGTGCCTATAGTTGCATTTGAATTGGCTTTTAGCACTGGAGCTCTTGTGGTTGATTCATTTTGCAGTTTTCTAACTCTGAATGGTAGAAGCTATCATTCATGGACAAGATTGGTTGCCAATGTCGCATGGTTATCTTTATATAGAAGAGAGATTAGATGAGCTTGAAATTATGGAATCAGGCATGGTTTTTGAATTACTGTTGAAGCAATCCATTCCATTTTACTCCAAACCAATTCCCTAGCCAAAAATCATTGAATCGGTCAACAACTCATTGAATTGGCTTTTAGCACCGGAGCTCGTGTGATTGACTCATTTCGCAGTTCTCTAACTCTGAATGGTAGAAGCTATCATCAGTGGACAAGATTGGTTGCAAATGTCACATGGTTATCTTTATATAGAAGAGAGATTAGATGAGTTTGAAATTATGGAATCAGGCATGGTTTTCGAATTACTGTTGAGACAATCCATTCCATTTTACTCCAAACCAAGTCCTTGGCCAAAAATCATTGAATCGGTCAACAACTCATTGACTTGGGTAGTCAAACCATCCACCCGTCAACCTGTTCAATGGTTTTTGACTGTTTTTTTATTTTTTAATTTTTGTTATTAGAACGGACTGGGCTGTCCATTCGAATTGGACGATCGAACCATCCGTTCCATGTATCTTCATACCTTTCACTCATATCCATGTGTTTCCAAAACATATCCGTATTCATATTAGTATCCAAATTGTCTTATACAAATCATACAATACCTGTTACGAATACATTAATCTTTGGTCAACAAATCATACAAATCAATAAGGGCCAACAATCCCTTATTGGTTCCTTTTGAATGATGAAAATTCCTTAAATTTCCTCGAACTTTTAATTGCAGAAACCATTTTCCGCCCAAAACAACCATTATGTCTCATTAAAATTTCTTTGGTACTGATGGAACCGGGCGAAAGGACAGAGCACTTCCAATTAAGGTTGCATTAAAATAAGCTTTGAGAACAGAGAAGTGCAATGGTACATGTTTAGTATCTACATATTTTCACCATTATCTAGTATTCATCCTTGTGTTTCTAATCGGGATGGACTGATTGGGTAGCCAAACAAGAGGGGGCATGAAGAAAGTTCCTGTGAAGAGTTCCAAGTGACTCAAGAATTCTGTGCCTCAAATATTCGAGGAAATTGCAGGTGGCACAGATTGGTGAAATCTACATCAAGCATAATACTTACTATGTTGGTTGGTCAAGTGTTTTATATCACTCTATTATGACATGGGAGGTGAAGTTTGACAGTTTGACTAATAGTGCTATCTATTAATAGATTACAGTTTGCAATGGATCGACTGAAATTCTGAATTAAAAAAAAAAAGAAAGCAAAACAAAACAGACTAGAGATAATTTTGTAATTGAGTTAATTACAAAAGAGCAATGCCAGGAGGCTCGACCCTTGAAATCACTTGGGCTGCGTTTCTTTCTCCTTAGAATGAACTTAATCTTTTTTTTTTTTTACTGAAATAGTACATCTCTTTATGCCTCCTGTAGTCCTGTGGGTGTGATCAGTGTTCAATATCAACAAGTTGACTCGTTTTCTAAATAGAAGTTCTAAGCTGATTCAATGTGATTGGAGTGCTCTTAATGGCAATACGGGTTTCTTTGGCTTTTGCATTCTGTCTAATGACAAATACTTCAAGAGGGAGCTCGATAGTATTATTGTGATCCTTTGGAAGTGGAGCCTGTAGGGGTGTCAATTGGACTGGACCAATGTGAGTCCATTATAAATGGACCAGGTCCAATTCAACCTAATGAATGTTTTGGACTAATTTGAACCAATCCAATTTAATGTCTGGACCATTTAATCTGTTTAAATTTATTTTGATTTAAATTGGTTTCAATTCAAACCCAGTCCATTGACACATATTATTATCTTATATCAATGGACCAGATATTGGGTTAATCCAATCAATCTAATATAAATTTGTTACGGATGGATCAGGTCCAATCCAATCTAATAAATATTTTAGATCGAATTTATCCAATCCAATATCTTTTTGATCCATCCAATCTGTCCAAATTGATTTTGGACTGGATGGGTCCAAAACAAAACCAGTCCATTGACAGCCTTAGAGCTGGGGACAATTTAAAATCCTTGCTTTTTGCTGCAGAACAGGGTTGAGAAGATATAATTGTAGTTTTTTATTCAAAAATTGCTATAGATGCCTGCTATGGGATTGATCAATAATATTTTTGGGTTTTTTTAAGGAAAGAGTGGATATTATTTCGAACTTATTATTTGGTTTGTTTATAAAAGCAGAATGGCCACACTCATGGTTTTCAAACTGTTGACCCAGATGGCTGGACCATTTAGCTTAGAAACCATACAGGCAAGTGGCAACTGGTTCCATTTCACCCTTGAACCAAAATTTTGCCAAACATCAGGCTTGGTCAGTGACCCACTGACCTGGGCAGTCAACCCATCAGCCCATGCAACCTGGTAGGGGTGGCAATTTTTCACCCAACCTGCTGAACCCACCCACTATCTAACCCACTCAAACCGCCCATTTACTTGACAGGTTGTGTGATCAACCCGTCACCCAACCCGCTCATTTAAATGGGTTGGGTTGGGTTGGGTTGTGGATAACCATGGGTTAACCATTACAGATATAAGTATTATTTCCTTAGCCTTTTTTTTATTTTCTTTATTTGAATTAAATAATTTATAATTAATGCATTAATTTTCTATTAATTATTTGATTAAATTTAGTTTTGTCTTGAATCAACACACTTCACGAAACATAAATCCAAATCAATTTGACCCGAGTCCGAACCAACTCAATGTGACCTGACTGATCCAACATATATTGATCCGGGTCAACCCAGATTCAAAATAGACCCCGGGTGGGATGATTCGGTACCACTTGCTTTGCCCGGTTCAGGTTGTTTGGTCCAACTAGTTTCCACGCATACTGATCCAACCTGGCTCAAACCGATTCGAGCCGACCCAAATCTGAAATGGTTCCGAGCGGGATGGCTCGGTGTCCGTGTGCTTTACCCGGTTTGGACCGCCTGCTCCTACCAATATCTGCACAACCCGACCCGAATGACTAGCATGGACCCGCTTCGGGTCAATCAGTTTGGTCCCAACCCAGGCACAAAACTAATATGGGCCGGTCCAAGTCAATCCACCATTGACCGGACCGATCCGGTCCAACCAGACTGCTCCAAATTTAAACAATCCAACCGGTTTGAACCTAAGTGATTCGGTCAAACCCAAAATCCGTACATAATCAAATGGCTTCGCTGCTTGTGTAAAAATAACATGCATATAAGGTGATTTGAACCTTCACTTGTATAAATAGCAACTACTATTACCACCAGGCTATAACCAACTTAATTGCTATAAGAGAGTTAGTTTACTTTTTAAGTCCATAATAAATAGATTTGGGTTGAACCGAACCCATTTAATTTTATATAACTGGGTCACTAATGGATTGACGGATTAGATGAATTGGCTTGATGCTCAACCCAAACCAAACCCAATCCAACCCAACCCACCCAATTGTCGCCACTACAACCTGGACAACAGTTTTTGGGCTGTTTTTTTATTTTAATTAACCTTTTTATTTTTATTTGTTTAATTGCAATAGGCGATGCGTTTGGATAGAATGATTGAACCGCTGACCCAGAAACCGGTGATCAAAGCAGTTGCAGTTTGGATTGGTTTTTAAAACATTGGCCACACTTACAGCTCATACAGTTCAGAAGGCAAAAAGCTTTGTTGATGATTAATAATGGTGGTATCACCCACCGGTCTGGATTGAACATTTGTTCTGTACGTTTTTTAATTTTTACTTGTGTTATTTTTACTTTTCAAAAATAACAAAAAGGCAATTTTCAAGTTCTACATTGCTACTTTCCAGCTTTCCTTGGTATAAAAGAAAAAACTATTATCTACCACACAGGAGTAACCGAAATTCTGAAATTGCTAGAACTAAATGTACTTGTGTACATGTTCTAACTTGTCTCCCGTTACAAAAACAAGAAATGAAGGGAGATTGTATTTCCTTTTCTACCCTGCTCCTACAAGGAAACCACTGCAAATTCCATTCTAACCATATACACAAAAGCGTAGGCCCTCCTCCGATAGCTCCTTCAATAAATGTCACAAGATGTGACATTTATGGCTTCCATGCCATATTATTCTCCTCTGGAGAATGGTAAGGCTATACTCTCTATCACAGGAACCATCTCCACAAGCATCTCCATGGGCCATTATCCAGAACCTCTAATGGCTCTTAATTTCCTTGCAGTTGGTGCATACCAATTACAAAAGATTTAATTACATCAACTGGCTTACTGGAGTGACATTGCATATCAAATTATCAATCAATATGTGTTCAGAAACTGCATTTGCAATTAAACTGTAAATCACAAGTCCTTTTGAGTCTTTGCCCATTTATTTGAGGTGTGAAGTCATAAGATGGTAAATAAACTGGTGTAGAAAATTGAAAAATATGTTCCAGTGAAGCTAACTCAAAACACCTGATGCTGCAGAAATACATAATTTAGGAAAATAGAAAGGAATAGTATTACCAGGGTGGAACATGGATACCAAGTGTCCAAATGCATCAAGTCAAAAGATGGTTGTCAAATAAGTCAGGTTCCTGGTACCTGGGTACCAAGATAAAATCACTATTTAACAAACAAAGCGGAGATCACAAGGTCCGGCGTTTAAAATACAGTAGATTAGTCATGACCTCCCCGTTAACAACCAATATCGTCAATACTAGCCTGAGACAAAACCACCCCTCTTTCTCTAGATTAATTAACAATCTCGGATCTTCCCTGCATCAAACTGCAACTTCGTCATTCCAATAATACAACGACTATCAACCTTCAAATTTACAACCATTCAGGTTGTCAAAGCTCCCAGAAATCTTGATCACACCAACAAAGCTCGCTGACAAACATTACATCGTTTCATCAAGATAAGAAACACACCAAACCCTGATCTCATATTAGATCAGCCACATTCATTGGCATCTCATCAATCTGTGTACTGTAATACTGCTCTATGTCTCTTAGAATCCTAATGTCATCATTGCGTACAAAGTTGATTGCAACTCCCTGCAAACCATCAAAGGTACAAGATACTTAAAAAACAATTCAGCTATGAGTGGAGTTCAACACCATAATGGCAGAAAATTAAATATGAATTAGAGACAGAAAAGGCATAGTCAATTTACAGACGGGAAAAATAATATAAATAGACAGGTTGAGGAAGCAGGTGATTTTTTTTTTATAACACACTGAATTTTATTAATTAAAAATAAAATTTAAGTACGTCAGCAGGTGAGAAAATTAAAAGTCAATTAAAAATAGAAAGGGCATGTAAATAGAAAGAAGGGGACGAGTCTGCAGGGACAGGTTCAGGTTCCCACATGAAGTACCTTGATTGTATTATCACAAGCATTCAATTTACAGTGTGACAAACAATATCACAGGGGCTCTTCCAAATAGACGAAGTGTCAGTGTTGGACATGCATCAGATTCTTAAACTCCATAGTGAGTACACCTTACATACATAACACACTTCATATCTTCATATAAAATGCTTTTAGGTAACAAAGATGAACTGTATATGTGCTGATAAAAAAAAAGAACTGTATATGTTAGGATTCACTAAGTACATAAAATCTTCTAAGGTAAACGCCAAAATTTATAGGCATTGCCAAGTCATGCATTTGATTCTGAATCTGATGTTTGTCTGTCCATCCGACACTAATGTTTATGTTTGGCTCCGTTTATGTTTATTGATTTGTACTTTATTTGCTGGTAAAACTGAGATATGCAATAAAAGCAACCGTTTATGACAACTAGGTGCCACTTCAGCGTAACAGTGAATAAATGCCTGGCCGTTTGTGGAAGCTTCAAAAAATAACTTCTACAAATGGCTGGAATGCACATAAACCAAAGTTCACTTTACATTTTCGATGTATGCAGAAGAGCGAGAGAGAAAGTGCTGATATGGCACCTATGTGGCACCATCAATAAATGTTTAAATGTTTATTGAATAAATGTAAATGGAACCAAACACCCTCCTATTAAGCCAGCCACCATGGGTAATGCCAAGGAAAGCGAGTATATGACATTAGATATGCATAAAGCATTATACTTACAGTCCAATTAAATCACATGTGCTTGATCTCAAGGGTCAATTTTTTCGTAGTCATGATCTCAAGGGTCTTTTCCACAAGTAAATCCTCAATTATTGGGTCATCATCCATACAAAAATTACTAATACACATGCCTATTAAAAATATACTTCATTACATATTTTATGAAAAAAACTCAGTTAACAATTTGACCAATTGGGTCACTTTTTCCCATGACTGCTTGCTAGAAAATGTTTATTGGATAAGGGCATCCATCTAGGACTCCTTTATTTATTACCTAATTTTACCTTTTTTATGTTGCATTTTAACATTCTAAAGATGAACTACTCAACTACATGAGCAAAAAGTGAGCTACTGTTAATGAAGCAAACCATACAACTATAATTTGGACATCCACATACAATTCACAGAATGTCATCATCAAACCGACTGTAAGCAAAGTACACAGTGAACAATCAGAAACTGCAAATTTTTGCATAGAATAGAATAACATTAACAATTCCAAAAATTGCTCTTACATTCTGGGGATAAACTAAGAAGTGACCTACACTCATAATTCAACAACGAATGTGGCATTAAACAGAAAGAAATGGTGAAACAGGATTCATGTAGCCACACAGAGTCGGGATGATGACGACATTCCAGGACCAGGAATAAACTAGAGAACGTTCATCATTTAGATTGGTTAGAAGTTTCCTATAAACAAACGAACTGGCTATGGCCCACTTAGTACCAATCAATTACCTCAATACACCAACAGGCAAATGGCAAGTAAACCTTTAGTTTCATGTTTAATTTTAGGAGGTGAAGGGCAAACGGCTTGAGCATAAATGCATAATAATAAGGAATAAATGCTTATCATCAGAAAAGTAAAAGGAAATATATATATTCATAATTTCCTTTGGACAGGTATATAAGTACTAATGCATATAATTTTTCATGCAAGGGAACAGAATCAATCACCTTACGGCCAAAACGACCAGAGCGTCCTATACGATGAATGTAAAGCTCACGGTTATTTGGTAGGTCATAATTGATAACCAGAGACACCTGATGTGGAAAAGGCAAAGATTAATAAGAAAACTCAGATCAATGCATGGCAAAACCATTAATTCTAAAAACATGTCTTGTGTAAAATAAGTGCAGTGGATATTTACTTTATATTGCTCTAGTACTGTAAAAGCATAAAATGCCATGAACCAATGTGGTAATTACGTTAGGAGTAATAACCATTTACAATGTTAATATAAGTTTGTAACTAATGGCAACTTCACGATTACAACATAGCATCTTTAACATAGGAAAGTTTCATGAATAGAATATGCATATCTGCATCTGAAAATAAACAGAGCAGACGTAGAACCAGAGTGATCAGCAAAGAGACAAAAGATTATAAACTATAAAAGTATATGACTTGCCTGTTGAACATCAAGCCCCCGAGCCCATACATCTGTTGTGATGAGAACACGGGTCGTTCCTGACCTGAACTCTGACATTATAGCATCACGTTCCTTCTGGGGCATGTCACCATGCATTGAGGAGACTGTGAAGTTATTGCTCCGCATCTTCTCAGTTAGCCAATCAACCTGCCACCTCATATTATATGTGGGATTAACAGCCATAAAACAAGCCAAGCCACAGGAACATTGTAGTTGTACAAAAGCAAGTTAGAACAGATGACCTTTAACCATTATGTCTAGGGCAAAAAATAGCAGAGTAACTCAACGTGGTCCATCACAAATGACCTTTAACCATTATGTTACCTTTCGCTTGGTGTTGCAAAAAATAACAGCTTGAGTGATTGTAAGTGTATCATAGAGATCACACAAAGTATCAAATTTCCACTCCTCTCTTTCAACAGCAACAAAGAACTGTTTGATACCCTGTCATTAGATACAAGGAACAACAATAAGAAAGATGAACAAAAATAAAAAAATAATAAACAAATAAAAATTGATATCACATTCCCAACTAAATTTGGCATAAAACTGAATCGAACATGAGAATTACTTACCTCCAGAGTCAATTCATCACGCTTCACAAGGATCCTAACAGGATCAGTCATGAACTTGTTTGTCATTTCCAATATCTCATGAGGAAGGGTTGCAGAAATCAACACAACCTGCACAAAAGTCCACTATCTCACTATCTATTAAGAAATCAATTCAAAAAAATGTTTATTACCAATTGATTAGAACATGCATGTTATAATGGAAACAAAAACCTTCATCTGTAGAAGTGAACTTATCACCTAAAGTTTCAACATTGGTTCTATTGTCATAAGTGATCACTTTACTCGGTTATCAACTAAGCCATGTTCTATCATCTATAACAGTAAGACCTACTCACACTGGCTTGATAGTACCAGCTAATCAGCAGTTAGAACTTAGCATTGAAACATCACCTGAAGCTCTGGCGGAAGATATCTGTACACATCATAAATTTGATCCTTAAACCCTCTACTCAACATTTCATCAGATTCATCCTGTCAAGGTGGCAGGGATAAAGAAAATCAATCATTCTCCAACAAAAACAAAACAAGTATTCAAATAACAGAAGAAAGGTTGTAAACTCACAAGGACTAATAGCTTGATAGCTCTTGTGCGTAATGTTCTTCTCTTTATCATGTCACAAACCCTGCCAGGTGTTCCAGACACTACATGGACTCCATACTCCAGTTTCCTTATGTCCTCACCCACGCTTTTGCCTCCAATGCATGCATGAGCCTGTATATTTATGTAATCACCAATTGCCAAAATTACTTTCTCAGTCTGTGCAGCAAGTTCCCTGGTAGGTGACAGGATCAATGCTTGGACCCTGAAAACAGATAAAACCCCCATGTCATAATGAGCAAGCTATAAAATTGAAAAAGCAACCCAATAACCCTTGGTCTTCTTTTTTTATTTGGCACAACGTGGCCACTCTCAGACTTGAGCCTGCATTCTCATGCTTGTCAGACTTTGAGAATCTTCAGTCCGTTCCCTACGGGTGACATTGCTAGGGAATGGCACTTTTTTATTGTTTCCCTTTTAGTTTTGTGTTTCTTTAAGATTGTTTGCTAGGGGATGGTAATTGGTAGCAACATTATCGTCTACAAGAAGAAATCTGGTCGCTCGATGGAGGACCCCCCCCAGGTTATGGATACTATAAATCTGAACTTTGATGGATGCAGTAGAGGTAACCAGGAGAATCAGGAATGCATGGTGTGTTCAGGGATCATCACCTAAGGAAAATGATGACAATCTACTCAGGACCTATTTGGCAAGGAAATTCAATCAGACCAGAATTGTTGGCAGTTCTTCAAGGCTTGGAGTTAGGAAAGATATCAAACTACAAGGAGGATATGGTGGAAGAAAGACATTCAATAACTATAATAGACTGAATCAAATACAGCAGGCTAGGCATGTGGTAGTCTTGACACATGGAGAGAGGTAAGAAACCTGTTGAGGGGGCTGAGAGCATCAGTCAAGTGGATAGGCAGATAGCCAAACTGTGTGGTGGATGAAATGGCCAGGCAAACCATGGGTACTTAGTAGAACTTAGTTGTATTATAAGGTTACAAACCAAGAGGCTGGAATATTAGAAATGTAAACATTAAAATCTTGGGAGCAACAAAAAGGAAAAGATAGCTCTAAACTCTCTGTTCCACTACTGCACCTGCCTATAAATGAGAAGCACTGGACTCTAAGGAGGATGCTAACCCTCTAGCATCAGCACAAAACCTCATTGGTTTACCTAATCACATGACCACCCATCAGAAAATAACTTTCGGGCTAAGCACAAAACAAAACTTTCATTCATAAGGCACGCCCAAAAGCACTAGTTTTAATCTGCTGTAACTATGGTAATAGCCAGTGAGTCCCTCATTTGTCTCTTTTCAATGAAATCTTCAAATGAAACTTAATTTGTTATATAAAAGTTAAGGTTTTATTAATGAATTCCCCCGTCTTTTTAAACTAATCCAGTGTAAGGAAATACAACCCATTGCCCTTTTACGCATAAATTTTGTGCTTCATAATGACAATGTATAAATAAACGATCCACTGATTCTGCTTCTTCTCCACACATTATGCACACACCGTCGTCCACCATCATGCCTCTCATATTTAAATTGTCCACTGTTAAACATCTCCCAATGTGGCTGTCCAAATGAAGAAGGCCACTTTTTTTTGGGTAGGAGAGTGAGGGGAGGTCTAACAAACTCTAGTAACAATTAGCTTGTTATAAAACAATGTAACTGTAAAACTTCTGGATCTCTCCCATGACTAGATTCTTCTATCTCTTCTAGAACACATCTGCAATCATGCATTTTTTTTTTGTAATGAGCAATCTTGAACAGTGTTGGGTGCATCTTTTTTAGGGGCTGATCTTGGCATCATGTGTCCTGCAAAAATCTTATCCTAGCTCCATCTCCCACCTCATATTTAATCCCCTTCTTAAAATCATCATATGATTTCTGTATGCCTCTCCAAACTGCAAATGCATAAGCTGCATTGTTTCACCTAGGTCCCAATTTATATTGCTCAGTGCATACTTTGTGTGAATTGCCCTTCTCCATAGGCTCTTCACTTTTGGACTGCTCATACCATCTCAAAAACTACTTGCCCAACAAACCTACATTGAATTCTCTTTGTTTCCTCACGCATTGGTTTCACCAGGCCCCAATTCATATTGCTGAAGCCATATTGGGCCTATAAATATGCCATGTCTATGAATAAACAAAAAGACATTATTTGTTTCTTTTTACTTTTGTAAATGCCTTAAGGCCCTTAACCATCATTGTAATTCTTTTAAGATTAAAATATATGGAAAACCACCATTTATAAACCTTGACATTATACTATTAAAATGTGTGTATGTATATAACCTATGAATGTATTATGGGTCGGTCCTAAGGCATTGGGCCCAGGCCCCCAACTTGTAAATTTCTGGGTCTGGGCCCAAGCCCAGCCTGCAAATAAAATCTAGGCTCAAAACCAGAAATTTCAAGGACAGGGTAGAAATGATCACCCTACTTCACACCATGTTAGGATAACGCAAAGTTTTACCATATGTTCTTGGGATGCCTTTGCAAAGATTAACGTATCATTTGCAAATTAAAGCAGTGTTACCCTTCTCGTCCCCCAACCTGAAGCCTTCTAGAAAATCTCCCTCAACAATCTTGTTCACCATTCTAGTCTGTGCCTCAACATATAAATAAAAATGGGGACAAAGGGCTCCCCTGCCTAATGCCCCTTATCTTATAGATTCTTCCATGTGTGGATCCTTAAATTATAACCAAGAAACTAACCATAGTTATACAAACCTTTCCCATGTTCCTCCATTTTGTCAGAAGTTGAACTGCTTCAGCATGTGGACTAGAAATCTCCAACTTAAATTATTGTAAACTTCTACATGTCCACCTTCAACAATATCCCTACTTCCCCACTTCTATCATTCTAAGTCTTGAGTTAATTAACTATATGGCCACCCAATACCCCCATCAAAAATTTGCCTTCTATCTACAAAAACATGATATGACTCAAAAGTTATCAATTGCATTACCCTCCTCATTCTTCTCACCAACACCTTTGCTATCATTTTGTAGACACTGCCAGACAAAATAATAAATCTAAAATTTTTAACTCCTTCGTACCCTTTTTTTCTTGGATATTAGAGTTATAAAAGTGGAGTTGAGACTCCTTTCTAATGCCCTGTTGTTGTGAAACTCCTCGAACACTTTTAGCAAATCATCTTTGATAAGTTCCAGGCTTTTAGCACCATCTATAAAATTCCATAGGAAATTCTTCCAGCTCCACTGCTTTTGGCACCTTCCATTTCACCAATAGCTTCTAGGATTTCTTATGAGAAAGTCTTCTCCAGCTACCTAGCGTCTTCTTCTGTCAAGCTCTCAAAGCTTGAGGGATCCCTCCAATTTGGGCCTGAAGCGTCAATTCTCCTTCTATAAGGCATCACAATAACTGATGGTGGTGTCCTGGATTCTCCCCTCTCCCAGCATTAACTCCCCTCCCACCTTCAGCTATTCAAATTTCATGTAATTCTGTCTTCTTCTCCCACTTGCCGTCTTGTGAAAAAAAGAGGTATTCTTATTTCCTTATTTTAGACATAGACATATAGACCTCTACCTCCACTTAATTTCTTCTTGGTGAGCTAGATAATCATACTCTAATTTAGCCTTTGTTCTCTTTTTTCTTCTCCCCATTGGATATTTAGTCTTGATCCTCAGCTCTGTCCACCTTCAATATTGCTTCTAAATATTCATTCTTCCTCTGTTCCACTTCCCTAAAGGCCTTCCTTCTCCACTTCTTCAGCTTTGTTGTCTTTTAGATGCAATGACTTGCAATGTCTTGAGCGGAAGATAAATTCTATCAGCAAGGAACATTACCATTCTTTCAAATTATATGCTTGCTAATCGGTATGTAAAATTAGGGAACTACCCGAGATTTTAGTTTCTTCCTTTGTAAAGTTTTGTGTCAACTAGGTTTTCCACTGTGACCTCGAAATGCCTAGGCACCTTGACAACTATGGATTTCAATCTTACATACAAAAGCCCAATTTCACACCTCTACAAAGTAAAATAAAACTGAAAATAAAACTAAAGGAAAGAGAGCAAAAAGAAACATGAAAGGGAGGAGGAGCTTGAGAACGCACTCTCGGCTGGAGGTATCGACCATTTGGCAGACAGTGAGGGCAATCATGGAAGTCTTCCCCGTACCAGACTGTGCCTGAGCGATGACATCACGACCCTTGATGATGGGCAGCACTGCTCTCTGCTGTATAGCCGATGGTTTCTCAAACCCGTAAGCATATATTCCTCTCAAAAGATCGTCTCTGATGCCCATCTGATCGAACGACGTGATTGCTTCCACGCCTGCACTCGTTTCAAATTCTAAGTTATCGTCGCTGGGTCCTGGCCCACTTCTCCGGCCCGCCCTGTTCGCAGGCACCACTGTGGCAGCAGCCATGGCTACGCTGAAAAGCCCTACCTGTAGAGAGAGAGAGTGAGAGAAAGAGAGAGAAATTGATACCAGTCGAGTTAGCAATTGCAGAGTACGAAAATGAAACAAAGCCCCAACCATTTATAACTTATAAGTCACAAAACCACTTAACAAGAGTCAAACATCAAATTTAACTAACAGGATGCAAATAATCCTCTTTTATTAATTAAAGGATGAAGTATGAATAGCAACATAAAATAAGGCATGCCAAAATTAGCAAATCGTAGAAAAATCAAAACGCAGTTGCAGAAACAAGGGGAAAAAGAAAAATAACTCTAGGGTGATCATAAAAAAAGAAGAAGATAGGCGAAGGTTACTTATTGCAGACAAAGAAGAAGGGGCAGATCCCGTTTGCCGACCGAGAGAAGTAGAACAAGAAAACAAATAGGAGAAACGAGTGCGCGCAGAAGTATGACAACGAAACCACAGCAGAAAACGAAGTAGGAGCTAGGGTTTCAGACTTACAGAAATGGCTAAAGACGCGCTCTTTTATTTCCGTTCGGTAATTCTTCCTTGTGGCGGTAGGCCACTTCTCCGTTAATCAGCTCGTCTTCGTGACTTCACCGGGTTGCGATTTAAGAATGCGAATTCCTTTTCAAATAATCCTATTGCAAGTAGGGTTGTAAAAGAGTCGTATTCGGATCGGATCTATCCACATATTATCCAGTTATTGAAAGGATATTTTACAGACAGCGGCCCACTACTTAGAGAGTAGTAACACTTAGCCTCCCTCCCTGAATTTTGTTGCGACATAGACCCCCTGAACCCTTTTGTATCCCAAGACCTTGCCCCTGCTATAAACGATACTAGCTGGTGGGCCCCTGCGTTCCAGGAGCTGGTTTGGGTCGGTTTATTGAGGTTTTTCCAATCGATCCGACCTGGTCGGGTTATCTGAGATGGAAACTGAAACTGACCCAGTGTTAAGCAAAATCGACCTGGTCAGTTTAAGTCGGTTTGGGTCGGTTTCGGCTCTAAGTTCATCCATGCCCCCCATGGCCACCTAGTTTTCTGGAAATATATTTAAAACTAAAATATGTATTTTAGAAATATATATATAAACAAAAGTATAAATACAAATATATTGAAATATATATTTTCTTAAAATATATATCTGACATGTTTCATAATATATATTTTTTAGATATAGATATTGGAATATATATTTTCAGATATTTCAGTTTTTAGTTAAGTAGGAACTAAGTCGGTTCGGTTTGGGTCGGTTTCAGTTTTCACACAAGAAAACCGAAACTGACCCAAACCATCAGTTTATGAATTTGTACAACCCAAAACCAACCGGTGTTGATGAAAACTTGGCCGACTCGGGTTGGGTTGGTTCGGGTTGGGCCTTCTTATGAATAGCCCTAGTTTGGGGGAAACCACATCTGCTCTTCACATAGGACGCCTCACACGCACATCCTACCATGCATTGGGAACATCTCCCGTAGTTATAAGTTAATATTCATGGATAATGTTTTCAATGCACGGTGGATGTGCATGTGAGGCACCCAAGTGTGAGGAGCAGATCTTGTTTCAATTTAGGGCAGACCGGATCTACTCCTCATGCAGGGCGCATCACAATGACCTCACATGCACATCCTACCATTCATTAGGAACATCTCCCATATTAATAAGTTATTATTCACGGGAGATATTCCCAATGTACGATGGATATGCCTGTGAAACGCCCATGTGTGAGGAGTAGATCCCATTCCAGTTTGGGAAGTTATGGAAAAAAGGACTGAGAAAAAGATGCTAGGGTTTAGGGGGGGGAGAAGGGGAGTCTTTAGATGTTGTTGGGAAGAAGAGAGAGAGGGAGAGAGAGATGCACAAGGGAAGGGAGAGATAAAAGGATGCTGGTGGGGTGTGTGGGGGGGGAGGTGAAAAGAAGAAAATACCGTTCACAGATGTGCAAAGGGTGTCATCGTGCTAATTAGTTCACTCTGGCATAAACCCGGATTCAATTCCCGCAACCACCGAATTTGGGGATGAGTTATTAGTGATGTATATCGCTAAATACCCAAAAAAAGGTGTCATAATCGCTTGAGAAGGATTTGTGCTTTAGAAACAAATTATTTTCATCATTTATCTATTAGTCAATTTTGAATTAACAATTTAGTAATTTTAACTTTACTATCAACCTCGGTCGGGGGCAAAGTGTTGAAATTTAAAAGTTGGAGGTCTTTGTTACAAAAACAAAGTTTAGAGTACTAAGTGTTACAAAAGAAGTGATTGATCTTTTTTTCTTTGTTTTCTTTTTAATGGAGTAAATTATATATGGCCACCGAGTACTTACGGTGGCCAATTTGACAATTTATTACATGATATCTTCATTTATCCCCAACTGACAAACTTTTACTTCATCATTTAGTTGGGAACAATGATAGTAGGGGAATTGATGTCAATATAACAGAAGGGGTTGTGAGCTAGGGGTGATCATTTCACTCCGGCCAGGCCTAGTTCGGAAAGTATGGGCTTGGGCCTGGGTTTTCGGGCCTGGGCCCATGTCAAGCTCACAAATTTTAGGGTTGGGCTTGGACTTAATACTTCAAGTTCAACCCGGCTCACATATATTTAAACTTACATATTTTGTGTATAATATATACATATGTATATATGTTATTTTACATTATATTATATATTTTTTTATATAAATATTATAACATGACATGTATAATTTATATTATATGTAATATTTTATATTATATAGTATATAAGATAAAAGTTTATATGCATGTAATGTCATTTAATATAAAATATTATAGATATATAATGTTTTATATATGAAAGACATTAGTCCATAATCAGGCCCGGCCTGGCCTGGGCCCATGTAGACTTGGGCTAGGGCTTATGTTACAGACCCGAAACCCTAGGACAGGCCGAGCCCGGGCCTAAGCTTTAGCCCTTATCACAAGTGCAAAGCCTGGCCTAGCCCATGATCACCCCTAGTGTGAGCCTGTGGTGAGTAAAAATTTGTGGAGTGGCATCACATCTATCAGTCTTGCACCAATTACACTTGAATATGATGAAAGCCTTGGCCTTTTAAAATTATTAATCCTCCACATTTCCCCTACATTCATCCTATTTATTTATGTTGATGCTTTGCAACATCCAACTACCCTTTTCTACCAACAAAAACATTCCATTCAAAAGCTGACTCTGATTTTCTTACCACCTTATTCGTAAGGATGTCTCTCTCCAAATGTTTCCTTTCCTCTCTAGAGTTCTGCTCTTGTAGAGGCTTCCCTACGTCCAAGAGTTTTGCTTTAATGATGTTATTTCAAATGAGTTGTCCCTTCACCATTTACTATTTCTTCTTAATCTTGCCAACCAATATCCATGGAAGGAAAGAGCTCAATGTATGCCCAAGCTATCAGGTTGGCAAAGGGAGAAAAAATCATTGAGGAATATTATCATGAACTACGCTCACTGCTCAGGCAAGGGATAACGGAGTTTGTAGAATGGGAACGAATAGTCGTTTTGTAAAGTTGTCACAACAAAGATTGTCAATCATTAAGAGTATCATTTACCTCCTGTAAGGTGGGACTGGTGAGTAAGCAACTTACACACACACACCGATAATGTTCTCTCCCTCCCACCTCTCTCTTTACTCCGCTAACTTATATCACATAGGAACATTGGAACCTTAGGGCAAGTTTTACCTGAGAAACATTTGTCTGTATAAACATACTTTATCCAGGTAAATAAAAACGAATTGGGCCTTTAAGCTACATTTGGAAATGATGCAAATGGAGTGTAAATCCTGGTTCAGGGTAAATTTTCACTCTGATTCACTTTTACCTGTGTTTGGCAACATTACATTTTTGCATTGACAAATGAAAGACCAATGCATATTTACATTGATAATAAGATGCAAAATTGCATCAATAAAAAAGAAGTAAATTTGCATTTAAGTGGGCTTTTGATAAAAAAACATATGCTTTATTGGAATTCATGTTTGCATCCATTATAGCTAATTAAAAGTTTGTTTGGTAAGAAGTTAAATTTGTCAATGCAAAACTAACCCAACTTTAAAATTTATATGAACTGTTTTACACTATACATATTTGCATTGTTTATAAGCGCAACCTTAGGTGTATTTAGCTGGGGTCAACCTATTTTTTGCTGGGCACCAGACCATGGACTTGGGCAATCTTTTTTTATCAAGAAAAGAACTTGAGCCTAGTGAGCTACAATTGACTAAACCAAGTCTGACCTGAGACAAAACACAACTTAAGTTACTCAAGGTTAGCTATCCTTGGATTGGTTAGGCTGTATTTGACATGAGTCCAGATCGCCTGCCAACAAAACACGTTCCAACCCTCTACCAACATGATCTCACACCTCACATCTCATACATAGTGGGTCCCAGTCTCATGGTGAGATGTGTAGTGTTAGATCAAGTTGGTAGAGGGTTGAAAAGGGTTTGTTGGATAAAGATCTCAACTCCTTTGACACCAAGCTAGGGCTAATCCTAAGATGACCTACACATCAAGTCTCAAAGCCTGAGATAAATCCAAAACAACCAAGTGCTTGGGATTGACATGGGATGGCAACGGGTAAGGTACATGTGAAAAATTGCTCTTCCATCCTGATGATGCACAATCCGGTCGGTCTTAGCTGCCGGTTCCCTCGCCTCTGATGGAGTTGGAGGTGACTAAAACAAGGAAGAACTTGGAGGATTCCGGGGAGGAACCCGGTTGGAATACTCCGAAGCTCAAGTTAGTGCTCTTGAGAAGGCAAGGGAAATGAAGAATTTTAAGACTAGAAAGCGCAAGAATCACATACCCTCTTCTTTGTGAGATGGGGGCCTTTTATAATCACCCTGTACACTTACTTCCAAACCTCTACCAGTTCGGGTATCATTACCTCTACCAGATTGGGTGTCATTTCCTCTGCCGGATCGGGTGTCATTTCTTCTGTCAATTACCAGTTCGAGTGTCATAACCTCCACTGCCAGCTGCCAGGGCCACCTCTGTCTGTTTGAGATGGCGATGGCAAGTGGCCGTTGGATGGCAGTTGTCATGTGTCAGACTCCTAATCAGTCAGGTGCACCGCCTCCGTGTACGGGTCTCCTGGGCGTCAGGTACGGTTGTTCATTCAGGACACTTGGAGCCGAAGTGGCGTGTGAAGTGAAGTCTTGAGCTCGGATAGAAGTGTGGCCCGAACTGCCTCTGGGTGTGCAGTTCAGGTCTTTGCCTTTTGTGCTTTTTGTAAGGCTCAGGACCTCGAAGGGGGAGCTCGGGTTCCTCCTTGGGGAGCTTAGGAATCTTCACCTTGGAGCTCGGGTTGTAAGTTCCCCCTTTGGGGGAGTTCAGGACTTCTCTTCTCGGAGCTTGGGTTGTGGGCCCATTGTCGTGTCGAGCTGGGGCTTCTGCCAAGTCACTCTTGGTTGCTTCCATGTGTCGTATGGCCAAGGAGTCGGGTCAAATCTTCCTCCATCACATTCCATTCCCAAACCTGTCCAAGTCCAAGACCTAATCAAGTGCCCTTCATCGCAAATTCATCTCAAACTTGTTTAATTTTTGCTTTCAATTTTGCAAACTTGTCAAACCTATCATGACCCATCTCACTTGATTATTATTTAATTAAGTGGGTTTAGAAGGGTTAGGTCGGATAATATTAAAAAAATCATTAAAAATAGGGTAAAATATAAAAACCTCCCCTGACTTTTTCCATAATAATATAAACCTCCCCTATATCTTAATAACAATAAAAACCTCCTTTCTAGTTTCAAAAAAAGTGTACAATCACCTCCCTTCCATTAACTTTTTAATGGGAAAAAATGCTGATGCAAAGCATTTATTTATTTCTCTTAAAAACTAGTTTTTCCCTTTAAATTATCCGAGCTGGTATTAAGTCAATTTTGGAGATTCAGTGCACAAAGCTTGGAATTTATACATGGGCAAAGAAAACGATTCAGCTGAGTCATAGAAGATCTATTTGCGAACGGCTCAACGATTTCGCTTTGGTCACTGGGGCGTTGTCTAGATATTGATGAGAGATAGACATGCAAATGGAAGTAGGAAAAAAGTAAGAGGGAATTGCAAAGATACTAGTGATAAATTGACGAAATTGGTGTTGCTGAAAAAATCAATTTGAATCACATTAAAAGCGAATCAATTCATGGAGATAAGATCTAGAGGTGATCCAATCTATCAACTTATCCATATTGCTTGCAAAAAACATGTCGTTGAATCTTCTGTTAACAATATGGATCGTTTTGGTTGGCTCTGGTAGTCGTTTAATTGAGGGTGGAGAAGTCAAGAGGACTTCGAATAAGAAACCAGGTAGGTGAAGGAAAGAACCAGGTAAAATCAGGTTTGATTTCAACAGTTCTTGGGAGATTATTTTAGAAAAACAGAGTCATCTTTGAAGAATGATGAAGTGAAAAATGTTGTGCTTTTTATTTTTCGGTAAAGAAGTGAAAGGTATTGTTAAGGATATATATGGAACTGCTAATTTTGAAATATGTCAATGGTCAAATTCAAGCATGGACCAAAATTTCCTCATGTATTGGCCGGTATCGGCCTATACGTATTGTATCGGGTCAGGCTATGGTTTAGAGGGTAGGCAGGACTTAAATCGACCCCTCCAAACCGGTTTTGAATGAAAATAAATAAAACACAAAAAGAAAAACACTGATACAGGTCGATATACTCAGCGTATCGACCAATATCCATATTTAGAACCTTTAACTCAAATAAACATTTTAATGCATGGAGTTCAAGAAGAAGTGTTAAATCCAATTTCCACTTAGGAAATAAAAACAGAGAATCATCTTATCCATGATCGAACTTTGATAACCAAAATTTATATCGAGATGGACCTAACAAATTAGATAACATAGCCAAATAATGAAAGTGAAACTAGAGATTTCAAAACTAGGTTTTTCTAAAATGTCAACAGAGTGCTTAAGAAGATTGAAAAATTCATTTATCAGAAAATAATTTAAGGTTCATGAACAATCATTAAATCTTCCTAAAGATGGTGCATCAAAGTGCAAATAAAATTGGTTAACTTATTGACAATAAGCATGGTTTAGAAAACTTTAATTTAAGTAGATGGAGATTTGAGTTGAATGGAAATCAAGAGTGATTCATATAGCATGGAAACCATGACTGGTAATAGTTTCATCGTGCTAGGTGCAGATGTTGAACCAATATTACCATTGTTATTGTGGTACACAACAGTGATTTGGATTTTGCCATCTAGTCTCAGCTAGGGGAGTCTTATATGATTGTTAGGAAATTGAGGAGAGGTTTTAATATTTTATGCTTAAAAATAAAAGGATAAATTAGATGGGCTCCCCCTGTACTATGGGGTTAGTGATAAAGACTCCCTTATACTTTAATTTGCAACAAAGACCCCCTGAGCTTCAACCATTAGATAGCGTTCCATCAGTTATCTTTGAAAAATATTTTATTCAGCTATTTTATTTTTTAAATCCCCAAATTACCCTTTTCTTATTTATTTGAACGCTAAGAAAAACATCTCCCACTAAATCACCATGAATATTGGTGACCGTTTCACAAACCTAACAAGAATATGGAGAGAGGACAAGACATTGGATCCAAGAAGTGACTCTGCATTGATGTCCTTGACAACATCAGAAATAATCATGCACTCTTTCTTCAAATTTTGCAACAAAAAATTTAGAAGTCTGTATTTCTTGCTATTGATATTGAACTTTTGGGCTTAAATTTATCATGTATATACCTCTAGTGTCATGCTCATGCATCAACCTTCTTCAATGATGGAAGGTCCCGCTGTTGGTCGAATAAGATTTTTTGACTTTTAGTTATGGTTTTGCCACCTGATGATGCGTGATTTGACAATTCCCTGCTGGTAGACACCTCGGAGGTCAGGCTGATGAGGTCACCTGGTTGAGCTACAAAAGAATTATATCACTATCCGAGTTGCTTTACTCAAGGTGAGCACTCCGATGCTTAAGTCAACGAACTGGAGATTTTTGAGAGAGCTAAATGTGAAAGAGCTAGAGAGTTGTGAGAGCTAAATTGCACATACCATCTAAGGTTGGAGGTGAGGCCCTTATATAGACGGGAATCTGGGACCGTTGGCCCATATGGCTTGAAGGTGGTTTCACACTTGGAGATGGAATCCGTGTAAGCGGATAATGCTTGTCTAATCACACCAAAGCGAGCGGGGTGATATTCGGCTCTTCTGACGTAGCGTTGTGATCCTGGGGAAGTCAAAGACAACAACTTGCTTAAGGAGGAGGTCACTCGACAGGTCTCTAGCTGAACTCAGGTCAGGTCGAAGAAAGCAAGTCGCCTCTTATCCTGACTTGATGTCTTGCTAGTAGGGGTGGATTCGAGTCGAATAGTACCAGGCTCGAGCTAGGCTCAAGACTATTCTACAAGGCTTGAGCTTGGTTCGAATCAAAAGTTCATGAGCTCGAGCTCGGCTCGTTTTATATTTTATAAAAATATTTAGAAAAAATATTTTATAAAAATAAAAATGATATATAATTTTTTTTTATTTTATATTTAGAAAATTAAGAATTATAATATTTTTATTATATATATTATTTTTATAATTTCATTATATATATATCAAATATTCGAGTCGGCTCGCAAGCCTCACCAGCTGACCACTGGTAGGATCAAGTTCGACTCATTTTATAATCGAGCCACTGAAATGGGCTCGAGCTCGAGCTCGACTAAAATTGAGTTGAGCCGAGCTTTTCACGAGCCAAGCTCAAGCAGCTCATGAAAAGCTCGGCTCGTTGCCACCCCTACTTACAGGGGCTAGGGAGGTTCAGTGGAAGCAGGTTGCCTCTTACATCGACCCGATGTCCCGATTAGTTGTTCGTAGTTTGGCCTACTGAGGTGGTGCCAAGGTTGCTAATACAATTGCGAGGTGTCTGAAGCAGTCTGTTTGCGTGGTGCCTAGATGTCACCTAACTATCCTGAGATGCCATGTATCATGATGTCTGAAGCAGTCTGTGCCCTAGGTCAATAACTAGTTAACATCGTTTGAGTTGAAAGTGCAAGATCGGTTGCATGCCCAATTTTAAGTGATGTGGATCCTAAGTCCACCTACAAACTTACTTTTACTTTGTAGATAACAATTAATGGTTGAAAAGGTTTTAATTTTGAGGCTTACTTTTAGTAATGAAAAATGCTAATAGGTAATGACTTTCCAACTCTCCCCAAGCATCTAGTAGCTTAATGTGCGCGAATATCATCACATTTCAAAACATCTAAATTGTATTTTACTTGTTAAAAATTATAGCATAAAAGGTATTGGTAAATTGATATTAAGTTTACTTAATTTGAGAACCGAGTATTTCTCTTTTTGGAGTTTAATACTCTTTTGAGCCACTGAAAATTGCAACTTGGACAGATTACTGCATACATTTGATGAATTTCTCTGCAATATTATCTGGTACATGATTAGTTGATGCTGATTACTTTGAGGAAATGCAACAATAATACCCAAAAGACTGACCGCAATTCATCTAACTTACAATTTTGTTTACCTTTGCTTGACGAGTCCTGTTTTGATTCATAGCATCATTCTTGGCATTCATGTACCTCCACTGAATCAACCTATTGTGCAGGAGATGAAGCTGATGAGCAATTCCGGTGATGGAGTAGATCTTTTGCTCTTGAACAAATTGAAGAAACTATTATCTCAGTTTGTTCTGAAAGAGTTATCCAAAGGCTTTATGCTTGAAAATGACAATACCTTCCCTTTGATTTCCATGGTACGTTTGGTTGCTAAGAAAGGATGAAAGAGAGTGGAATGGGAAGAGAAAATATTTTGTTCTTATGTTTGTTTCCTGAGTTTGTTTATCGAGAAAATCAGTCAGTTTTATAATGTAATGTTTTCAATTGCTTGAAATTATTCACACCAACACATGCAATAACAAAGTATATTTGTTGACATGGATGCGTGTTTTTCCACGTGGCATATTTCATCTATTGCCACGTGGCAATCAAAATTGACAAAATGATAGTTTTATGGCAAAAGGGTGAAACAATCTTTCGTTAATTTCATACAATATAATATAATCATGGCTAGTAGGCTAACCACGAGGCAACTAATAATCAACCTTTCCTGCCGAATTTGTTCTCTCAAAGATTCCTTGTTCGCATCATTTTTTCTTTTTTTGTATGAAAGAACATTCCTCTTCGAGTTTAGGCTGATGTATACGGTGTGGAA
The DNA here is from genome assembly GCF_056320005.1 of Nelumbo lutea. Taxonomy (NCBI): domain Eukaryota; kingdom Viridiplantae; phylum Streptophyta; class Magnoliopsida; order Proteales; family Nelumbonaceae; genus Nelumbo; species Nelumbo lutea. The sequence goes on from NC_142688.1 coordinate 40,878,909, forward strand.
TTCCTACTATAGTACATGCGAAATCCATGTACGACTTCTTCTCGTACATGTTGTATGAGCAATAAATTGCCCCACTAAATCGATGCACTTGGGCAGTTGGGCGCTACATTCTGCCCATGTCAAGTACCCCAGGGCAACGGCCTTTGAACACAACGTAGTACTTGGACATTAAAACCTGTGGTTAAGATAACAATGTGCATTAAAACATGATTAACAACCTACATTCAAAAGGTTTAGGAAAACCTGTCCAATAATCATCGAGTCATTGATTCATCCATTCATTAATGCATGGGAATCAAATGAAACACATATAATGGGGTGAAAACCTATTAATCAATGGGATTAATATATCTACATACATGTATCGAGGGAAATAGGGAATGATGGATGGATGAAGAGAGAGAGAGAGAGAGTGATATACGTATCTACATACATGTATAAATAGATAGGTAGACATAGTATGTATTTACAAAGAGAAGACAAAATGAAACATGGTATAAGTTGTAGAAATGGTAGGTAGATATGTATAGTTTGTATACATAGTATGTGTTTACAAAGAGAAGACAAAATGGAACATGGCATTTATACATTGCCCACATTACTCATCAACAACATTCATTTTCTATCACCAAAAAAAAAAAAAATTACCCATATAATGTATCGTTTGTATTCATTCCCAAAATTGGTTTGTACCCATCCCATAAATCAACAAAACATTGGTTTGTATTCATCCCACAAATCAACAAAACATTGGTTTGTATTTATACCACAAATCAGCAAAAAAATAAAAACCAAGGGGGTTGTATTCATCCCAAATACCAGCACAAAAATTGGTTTATATACATCACAAAACTCAAAAAAAGAATCGGTTTGTATCCATCCCAATATTGGTTTGTATTCGTCACAAAAAATCAACACAAAAAATTGGTTTGTATTCATTCCCAAAATTGGCATAAGAAATCGGTTTGTATTCATGCCAAAATCAACAAAACAAAAGTTTTGTATTCATCCAAAAATTCAGAGCAAAGCATCAATCCATCACACGACGGTATTCATCCCAATAATGTGTCGAATACACCCTGCCATTCAAAAAAAAAAGGGAAAAAAAATGAACACAAATCAGCGGCCGTATGAACACTATTACCTTTGTGCGAGTGAGCAAAAATGATACAAACCTTAAACCCAAAAATCACAAAAATGATACACATCTCAACCCAAAACATACCATATTGAAAAAAAATTGACCACAAAACCAAAATATATATATATATATAGAGCTTACGCTAGATCTATAACAGTCGTTCATCATTTTGGATCTGAAAATAGTTAGGATATCTTACCTTTGCGCGAGTGAGCAAGGAGATTTGGACCCTACAAGTTAAAAAAGAATGAATTCTGGCCGGAGAGCAGCAATCTCTTCCCGCCGACAAGAAGAGCTCGACGGCTACAAAGATAGTACAGAAAATATTTGCCAATCGTTGGCGGTCATGTTCATGGTTGTACCTTGTTCAGAAATCAACGATAATAGCATCGGTGAGAAGACCGTTGTAGACACAGGTTCTTGGTGAGGGTTGTCTAGAAAGAGAGTAGGAGGAAGAGCCCAATCTTTTTTCTCAAAAGTTTCCTTTCACACCAGGGTTGCACCAAATCAACGCAACCTCATTTCGTCCATTTTGGGAACCCGCATCCCACGTGTTTCCCTTCCCATCCCTTTGAACAAACATTAAAAAACCAGAACCTTATGAGAATATTCTCATTTTCTTTTTCCCATCGTAGCAACCAAACATACCATAAGTGATCCACTTGGTGAGATATCGAGAATTGTTATTTGAAGAAGTCCATCATGCCTTTGATTTGCTGTCATGGCCTCATCTTGAATTTCATTAAATGACTTTGTGATGAGATCACTGCGCAGGAATTAATATCTGCCTCCCACATAATGTGCCCCAAAAATGCCCCATTCAGAATATCTCACGCACTTGTCATTGGAAGATATTTCCTATACACGATTGGGATTTGATGTGGGAGGTTTTTGAAGCACGTTCAGTGGGGATAGATTTGAACCACTGCACTAGATTAAAAAAAAAACCATGTTTTCTTTATTAGGCCTGTCGTAGCAAAAGTGACTTATTATTTCAAATTTTCATTTGGGTTGGCATACAACGGAGATGGGATCAGTTCCTCACAAATGGGCGCCTCACATGCACATCCACCGTGCATTGGGAGCATCTCGCGTGAATAATAATAATTGATGGTAGAATGTCCGGTCTCCATGCAACCACGGTCACAAGACAAGACTTTTAGTTGAGTTGGCGTGTAGACGTGTGGTCCACCGCCCATCACTTTCCTGAATTGAATATATGAATTCTTGACATAAGATGCCATATCTATGGTGGGGATCCGTACAAATTGTCTGCCCATTATCACCCTTTCGATGAATGGCTCAAACAATCTCGCCCCTCTTCTCACTGCTCGATTTCCATGTTCCTCACTCTCAAGTCTCAAGCCTCAAGGAAGCGATCAAACACTTTTTCAACGAAGCTCTCCAATCTCAGACACGTAGCATGAACAACAAAAGCTCTCCGCTTCATCGTGAAAAGCTTCCCTTCAGCTCTTCCATGATTTCAGGCAGGTACGGGCTCCTCCTCCTCCTCTGCTTCTTCTGCAACGCTTTTACCGGTCAGAGCACTAAATCTCTGTTTAATCATGCTTGAAATCTCTCTTCCTGGATTATCTTCGATTGAAGTTTCCGTTTAATTTCATCAGTCAAAACACTAAATTTTAGAATTAGAACAGGCTTGGCCTGTATTGATTAGTACCCGGAGAAGATTGAAGAGTCACCATCCTTAAAAACTGAGTCTGTTTTCTGAACCGACGACGGATCTACAGAAGTAGGGGAGCCATGGTGCTATCAACAGTTCGGCAAGGAATCACTTAAAATCAAGTGATTCCATTGTGGTTGTTGAAATGCACATGAGAATACAAAGTTATATTTCAGCTTGCACTGGATTCTTCCCTATCTTAACCACAATTCCCCTGGAGATAGTCCCTTAACCGAACCAGTCATGGTGGTCTGGTAGCTCAGTTCTGGCAACAGAGTTCGAGGATTTTGTTTTCACTCATCAAATTAAGGACTCGAGCGTTCTTCAAAGCACTCAATTGACATCTAAGCAGACTGACTGTGAGCTTGGGATAAAAGAAAAGGGAAAGAAAATTCCTGATTAGTATTCTCTACTTGGACTAGTGCCACTTTGCTCCTCAAACTTTAAAAATAAGATAATTTAGGATCTGAACTTTTAAAATATGAGAATTCAGAATCTGTTGTGAATTAGCTGTTAACCAAATAATAAGTGGCATTTGAAAAAGATACAAATACCTATCGAGTGTTATTTAATTTTCTTCATCAATCATCTAAGCATTGACAAAAAAAACTAACAGTCTCCGATCTTTGCCTCCTCTATTCAAGAAAATTGAGATCACCAGAATATCTACTCAAACATAATTCCAAATTTCTTGAATGGAAAAGGCAATGATTTGGGACAGTAATTTTTTTGCCAATGTTTAGATGGTTGATAAAGAAAATTAAATAACACTTGAAAGGCATTTGTGTCTTTTTCAAATGCCACTTAACGGCTGATTAACAGCTGAACACCACCTTAATGGGCCCATGGAAACTATGGGGCAATTACATCTATGCATCATTTTGCCTTTTATTAATAATATCATATTATTTGAGATTCACTAGTTATTTGGTGATTGTATTTAATTTGATTTTTTAATTTAAATAATTAATTCAGATTTAATTTATATTTAAAAAAATTTTGTGGTGATTCTTTTATTTGAATTACAAAGATTAATATGGAATTTATGATATTTTTCAAAGATATGGTGTGTCTCAAGTTCGCACTTTTTTTTTATATATAATGGAGTTACTTAAGTTTAGGGCTATTCATAAGAAGGTCCAACCCGACCAAACCGACCAACCCGGTCCGACCCAACCCGAATCGGTCGGGTTTTCATTAGCACCGGTCGGTTTTGGGTTGTATAAATTCACAAACCGATGGTTCGGGTCGATTTCAGTATTCTCACTAAAATATCTGAAAATATATATTCCAATATCTATATCTATAAAATATATATTATGAAATATGTCAGATGTATATTTCCAGAAAATATATATTTTAATATATTTGTATGTATATTTTTGTTTATATATATATATATATATATATATATATATATATATATATATATATATTTCTAAAATACATATTTCAGTTTTAAATATATTTCCAGAAAACTAGGTGGCCATGGGGGGCATGGATGAACTTAGAGCCGAAACCGACTAGACCGACCCAACCCGACTCAAATCGATTAGGTTGGTTTTGCTTAACACTGGGTTAGTTTCGATTTCCACCTCAGGTAACCCGACCGGGTCAGATCGGTTGAAAAAACTTCAATAAACCGACCCAACCCAACCCGTGAACAGCCCTACTTAAGTTTTTCGAAAAGTGGATAGACACGTCTTAGGAAAAAGCTCTATTTGTGATCGGAAAGTAATCACTTCTTGGATATTGTTTTTGAAAGTGTTGTGAAAGGAATAGATGTACAAGAAAAACTTGAAAAAGACATAAATTCCATTTTTTTCTCATAATATAATATATTATATTATATTTTATAAAAGAGATGTTTATAATATAATATAATATAATCTCTTTTTTTCATCCGGTTAAAAAAATGATATTTCCAAATCACCACATTTAAGGAATGTTCCTACAACATGAATAATTTTGTTTTCATTTATTTTTGGAATTGCCACATCAGTGTAAAACAACAAAAACACGTTCAAATGTTTTTGGAACCATCAAAATAATGCTTTTTAGAACAAAAACAAAATTTCTAATATAGAAATTATAGGATTTATGGAATATAATATTAAATAATTAGATGAAAACATGTTTTTGAGTCAAAAAATTTAAGAACATGTTTTGGTTTCAGTTTTGTAAATAAAAAGGCATGCACAACCAAATAAACGTTTTTTGTGCTTTTGTTCTAAGAAATAATCTGCTTTCAAACCATATTGTTTTGATTTGTTTTTAGAACCGGCAACAAGAAAGCAATTCACATTGTAGAACACCTGGTTTTGTTAAAATAAAAAAAACTGCCACACCAGCACATTATATTATTTTTGCTGATGTGGCAGTTATTTTTCTCGTCCAGCACCCCATCATTTCCCATGGTTCCTCCTGATTTGGTAAGTGGGAAAGCTTTGGATGTTAGGGGCCAATAGCCTATACTACTAAGAGCGCTTTTGGAAATGCCACCTTACCATAAAGTGGGGTAAAATAGTAATTGATCCCTATTTATTTTTAACCATAATCAGGATGGGCATGAATTGGTGAATATATAACTAGTGGTGGCAATGTTGACCCCAACCCTTTGACCCACCCAACCCACCCTTTTAAAAATTCACCTATACCCACCTATTAGGATAAGGGTCATTATGGGTCGAATCACCCATTTGGATTAAGGGAAGAGGGTCAGAGTGGGGTTGGGTCAAGGTTACCCATTGGGTTGTAAAGAGTTAAGGTCAGTTGGGTTGAGGGAAGGGGTCGAAAGGATTAGGACTTAGAGTGGAGTATTCTGCGAATAACCAAGTTGAGGGGAGAAAGTTCTGGTCACTATTCTCAATGCTGGCGACTAGTGATTTTCTCTTCTCTCTCTCTTCTCCCTTCTCAGTGCCGGCCTCTATTTCTCGTTCGTTCTTTCTTTTTTATTTTTCTTCTTCTTCTTCTCCTTCTCCTCGTATGTCTACTCTTTTCGCCATGGCAGAGCAAGTGACATATATTCATTAGATCTGGTTCAAACCCTGATCTGTGTTCACTGTTTGAATAGATCGCACTAGATCTGAGTTCCTAAATGCAGATCTATTGAAGAGATCACACTAGATCTAGTTTAAACCTTGTGAAGACAAATGTGAGTTCGCATAGATCTAGGGCAATGGTCGCACAAGGTCTGATTCAAATCTTTATCGTCTTCCTCTATGAAGATAGATCTGGGTTCACAAAATAGATCCATGGCAGAGGTTGCGCTAGATCTGGTTCAAGCTTCATTGTCTTCTTCTGTGAAGACAGATCTGAGTTCACCAAACAGATCCACAGTAGAGATTGCAGTAGATCTAGTTAAACACAGATTTGTTTTGATCATCTTCCCCTTTGAAGATAGATCTCGTTTCGTCGCCCATAAATAAGATGGAATCAGCCGCCTGTAAAGAAAATGATTGAAATTACAATTTTTTGAATTTTTTTATTAATTTAAGAAAATGATGGAAACTTTTATAAAAAAATTACTAACATTTTTACATTTAATTTTCTTGTATTAAAAAATGCAAATTTACTATCAATTTGTAATTTTCCAATATTTTTTATGTTTGGTTTTCTTGTACTTTTGTTATTTATTTGCATTTTATTGATTCACTATAATTTTTGTTGTTTTTCTGTAATTTTTATATTTTTCCATTTTGAGTGCTTTTTGTAATTTTTATATTTTTCTTTGCATTTTATCATTATTCTAAATGTTTCATAATTTATGTTTTTTTTGCACTTTATACATTTTTTCTGTATTATTTTGTTATTTATTTGCAATTTTTGTGTTTTTTCTAAAATGTTTTATAATTTCTTTAGTTTTTTTGCAACTTCTATTTTTCTTATTTTATATTTTTTTCTAAATTTCTGCATTTTTGTATTTTTTTGCATTTTTCTATGTTTTTTACAATTTTCCATGTTTATGTGAAATGATACTTTCATTTATTTTTTTTCTATAATTTTGATGTTTTATATGAAATATATTTAACATTTTCATTGTTTTTGTGCAATTTTGTTTTTATTTGAAAATTATTTTTGAACTTTTTATGATTTTTATGTTTTTTTAGTTGATATTTCTACATTTTAATGCATTTGAAATAATGGAAAGCTAGTGAATGATCCCATAGTAAGTACGGGGAATCAATAATGTTAAATTTAACTAAGGAATCAATACTATTAAATTTATATTTATTAATATTTCTATGTTTTAAAAAATAAAATTTCAATAATTATTAGAATATTGATAGTTTTCTTTTGTTATGATAGTTAATGATTAACTGAGATTGATAGAATATAGTTATAAGTGGTTGTGGATAGTCACTTTTGCATTTTCTACATTTTTTTTAGGAATGGATTGAAAATGGTGGTAGTGGGTTGTAGGCTTTAACATCAAATTCTCAGAAATTTGCCACGTGTCTAGCTTTCCAAAAAAATGAGAAGGCCATGTGTAGGTTTTAGTTTAGTCTTGAATCAACACACTTCACCCAACATAAATCCAAATCAATTTGACCCAAGTTCGGACCAGTTCAACGCAGTCTGACCCAATCCAACATATACCGTTTCAGGTTGACCTAAATCCGAAGTAGACCTTCAACGGGATGGCTTGGTGCCACTTGCTTTGCCTGGTTTGGGTCATCCGGTCCAACCATTATTCACACAGCCTGACTTGACCCGTGACAACTTGATGCGGGTCGACCCGAATTCGAAACAGTCCAGACTGGGTGGGGTCCGAACCCTAAACCACCCACTTGCTTTTCCCAGTTTGGATCGTCCAACTTGGTTCATATCCGTACAACCTAACCCGAATCCAGCCCGATCCGATTTACTTCTTTTGACCCGCTCTAGGCCAATCGGTTTGGCCCCAAGCCCGTGCGCAAACCTAATGTGAACCGATCCAAGTCAATCCATTGACTGAACCAATCCAATCTGGTCCGATTGGATTGAACCGGCCCGATCGGAGTCTGGCCCGACCAGACTGAACCGAATCGGGCAAGGTCTAGTCTGACCGGACTGATCTGGATCGAAATGTTTCAACCACTCTTGAACTTGATGTGATTACCTCGAAGATAATTCAATTAGATAGTTGGTCTGACCAGTTTGAACGTATGTGGTTCGTCAAATCCGAAACCTGAACATAGTTAAATGGCTTTGCTGCTTGTATAAAAATAACATGCATGTAATGTGATTTGAACCTTCACCACTTGTATAAATAATAACTACTATTACCACTAAGCTATGACTAACTTATTTATTAAAAAAGAGTTAGTTTTTTGTTTTAAGTACATATATATAAGATTAATGGGTTTGGGCTGGTTGAACTGGGTTAAAGCGGGTTTGAGTTGAACTCAATCCATTTAATTTTATATAACTGGGTCATTAACGGGTTGGCGGGTTAAATGGGACCCAACCCGCCCAATTGCCACCACTACCTCCAACCTAAAAACGCTCTCAACAGCATAAACACTCTCAACATGTCCCAACAGCCAAAAACAACTTTTAGTAGGTAAGTGCCATTACATTTATCTATATAAATATATTAAGCTGAAATGTGTATGGAAAAAAGGCTTAAGGATGAGGGAAATGGAATCTAACCGTATTTTTTGCTTTTTTTTTTCATAGGGGACCTGCAACCAAATGTAGTTGAGTTTGAGCCGAACCGAGCTTGAACTTCTGAGCTCAAGCTCAAGTCTCTAATTCGAATCGAGCTCGAGTTAGACAACACCTTGACCATTGAGAGAGACATCGGCTCGGCACCTTGGTCACTCAGGGAGATCTCAACTCAGCACCTTGACAATTGAGGGAAACCTCAGCTCGACACCTTGTCAACTAAGGGAGACCTTAGTTCGACACCTTGCCTTCTAGGGAAACCTCACCTCAACACTTTAGTAGTTGAGGGAGACCTCGATTTGGCACCTCAGCAATTGAGAGAGACCTCGGCTTGATACCTCGACTGCTTGAGAGGCTTGCAATCAAAGGTAATCGACCTCGAACTTTCGAGCCTTTAACTTGAGCCAAGATTGAGCTTGATCTCAAGTCTCTAATTTGAATCGAACTCGAACTTAATAGTTTATAAACCTCTACAACATAGGACCCCTCTACTAGTATTACATTTATTGAGTGTTTATTCAAGTATGCTATTTCAATTGGGTGGATGCGGGTTGACCTACAATTCACCTACTTATTTTCTTGATAGATCGGAAGAAACACCCATGTGGAACTTTAAATGGATGTGACCCACTCTCACCTACTCTAATAAAGTCTGATCGACATTCACCCATTTATCCATAGGCTCTCAAGCAGGAAGGATTCCAAACACGAATTCACATCTGCACTCCAAGGTGCCAACTTGGTAAGGTCTCCCACTGGCCGTAGTAGAGATTTAGGTTCAAATCCAGCTTAACTTGAATGGGAGATAGGTTATCCCTGTTGAGTAATCACCCGCACCCCACACAGTGTACCTTATATACACATTTGAGCGTGCATTAAGAACATCTTCCGTATTTGTCGTTTGGAAGTGTTATGAGGCGCCTGTGGGGCATACTTTGACTCAAACATGGGGAGACCAACTCAGGCTTAATCTGATTTGATTAAATGGAAGATGCGATCGAATTCCATCAAATATATACTAGAATACCCTTATTTTTAAATTTGATTCCTCTCTGACCGTAAAACCACAATATTAACAATTTGAAAAAGATTTACTCAATTAATCATAAAGTAAAAAACATGTTTTAGCAAAAATCAAGAAATCGGACGAACCCAAAATCATTGGATTAGGGATTCGATAACTCCAGTGGGGTTAGGTTGACCTTAATCTGATGTTACCCGCTAACCCAGCCAGGCTAGCATCCCTAACTTTTACATTTAAAAAACCACTAAAACGTTAAAAAAAAAAACAGTAAAAATCAACTGTATTTTCCGAGCCAAGTTTAATAAATCATTATATTCTAATTTTGTTTAATTTTCTATCCTATTTTCATTCCATACAAGTGGATAAAAAGCCTGGAGGTTGAGTAGGACAAGGCCTGGAACTCATTATAGTTGAATGCTTTATTTTGATATACCTAAGGTGATGTATGGCTAGCATTACACTAACGGTCTAACCATTTTTTTTTCTTTTCAGCTTTCACGGGACTCTAGAGTCCTGCTATTTGGCAAATGATCAAAACTTTTGAGGTAATTACCAAATAATAAGTTTCAAATGTATTCTCAGAAAACCTAAAATTAAGGAAAAAGCTAAAAGTAGTTATGTTCCATTTGGTTCATCTAATTGTAATGGTCCAATCATTTGATTGGCCAGGACTGATTTCTATTCTTGGTAAAATGGCATTCCCCCATTTGAGGGAATGGTCATTCCCTTTCTCTCCCTTGAGAATGAAAATCCATTTCAGTAGATTTTAATTTTCATTGAACTAAAACAGACGGAGGAATAGATCATTCCAAATTTGATTCCGACAAATTTCAACTATGATTCTGTTTCCAACTACAAACCAAACAAACCCTTAGAGGCCCTACTAGCAACATAATGTTTATGATACATTACTCTTGTTAAAGATGTTGGCTGACAAAATCATCTTGATTAGTTTTTGTTATTTTGTACTTTTAAAGTTTAATGCCCTAACAAGTAAAAAGACGTTAAGTTGTTATGATTACATTATAACTAGTTAATGACTTTTCCCTCAGGTTTACTTATTAACTTGGTCATACCTTGTAGTTTATGTTAGTTAGATTATTTATCATCCCACATCTCTACAACTCTACCAACCTTCAATGAAGTCACCAGTTCCTCACAGAGCATTTGAAAATTTTGAGAAGGCCATTTTACCCTTTTCCTTTCCCTACTTTTTTCTTTAAACTAAACACAGCCTTATTATTAAGCAAACTTTGCTACATTACCTACTCTATCTTAAATTTGTCTCTTCCATTAACAAAACTCCTGTAGTTTCATGTCCATGGGGGATGCAAGTTATTAGATAAACCCAAGGGGTAGTATAAGCGTTTGACTGAAACCCTAGAGGAGGTTCAAGTTACCCCTTTTTGAATAAAAAGCAAATGTCTACATTCTTTGCAGGTGGCAGTTTTAGATGTTGTTAATAATGATGATAGTAATAATGTGTCTAAGTTTTTCACTTTTTTTTTTCTGTGTATAAAGACAATTCTTATTAGTCAGTTTTATATTTTTCTAACATGATGAATATATAATATTAAAGATGTAACCAAATGTTTTTCACATATTTTTTTGTATTTTTATTTTATCTTTTTAAAATTTTTATATTTAATTATGACATCACTGATTGATACATTTGGCCCTAAAGGATTAATTGTTGACCCACCACCTAATAGAAAAGCAATTTCATTTTCAGGTTTGTTTTCATTTTTGTATTTCATTTCCATCATCAATAAAAATAATTTTTGTCTATCACACTTTTTTCTTTAATATAATTAATATAAAATATAAAAAATATCCTCAAATATTTTCTATAAAATTTAGGTATTTTTTATAATTTGTTTGTGTTTTTATCATTTTTAGTTTTTATTATTTATATAGCATCAATGGTTAATTCATTTGACTTGAAAGGTTGAATCTTGACCTGACACTAAATAGGAAAAGAATTTCCTTTTTGAGTTGTTTTTAAATTTTGCATTGCATTTCTATTATTAGTAAACACAATTATTTCTTGTAACACTTATTTTTTTTAATATGATCAACAGAAAGTATTAGAGATCTGTCCAAAATTTCTACAACTTTTAATTTTTGTATTGTTTGAATTTATTTCTATTTAAAAAACTTGTTATTTAACTATATGACATATCATGGGTTGGCCCATTTGCTTCAGATGATTGGATTTCTTACCCACCAGTTAGATGGAAGAATAGTTTTGTTCTTGGGTTATTTTTAAAAAGGATTAATTATTTATATACCCTATATATTTAGGAAACTACTTAAATGTTCCATAAACTTTCAAAATCTATTTGTAGATACATTTTCTTTCTTTATTTTTTTTCTTCTTTCCACACCAAATCCCTGAACCCACACAACTAGAGCTCCTTGCGCATATGAATAGACTTGTAGATCCAATTGATCCTAGGGTCATTGCGGATGATATTATGGGCAGCATCAACCAAGATGATGTCATTGTATCTGTATGTTGAATCCTACAAGGAGAAATGAGAAGGACATTACAAGCCAGGGAAAAAGTATAAAACCAAAGCACGTCACACAATTCACTGGTCCGTACCTCATTGATAGTAGGAATTAAGAACCTTCAGGCTACCCAATTTATGCTCATTGTGTGACAATCTTGACCTCAACCCATTTGACCTACCCAAACCACCAACCTTGCAACCCATCCATACCCATCCATTCTATTGGCGGGTCAATATGGGTCAAGTGATTCATTAAGGCCAAGGTGGGTTGAGTCAAGGGTACTCATTAAGGTCAGGGTGGGTTGGGTCGAAGGTACCCATTAGGGTCAAGATGGGTTGGGGTCAGTTGGGTAAAGGGTTAGGAGTCTCGATTGAATCTGTTCTGCCAACCTCTTGGTCGAGGGGAGGTCTTTCGTTCATTGGCCCATCACACTCTAAAGTTTTGTTTTCACCCCTGACCATTTCTTCATCTTCTTCTTCTTCTTCTTCTTCTTCTTCTAGAGGTTGTGTTTGCGTAGATCTCTCTCTGTTCTTTCTACCATGACAGAAAGGTGGAAAGTTTTCCACTATCGGAGTGAGGAATGGTAGATTCAAGATTAGATTCACAGTAGATCTAGTTCAAAACCATATCCGTGTTCATTGTCTTCCTCTATTGAAGATAGAGCAATAACATGTATGGGTTCAAAACTTGATCTGTGTTCATTGTCTTCCTCTATTGAAGATAGGGCAATGACAGATCTGGGTTCAAAACTAGATCTGTGTTCATCATCTTCCTCTATTGAAGATAGGGCAATAATAGATTTGGGTTCAAAACCAGATTTGTGTTCATTGATTTCCTCATTAGTCGAAAAGGAAGAAAGGGTGGAGTTTGTAGGATTTCAAGATTAACTTTGTTCGATTTCTTTCTAATACTCAAGAACTCAAGGATTAGAAATGTTTTCTCTAAATTTCTTACATTTTCCTACATTTTTTAATTTATATCTATTTAAAAAATGACAAAAATTTCTATCAAAAAAGAAATTCCTTACATTTCTATCTTTTGTTTTCTTATATTAAAAAAAAAAAATCTTTCAATTTCTGTAATTTCCCTACATTTTTTTACATTTGGTTTTCTTGTACTTTTGTTATTTATTTGCAATTTTTTTGATTGACTATAATTTTGTTGTTTTTCTTGCAATTTTTTTTATTTTTTTCCATTTTTTGTATTTTCTTTGCATTTTAGTGTTTTCTATAATTTGCAATGCAACGTTTCATAATTTCTGTTGCCTTTTTTTGCAATTTATACATTTCTTGTATTTTTGTTATTTACTTGTAATATTTTGTGTTTTTTTTTTTGTAATTTTATATTTTTATGCAATTTCTATTTTTCTATGTCCATATTTTTCTAGATTTCTGCATTTTTTTTACATTTCTCTGCAATTTTGTATTTTTTACAATTTTCTGTTTTATGTGATTTTTTTTTACATTTTTGCTGAATTTTTGTGTTATGTGGGGCCAATCAACAAGGCATGTATAAAGTAGGTTTCGAAAGTTTAAGGTACATTTAAATAGTTTCTGTACAGGGTATATATATATATATATATATATATATATATATATATATATATGTAATTAATCCTTTTAAAAAATATGGGTTTTATATTTGTTAAAAGAATTGAATTTAGATCTAATTGGATGAACTTATTGGTGTGAGGGAAAATGGATTTAATGAAATAGAATCAGAATTAATATCTTAAACATGAAACTTAATGGGAGGGAATTGAATAGGATAAAAAGTAGTAGTTCAAATGCCCTCCAAATTAGAGAAGAACCTAGTTCAAAGATAGGGATATTTTAGTGCAGAAGAAAATGTTTACATCGTTTGTATTTTTAATAATAATAATATAGATATAAATAGAGTATTAGCAATGACTAGAGGTGATCATTTATAGCATGGTTTGGCCCAGCCTGAAAATTTCTTGGCATGGGCCTAGGTTTTGTGTCCAGGCATTGCCAATTCCATGCCCACAATGGGCCTAAAAATTTCTAGGCCGGGCCGAGGCCCAAAACTTTGGCCTAACTTGATCCACACACACAAACAACACGTAGAGTACACAATATATAATATTTTATATTATAAAATGTATAACATAAATTTTATAGATATGTTATATGAAATATTATATAGTCGGGCCTAGGCTTATTTTTCAGGTCCAGGGGCCAGGCCGGGTTAACCATGTGTTTTATTTTCATTCCTATCAAATTACCAACTAAACTTGTATATGATCCAATCGTTTTGGTCTATGTTGTTGTTGTCATGGAGAGGGTAGTTGAATTTCTAGCTCTTGCAATGATACACTGACATTACCACATAAAGTAGACCCGTCTCCTCTCGAGTTCAGCTTTGGCAAGAGTGTTGAGTTGTTTTATTCAAGATTTTGTTTTTGTTTTCATTGATAGACTAGCGGGGAACCCTGCTTTGCAGGGGCAAAATTTAAAAATACCATTTGAAGATACAATTTTTTTTACACCTATTTGGATATATAATAATAAATTAGGTTATATTTTTTAAAATAAAATAACTATAATCATATTATTATGAATAATAAACAATCATGTAGAAATAATTTTGAACTGGGACAAGTAAAAATGGGAATCAATCCAATAATTAATCAAGACAAAATCATGGGACCAAAACCGTTATAAATATGTTCAATCAATTTAGCTCCATTAGGATAGACCTAACCATTGGTTTAGCCCTAGTTTTTCTTAAATAAAATAAATAAATAAATAAATAAATGTTTATTGGGATGGGACTGGTATAAGCGAGATCACATCTCCGCCCCACAAACGCCCCACAGCACATCCCGCCGTGTATTGTGCGGCTCCTTGTGGGGCGGAGATGTGAACTTGGTATAGGCTATCTTGAACCAGACCTGAGCTGTTGACAACACTAAATATTGGGCTCAAGGGGAGAGAATAATTTGTTAGTAAATTATTTTTAAATAAATATATAATTTAGTAAAATAAATAAATAAATGTTTATTGAAATCTATCTCTTAATGTCACATCTCTTTTATTCTATCGATTTATTATATTAAAATAAATAATTTATTTAATTGTATTAAATAAATAAATGTTTAGATAATAATAACTAAATAAATGAATGAATTAATAAAGTTGAGATAGTGAATAGGAGAGAGAGGGAGAGAGAGAGAGAGAGAGAGAGAGAGAGAGAGAGAGTTGAGAAAGAAGATGAATGGCATTTTATTTAGGGATAAGTGGACTACAATCCACCTCAAAAATCTGAATTGCAACCCCCTCTCCTATAAACCACATCTTGCTCGTGAATTTGACATCAATCCATGGGCAAGATTTAGTCTATCCCTAGGAATTCTAGCTCCACCCTAAGGGTGGACTGAACTATAAAAACCCCTTTTATTTATAAGATGTCATAAACTTAAATAATTGTATGTGGCACTACTGTAACTTTCGAATGCCATTGAATCAATTATATAAGGAGATTTATCTTATATGTGGCATTGCTATAATTTTTGAATATTACAAACAATTACATAGGGAGATTTGCCTTATATGTAGCATTCTTGTAATTTTCCAGACAAAGAGATGTGGGAAAAAAGAGAGAATAAAGAAGAGAAGGTAGAGAGAGACACGTATCAATAATTTAGAGAACAAAAAACATACAAGTGTCAACCTCCCAATGCTTTAAGTACATATATAAATGGACTGTACTGGATTTAATATAGTAATTTCTCTAGTTATTTTCTTTAAAAAATAAAAGATAAAATTTGAATGATTTCTTTTACTATTTTTGTTTTTCAATTCTTTTTATTCTTCCTGCCTTGGGGCTCTAAAAAAAATATCTTTTTATTCTTCAATACATGTGTTTCTGATTGAAGAGAGAAATTGAATAGGAACGAAACAATTAAAAAGGCAGACAAAGATTGATGGTTTATAAGAGGATGCCCATTTTTTCCAACTATCATTTTTTCTATTTTTTTTTTTAATCCAAAGATGGTCATTTTAAACATGACATCCATGTTATATGATTGCAGGATTTTGTG
Source organism: Nelumbo lutea (assembly GCF_056320005.1). Classification (NCBI taxonomy): domain Eukaryota; kingdom Viridiplantae; phylum Streptophyta; class Magnoliopsida; order Proteales; family Nelumbonaceae; genus Nelumbo; species Nelumbo lutea. Next base: position 40,894,984 of record NC_142688.1, read on the forward strand.
GCACGTTGAGTGCTAGTCTAATCAGACTATCCATCTGATAGACGACATTTTGGCTTTTGGCTTGGTCAGATGGATATTTCTTTAATACACATCAACATCATGCCTTATCATGTATTGTACTTCTTTTACATTTACATTAAAGCTTTCTTTAACTTAAAATTGTCAAATACATCTGCCACATGACAGAAGTCCCTAGGGTTGAGAATTAGTGGCCAAAAAGAAGGTGAGGTGGTTAAGCAACACCTTCAAAGTCCACATATGTAGATACAGTTTGCTAGAAAAGTCATAGACGGAAGAGACCTAAATGAACCAAGAATCTAAGCATGTGGCATGGGACCAAAATGGTTCGATTAATGCTACTTTTGAGCTATAATAAATGATGGGGCATATGAGCAATCTTTTAGGGGTGTGAATGGTCAATCCAGGACTAAGATGGTCATGGTCATGTAGAGGAGCCAAGGGCCATTATTTGGTGCCGATTTGGAGAAGCTTGTGGCATTGTAAGGTGGGCCTTATATAAAAGCCTAGAAGTTATATTTGGTGAAAACTTGAAAAGTCAAAATATATAAAGATATGATATCTGAAAAACTTCTGACCAGTTAACTAAAATCATAAATGTGTTTGTCAAACAGGTGTTATATATCAAAATTCATGGGTGGATTTTGATTGGTCAAAACTCTTCCCCATATATGTGGGTAGAGTTTGAGAGCAGATACAAAAAGCCATAGGTTAGGATTAAATTAGGATTAGCTGAACGTGATGGCGATGTGGAACCAATGATAATGTTTAATTCTGGTAACAATGTGGGGCCATGCATTTTATTACTGACATGAAACATTATCATTGGTTCTACAGGCCGCTAAACAGCCAACATGTTCAGTTAATCCTTTCTGACCACAATTAGATGATATAGCCAATCCATCTCTTCCATCAGATGGGGGGCCTCTGGATTGGTTGGTCTGTCTGGCCATGTATTCACTCAAAAAATCTTTTGAGTAGCATTCATTCCCTCACACCATGGGTGGTTCTTAAAACAATGTTACTTTTATTTTTTCTTTGTGCCAATTAATTGACAAGTCTTGAAAAGTTAATGAACTTAACAATGAATGTATAGGCTTCTTCTCGCCCTATGGTCAAGTTGGTTAACAATGGGAAAGTGTGCGCTCCCAGGTCAGTATCCTAACTATGTTTGAGATCTAAATAGCTGTTTCGAATCCTTGAATTATGCAGAGTTTTATGTTTATGAGAAACTGCTCCACAAGTTTGGCCAGGGCTGTCAATATACTCCAAAAGTTCCATGCACCCACGATTAAACATCTGATCCGATTATTTTATATTTAAATGTTAGAATTTGCATCCGATTAATGGTTTTATGTGGATTTATCTCCATTTAAATCCTATTAAAATTATATATATATAATTTATAATTAATAAATTTAATATTTTAATTTATATATATTTATTATACATGTATAAGTTAAAAATAGTTTTTGTTTTTGTTTTTTGTTTTTATTTTTTGCCATTTTAAGCATAATAAGATTGATGTAAATTAAAGCGGAATCCGATCCAAATCCAACATGTCAGGTTTTGGATTGGATTTAGGACCAAAGATGTCATGATCAGATCATCAGATCAGATGGGGTGCAGAGGTGCGTTTCTTTGGCTGCATTGGAGTATTAGGGGTGCAATTTGGATGGGCTCGGGTTGGCCTTATATCAAATTTTGAATGGCCCAGCCCAAAAAACCAATATTCAAGCAATGTAAAATGTTAACTCGGACCAACAGAGGGTAGCCCATTTCCAATACCAATAAAGGCAATAACCTCCCCAACCTGGGCTGGGTCGGGCCGGTCTGCAAATAATCACCCCTATAGTTTCTAACTTTTTTTCTCTGATAATAAGCAGCTGCTCTCAAAGGCACTCTGTGCATATGACACTTTATTTCGGTTAAGTTCTTCGGTTCAAAGGTCCTAAATGGATTAGGGTCCCCATCATTTGTCACCTGACCCAAGCTTTCAGATAGAACTTAGAAAACATCATGTCTAAACGATTATATCCGTCTGTTTTGCTTTGATTTAAAGGAATAAAAATATAGCTCAAATACTTTTTCTTCTCATTTCACATTGAAACAAATTGAGCATTAGGCTTTGTCAGTTTCTTTGTAAAATGGATGTAATTGTTTTTCTCAGAATGATATTTCAACGAAAGCATTGTTTTCCACCATTTCTATTTATTTTGACGGAAATGGTAATGAAAATCATAGTAAAAGGGGAAGTCCAAACATTACAGCCTGAAAAAAAATTCCCTATTCATTTTACATTGATAGAACCTTAGGCTCCATTTGTAAAACTGTATATAGTTTAACCTCAAAATTTCCCTCCATTTCATGTTGAAACAAATGGAGCCCTAAGCCAAAAAGCAGCTATATAGATAATATCTAATCCAAATGGTTAAAATTCATTTTGTTTTGCTGATCGTAAGCATAATTGATGTTTTAGTTAGGATACATTTAATGATGGATTTCAATTCTTGAAACATGAACGGGATAGATGGCAACTAAAGTTCAAAGTATCTATATGATACGATACGTCCGATATAGTCTGATATATATATCTTTTGCGGATAAGGAGCATATATACCAACTAATAGATATGGATCAATATACTATTATGTATCTAAATACAAGTATATATTAAACTTGTGTATTTTTTAATTTAACTAAAATACTTATATTTTTATGTAATAAATAAAGATTCTGTATACTAAATCGACTTGATTTGTGGATTTCTAGTTCCCCATTATAAATTATTAATTTATAAATATATTTATAATTGTTTTTTCTATTAAAATACATAATACAATATTTAATTTTGGATGTATTAATATAATATTCCCATTCCTCCCCCTCCCTTGGAAGTTGGGAATGAAAATCCCATTCTAGCTGGTTTAGATTCTGGTTCTGATTTCCATCTGAACCAAAGTAGTGGAGGAATAGACTATTAATCTGATTTCAACTATGAACCAAATGGGCCCTTATTACAGTAGGTTTATATACAAGTATCTTATATAAACTGCATTATGTATTGATTAACTTAGGGGTGGCTTAGTTGGTATGTAAGTATTTTATATCAAAGTTATCCTGCATCCTTGATCCTGGAGGGAGACGAGTTTCCTGTGGGGACTTGAATCATTGAAAATTTTTAATTCAACATTTTTTGAAAAAATAAATTTACCTATATAGTTAATTCCCATAAGCAGCTTTCTACAATAAAAACTGATAAGCTCCTGAAGCATGTGCTTTTTTTTTTGTATAGTTGATTAACTGTAGAGTTTGTGTTATATCCGGATTCATAAGATTCAGTTCGAAAAAAAAAATACAAATACAAATATACACAATGTAAATACGAACAAAAAAAATACAAAATACAAAGTTTTACACCCTATATATTGATACTGCTTCCAAAATGAGTCTAATACTCAGTTTGAAAGAATGTAAATGCATACAAAATATAAAGTTTTACATCCTATATACTGCTTCCAAAATGAGCCTAATACTCAGTTTGAAGAAAATACAAATATAAATATATACAGTATAAATACATACAAAATAATACAAAATATAGAACTTCATTTATATTCCTTTCAAAGTGAGCCTAAGATCTTTTGATAGATTCCCCTATCATCGTCCAAACCTTATGGGATCAGATACATTAATTCTATTTTCTCCATTATTAATATAAGTACTGGGGGTCTCTTTCTCATATCCAATTTCTTCGAAGTCCCAAATTAGGTACATATATCTTCTTCCAAAGCTGGGTTTGCCCAACTCAGTTCATGATACCGCTGGAGTGGATTCAACCCACTAAACAAAATATATTGAATTGAGCTGTTTGACTCGATGGGACCCATTCACCTACTGATAATTTTCATATCAAGTCCCATTAAAAACATCTAGAAATGATCCAAAAAAAAAAAAAAAAGTTGGTCCCAACCCTCATACCTTCAAAAGACAAGTTTATCCATTGGATGACATCTCTTTTAGCCATCCACTTGGGTAGAGAAAGCAGTTGGCCGGCTGCCTAATGGAGAGTTGTTATTCCTTCATTTTCCTACCAAAAAACAGTACTTCTATTATATTCATTGTATTTTTATAGCTTTCCCTTGCGTGAAAGCCTTCCCTATCTATTGCATCATATGGGTCGAACAGTCCAGAATGGGTAGGTCAAAGGGTTTGACAAAATGATACTTGATAAACCATTCAACTCCACATGGGCTCCCAAAAAATGCGTAGAAAATAAGGATAAAATTTTAGCAATATATTCACCTGTATCGGTATACTAGTAAATGTGTATATGTATTTTTACGTGATAAGACAAATTTACAATTTATAGATAGTTTTTGAACAGTTATAAGTGGATAGTTTTTGGAGTGAGAATAAATAATATATATATATATATATATATATATATATATATATATATATATTATGCCTATTATATATTACTTAGATAAGGGATAAAAATATTTAGTGAAAAGCTTAGGAAATGGAATTATTCATTCTTTTATTAATAATATAGATATTGATACAGATAAATCGATGGGTCATTGATACTCAAAATCTTTTTACTGTTGAGGGTTTTATAGTTTAATCCACCCTTATAAGATTTCTAGATTGAATGCTGTCCGATGTCAAATTCACTGACAGGATGAATTGGTTGGTCTTGATTTCTATGATTTGGAGTGATGCCCCTCAGCTCTTGGAGAAGCCGTGTTTTCTTAGAGAAAGGGTCTGTTAATTATCATTTCTATCAAATACATTTTTTTGTGCGACTTTTTTGAAGTCTTCTCGTGGTATTGACAGACAAAAGACGCAATTGTATGTATTTTTATGCATCTTTTCTAGTCTTTTCGCGTGAATAAAACGTGAAAGATGCAAGAAGCTTCAATTGAAACTTTCTGAAATCAATTTCAGTTCAAAATGGATTTTTGGTATTTTTCATGCCTTAAACAGAAATAGACCGAAAAAATGATCTTATCAACTTAATTTAAATGGCCGCATGGAAAAACACACAAAATGTAGCCTTATTTTGAGAACCGATTGACCCTCTCATCTCCTTGTCCATTAATTATTGAGAACAATTTTGATCTATCCCTCCAACCAAAACATCACCTAGGGAGATAGGACTTTAAGGGGGAAGAATGACCAGACAATTCAGGGGCTGGACAACCAATCCTGGTAATTTGGAATGAGCTATTTGGTTGTGAATATTGGAATAGATTTATTTTTGGCATGATTTTCAAAATCGGACTGGATGGTCAGAATTGAAAAATCGGTAACTAATCAAGTGGCTGATTCCATTTTACCAAAGCCGTTCACCAAAAACCATTGATTTGGTTTAGCAAATTACTGACCTGAGCGGTAGTTTGGCCCCATGTTTCTTAGCTTTTGGCCCATAATACCTCTGCAAATTTTATAATATACCTATTATACCCTTCAATTTCATGATTCAATGATCAATCAATTTCAATCTTTTCCGACCCGACCCGAATTTGGACCTGGATATCTGGACGTTCGCTCGCCATTCACTATCACACGAGGAATGCTAATATACAGCGCGCTTATACGACCATTTGTTTGATCGTTTCCTTCTCCCCAGTCTCCACAGAGAAGGTGGGGTCCAGAAATGAAACTTTTTACATTATCTTGTTTAGTGGGTCCCATCATCGTCATCATGGAATCTTCATATCTGTAAGGCTAAGAAGCGTGGAAGTTTCGCGAACACGTAATCTGTTAGCATTCTCGTTATTATGTTATCATTTCTCTCCTCCTTTGAAGTTCGATTTTCTTTTCTCAAAATTTTAGAAGAAACAAACTTGAAACTCCTACTGACTCTAGTTTCAGAATCAGAAACCTTCTCGGCGACCGTGAGGCGAGCATCACTCCAAAACAAACGCACCCCACTTCGCTCCGCTTTTCGTGGGGCATCTCTTCCTCCTTTTCGTAAACACTCTCTCTCTCTCTCTCTCTCTCTCTCTCTCTCTATCTGTCTATCTCTATAAGACTAACAGGACTCTCTCTCTCTCTCTCTCTCTGATAGTAGTAGTGCAACTGAATCTCGGCCGATCATGGAGGATGAGATGAAGAAGATGGAGAGGTTCGATAGTGACAGTGCTGCATCGCTCCTGAAGGAGCTCAGAGGGACCTTCGCTTCTGGCAAGACCAAGAGCTATGAGTGGAGAGTCCAGCAGCTCAAGAATATGATCAAGATGATCGACGACAATGAGAGGGCAATCATGGAAGCTCTCCAGCAGGACCTCGCGAAGCCCAGATTCGAATCTTTTGTCTCGGAGGTTCGTTTTTCTTCTTCTCTTAATTAATCATCAACGCAGGGATTGTCTATTTTCTGTTGTTTCCTTATCCATTCTAATCCGAATTCTTCTTCTTCTTCTTCTTCTTTACAATAAAAAAGAAGTAGAAAGAGTACGAGCTGATCTTTTTGGATTAGAAAGCAGTAAACCAATCCAATAGAGAGTGGTAGATATTTAGTAAAGGTGAATTCGATTCTTATCTTTTATGGCCGTTGATGGATATATTCAAAAAGCATTATTCGGAAAAGTCAAACCAAGTATATGGCCATTCTGCCGAAGGGACAGAAACTCAGCACCGGCGAAATGTTGCTATTAGTTTTGCTTGATTTATTTGTTTTGATTTGTTGATCATGGGATTGATTGTTGATGAAGATTTATTGCATAAAGCATATGTAGTGAGGTTTTGTTTGTTCTTTGGCTTGCCGACTGTTCTTTGATGAGCAACTCGAAAATTAAAAAAACCTATTTGTATAGAGTAGATGGCAGTTCTTCAGAGTTTGTTTGTGACAAAATTAATGCTATCCTGAACTTGATTGTCCATTTCCACTAATTTAATTTGATCAAAACATGGAAATGTCAGTGCTATCTGTGCAAAGTTTGGATGCTTTCCATTAAGAATAAAAGGCATCAATACCGTTCAAATTTAAATTTTTTACAGATGTTTTCCCTTTATAATTTTTGATGACAATATTATAGTTAGTTAGTCGATAGGAGAAAGGTGACTTCTTGTCAGGTTTATTGACTTCTGCTAGTTTTTCTCTTAACCTAAATCTCTGGCTCCTGAACCCCTATCTGTTGCAAATGACCTCAAGTTGAGTTGGTCGCTTGGCATCCTTCTCTTTCAGGAGATTCAGGTTTCAGACCCGGGGAATGCCAGTGGTCCTTCATGCACCCTGCTAAACTAATTCCATAACCCTCTCTAGCGTATATCACATTGGCGGTTGGGTGGGTATAACTTCCTTCAGTTCCAGAGCTTTTGTTGATTTCAGAATTTTGTGGTTCTAGATCATCTTCACATGCCTATTCATAATGCCAAGTGAAAGGCAGATCTATTGCCTTTTTTACTTGAAAACATGTTGGGACTTCTGAGAGGTAGAGCTAATGAATTAATTTACTTTTATCTCTATTTTAAGAAATAATACAATAGTCATATGGTGTTTATGTACCTGCCTGACGTTTTGCTGTATATGTTCCATGCTGTCATTAAGTATATGTTTCAGTGCTCCTCGCAACCTGTGGTACCCAGTTGTACCTGGGTTCAGCTGTAAATGATGTAAAATAGTTCTTTCTCAGGTAACTTGGTAATTGTTCTTTGCAATGCGGGTGAAACCAAGATAGCCAGAACTGTTTCCTTATGTTGCCTTTATTAATTGTTCCTATCAATTGGATGTGAAAATAACAGATCATTGGAACAGGCCTTTCTGACAAACCACCTACCTAGTTCCATCTATAGCTTGAGGTAAGGTCATAGACTGTAGTTCAGGATCTTTGGGTTTAGTGTCATGGTCACAAGGTCGTTTCAATCTATTTTGAAAAGATGTGCAAGTTTCAATGGGCAGGTATGCTCATTAGAAGTATTTGTCAACTTAGTTATTTTTTTGTGCCCATTATGCACATCTGTTTCAAGTTTCAACAAGTAGATACTTACTGTGGTTCAAATATTATGCCACTTTGCAGTTGTCTTAATCGTCTTTACCTTTCAGACAATGGTCTTTTATAAAAACAAAGAAATTATATTTTCATATTTCCTAGACCAAGGATTAAGAATCACATAATCTTTGTTACTGAAGAGATTATGGATTGCAAGCAGGTATGCGGTTACTCTAGTTTGCTCTATAATTTTGTCTCAATTACGCAAACTAGTACTAGGTGTTATTATGAGAATGCCCTAATTGTCCAACCTGCTTTGAGGATCTTCATAAACATTTAAGATATGTTGTAAACCTGTAATATCTATCACTATGTGCTTGACAACTTTTTTATTGTATTTTGATTGGTTTGATAACTTTTTTATTATAAAAAATGTTCTTCATACATTTATGTGGTTCTTTGTAGTTTGTTTACTCACCATAATTAAACAATATCTGGTTTGAATGCTTCAGTACTGCCAATAAGATACCATAAATGTCAAGTACCTGAGACTAAGATTGTTTTGGGGATGGGAATGGCTGAAAGTTGCAGTTGTCGTTCACCTTTTAGGAGTGCTTTTTGTGTTTCTTTTTTCTTCTTGGTTTGGGTGGTCTTTTTTTGGTTTGTGGGCTGGTGTTGTATTGGGGATTAGGTTTGAAGTTTATGGTTCTCATTATTGTTTCCTTTTCTAGTTTTGGGGGAGGTTGGTGGTTTGTGTTTTTGACGGAAGGGTTTGTTCTTTTAGAAGGCCTTGTTATGATCTTCTCTTGGGTGACTACTTGTTACCTTTCTTGTATTTTATTTTTTCCTTAATACATTTAATTTTTATCTTCAAAAAAACAGTTGCAAAATTCTTTAGCAACTTAACAACTTTTCTGTTTCTCTCTTATTTTCTTTCAAACCAAACATAGTCATAATTAAGCAATATCTGGTTTGAATGCTTCAATATTATGAATAAGATACCTTAAAGGAGTTGTGTCTCTGTGGTTACCATGTTATCAAGTGAAAACAATTTAGAGTGATATGATACAAAAAGCAATCAGAATTATTGTGTTATAAAGTGGTTATTAATGGGGTCCCATTAATTCAATAGGAGCAACACTGTGTCTCTGGAAGAGGCCTTTTTGACGCACCACCTACCCACTTCTATATAAATCTGGAGGAATCTCCTAGGGTGTGGTTCAGAATATTCAAGTATAGTGCCTAGGTCGATGTGATTGCAGGATTTCCAAACAGATGCTTTTTCAGTAGATATTTTTTCCAGTTCAATCTCTTTTCATCCAGTATTTATTTGTTTCTTTAAAATATTTACCGTATTGTAATTCCTAGACTAAAATTCAGGCTTAAGAATCTTCACGACTGAAGGTGTTATCAATTGTAAGCAGATGGGTAGCTGCTAGAATTATCATTGTAATTTTCCATTGTGGTTACACAAAGTTCCTGCTTTGACACTCTTCATGGACAACCAACACTTACTGTAACGTTTACTTAATGATGATGAAATGTATAATCTGGAGGTTTGGACCATAAGCTGTTCAGGTTTTCTGAGATTTTATTTAGCAATAATGATGAATATCTGTATAATCATGTTTATTGACTATAAGTTCTGTTTACTGAAAATTTGTGCACTAAGAGACTCAGTCACATTGACAATCTGTGGCTTTTTAGGCTTGCACAGTTACACCCAGCTTGTGATGTTAAAATTCTTGTTATACAAAAGTAGAGATGTCAATTTAATCCTTTATGAAGTGTGCATTAATTCCACTGGAAGATCCTTGAATATGACTGGTTTTATATCTTTATGTATCTGTGTTTTTTTTCTGTATTTCCATCCTTTTTTTTTCTGTTTCTCTGATATTGATTTTAATGCAGATATCTTTGACCAAAGCTGCATGCAATCATGCGCTTAAGGAATTAAAACATTGGATGAAGCCAGAGAAGGTAACTCTTGTCAAAACCACTCTTCCAGTTGGGATAATTACAGGCCATAAGTAGTAACTGAAGCAAAACTGAATCTTTTGCAGGCAAAAACTGCAATAACAACTTTTCCATCATCTGCAGAAATAGTATCGGAACCATTTGGCATTGTGTTGATAATTTCAGCATGGAACTATCCTTTCTGTATGTTGCAAATCCATTTCCTCATTTAGTGACTTGCCTGTATTTTGAAACTGTTTTCAAATGACTCTTGTTCTAAGTTCAACAGAATGAACTCTTACATCCGATTTCCCCTTGCTATAAGTTCCACCATTTTATCTTTCCTTCACTGCATATCACTCTCGTGAAAGAACCAGTGGTTATTCTTATCCAGTCCTACTGTTTCATCATTTCAGATTGTGCTTATATCTTTTAATATTTGTACAGTATTCATAAAATATGGCCTTCTTTGTGTGCTTTTAATTCATCAAATAGTGATGAACTTAGTTCAGTATTGTTTTAAACTTCCCCTTTGTATCTTTTGTTTGGGTAGATTGTGTTGCTACTCTGCTGCTTGAAGGTGAGAAAAACATCTGCAATCAGTGGCCTCTTTTCCTTTCAGCTTCCTGTCACATCACGAGAAAAAGCAAGGAAAAGGAAGACAAAGGAGGGAGAAAAGTAGAGAAAGGTCTTGTACAGAAGAAAGCAAAAGAGAGAGAAAAGGGGTCTTGAGGAATAAGATATGATCCGGCTTCTTCTCCCCCATCGACCTGACTATTCACTGTTTTCGAAATTGTAAAGTTACAAAATGCCCCTGTTAAGTGATTCTTAATAGGGAAAATACAAGGTTATATCAAAAGACAAGAATACCTCTCATGGGAATACATTTCAATACTCCCCCTCAAGCTGGAGCATATATATTATAAATCTCTAGCTTGTTAGAAATATAATCCATTCTAGTATGACACAAGCTCTTGCTAAACAAATTTGCTAGTTGATCTTCCAACTTGATATAAGGAGTAGCAATCTCTCACCATTTGTCACCTTTTCTCTTACAAAGTGGCACTCTACTTTTATATGCTTGGTCCTCTCATGAAAGACTAGATTGGAAGCCATAATATGAATGGTAGCTTGATTTTCACAAAACAACTTGACAAGCTCCCCTATAGGAATGCCTATCTCTTGGAGTAGATGTTTCAGCCACATCAACTCACAAGTGGTATGTGCCATTGCTCTATACTCAGCCTCAACATTACACTTGGCAACAACACTTTGCTTTTTTACTTTTCCAAGTAATGAGATTATGACACAAAAAGGTATAGTACCCTGTTCTAGACCTCCTATCCATTGTGCAACCTGCCCAGTCTGCATCAGAATATCCTTCTAAGGTTAGCTCTCTCCCTTTCTTGTATAGTAGTCCTTGGCCTGGTACACCTTTCAGATATCTCAACATTCTTACAACACCTTACCAATGGGTGATTGTGTGATTTTGCATGAACTGACTCAAAACTCCAACATTGAAGGAAATATTAGGACGGGTGGTTGTATAAGATAGACTAGTTTTCCAACTAATCTTCTGTACCTTCCAGGATTGTTGAATGTTTCCCCTTGACTATCAGTTATTTTCACATTAGGATCCATAGGGGTCTCAACTGGTTTGGTCCCTAGTAGATCCGTCTCATCCAACAAATCCAAGACATATTTGTTTTGTGACAAAGAGATTCCCTACTTTGAGCAGGTTAGTTCAATACCGAAGAAATACTTCAAGGATCCTAAATCCTTGGTTTGGAAGTGTTGTTGCAAAAACTGTTTTAAGTAATTAATCCCACCAACATCGCTATCGGTAATGACTATATCATCAACATACAAAGCCAACATAATCTTCCTAGATGTAGTATCCCTACTACAAACATAATGATCAACTCCACACTGCTTGAGACCAAACTCCTGCACCATGCTACTAAATCCACCAAACCATGCTCGTGTTCGTGGTGACTGCTTTAGTCCAAAAATGGCCTTGTGTACCTTTCCAGCCTCCCTCTGAGCAACATACCCTAAAGGTTGCTCCATGTACACCTCCTCTTGAAGGTCAATGATGTGGGTTAGCTTGGCCCAGCCCACTGATGCCTAACATCATCAGCCACAGTAGGAGGGAGCCCTGCTGCCTCTGTACAGAGCCAACCACATGACCGTTAGACGTACCCGCCAGGTCTTGCAGCCTGACCTCGTACGGCTCTCATTGGGGGCGTTCATCTTCACCTACCTCCAGCACGCTCAAGTATAAATAAGAGGTAACTGCCCTTTAAAGGGGACCCGGAGCAGAAAAACTCCAACACCACTCACTCATTTACTCCCTGCACCTACCTTGTCTTCTTAACATTAATTCGGGGAGATCTGGTGCACCCGAGGACTATCTCCAAGGCCTCTCCTACACCTCTCCTACTTTACACCTCGTACTAACTTGAGCGTCGGAGCCTTTGCCTCGGGTATTTGCTCGAGGCTTCTGACATTCCTTGTCTTGCAGTATCTCTAGTCACCAGGGACTTCGCCTCGACTTGCAGTCCTCGGCTACCATAGTCCTCGATCGTTTGGACTGCCTCACCCAATGAATGGAAGAAGTTTGCCCCCAAGTAGGAGGTCCCTCTCAAGGCGATCGCTCCGCTGGGGTGTTAGAGGATCAGGGCTGACATGAGAATATCGAGCCACTGATCCTCGGCTACGGTAATCTGCTGGTCAAACCGTCAGGATCGGAAACAACCGCCTCCCGAATTCACCACGAAGGAACATTTGTCCTCTTAGCCGAAGGGAGAGCGTGCTCGCTCAATCTGAAGATAGTCATCAATCTTTGGAGCAACATCACCGCTGCCATCTCAGATCTCAGGGATGTTCTGAATGATTGTCGCGCCAACAGAGGAGCACGCGATCCTGTCTTAGAGTATTTGGGAGTCCGAGCCGACATCCACCGGGTCCATGAAGATAGAAGCGGAGCCCATGCCCGTGTTGACCCAGGGCATGCCGAGTTGCGAGTCGAGATTGGGGCCGTCGAGGATGAGCTTTGCCAGGTTAAGGAGAGTTGAGCAGATGCCTCAACCAGTCACGACAACTCCACTGGCCGCATGGACGCATTCACCCCGGAAATCATCTCGGAGCCTCTTCCCCCACACTTCAAGGCTCCCACACTGGAAACGTACAACGGGAAAACTAACCTCGATGACCACCTGGAGGGTTTCAGGGCGCTCATAATACTATATGGCTATTCCGACGCCTTGACGTGCCGGACCTTCCAGGCCACCTTCAGGGGGGGCCGCTCGCCGCTGGTTCTCCAACCTTCCTCCTCGATCAATCAGCTTGTGGGAGCAATTTACAACCTTGTTCCTCGCCTGCTTCATCAGCAGTAGACGATGCCAGAAGAGCGTAGTCTCTCTAATGTCGCTCAAACAGGAGTCGGGTGAAAGCTTGCGGTCTTATGTTGACTGCTTTAAGAGAGAAGAGCTCGAAGTTTGAGACTTCGGCCCTATGGTCTCCATGCACAGAGCCATCAACGGACTTTGCCTTGGCTTGGCCCTCAAGTGCTCGGTCGCTAACACCCCGCTGAAGACTAAACTCGAATTCCTCAAGAAGGCCCAACAATACATCACGGCGGAAGAGGCTTCGGCCGAGGACAACCAAGAAAGGTTAACCGAGCGCCACGACAGGCCCCTGGAGAAAAAGAGGAAAGGCGGGGACCAACGCCACCCCAGCAACCATGGCGGCAAAGACAACAAGAAGCCATCGGCTCCGACCTTGGCTTACAAGGACTACACGCCACTCAACTCCACCCGCACCTAGATACTGATGTAGATCGGGGAAGAGAAGTTTGTGAAGTGGCCAATGAAGCTGAAGTGGAACCCCAAGAGGGGGAACCCTACGAAGTACTGCAAGTACCACTGCGGCACCGGGCATGACACCGAGGATTGCTACGATCTAAAGAATGAAATAGACTCCCTTATCCGCCACGAGCACCTCAAGCAGTTCGTCGGAGGAGAGGTTGGCGCCTTGTCCTCCCATCAGCAGCAGCAACAACATCGACAACTGGCAGGCGTCATCAATGTCATCGCCGGGGGCATGGCCTCGGGTGGAGTCTCAGCCTCAGCTCGAAAAGCCTACGCCAGGCAGTTTAACATCCAGGAGCCTGCCCCGAAGAAGCAGAAGTACCTGGATGCTCCGCAGAGGCCGAGCTGTCCACATGCACCCCTACTTTTAGGTCCTTTTAGCTCTTTGTCTTGAAGTGAGAGAGTTATCAACTTCTAGGGTGCAAAAAGGAAGCTGTGAACTGTGACAGTTGAGTTCACAGCTCTGACACCATGTCACAACAGGAGAAAAAGCAAGAAAAAAGGAAGAGAAAGGAGGGAGAAAAGTAGAGAGAGAGGTCTTGTACAGAAAAAAGCAAAAGGAGAGAGAGAAATGGGGTCTTGAGGAAGAAGATACAAACCAACTTCTTCTCCCCCATTGACCTGAACTGACACTCACTGTTTTAGAAATTGTAAAGTTACAAAAATGCCATACAAGGTTATATAGAAAGACAAAAATATTCCTCACGGGAATACATTTCAACACTTCCAAACCATGCCCTTTTTCTTTAACTCTTTTACATGTTTCTTAGTTTTTTTCTTATATGTAATATTCTAGAGTGCAAAACAAGGGATATGCTAAAGGTGATAGTTACTACCCTGAAAAAATTCATACCATCTATAAAAGGAGCTATTATGGTCAGACTGTTGATCTCCTTGAGTATGAACAGTCAATCAAATAATGACAAGTTGATTAATTATAAAAAATTCTATTATTTCATATTTTCCTCCAATGATGACACGAGCCCCTTCTTTCCATATGCACCAGCAGTAACACACTATAAAAGGTTTCATCATCCCAAAGGTGATGATGAAACCTTTTATATGTAATATTCTAGAATGAAAAACAAGGGATGCACCAAAGGTGATCTGTGTCATTACCCTGAAAAAATGCATATCATCTATAAAAGAAACTATTATGCTCAGACCCTTGATCTCCTTGTGTATGAACAATCAATCAAATAATGACAAGTTGACTATTTTCTGTTGTTTCAAATTTTCCTCCTTCAATGATGACATGACTCCCTTCCATATACACCAACACACTATGAAAGGTTTCATCTTTTCAAGAATCTAATGCTTATAAACTGGAAGATCCAATGGACTAATCTTGGATATGCATCAAAAGATTTATGCACATCATCAAATCCACACTATTGAAATGACAAAATCAATAAATTTTTCCATGAGTTTCTCCTAAAGAAAAAAATAGAATAGTGTGCCATCTGTTTTGGAGAGGATATGGACTTTAGGTGTTCCCACCAACTCCGTATTAGAAATTCTTTTTTTCTTTTCAACACTTTCATCATCCTCTTCTTTTGTCTATACCAACGAAGTTGATTCACTTTGACTCTACTTGATATGGAAGTTTACAATTACTAGTTTAGTATTTTACCTACCTGAGAGCTTTGCAAATAATTCAACTTGAGTTGAACTTTGGTAAAATATTTGATGGTTACTCTCACTTCATATATAACTTGATCTAAAATATACTGCATTATAATTTAGGTGACCAAGCCATTTTATTGATATAATTTTTACCATTCCAAGAACTCTTAACATCCCATCTTTCACAGGCCTACAACTATTATTCTTTCTTTTATCTTTCTCTTTTTTATGTTTTTCTTGAATATATAAAATTCTTGATACCCCCAAGAGTGTATAATGAAACCACAGTCCGAGGATGAAATGAAGTTAAATCCTAAACTATAGCTATAGCAATTCTGATAACTGAAGTATCTTTGAAAATTACCAGCATTTTAGAAACTAAAATTCTAATCCTTTTTGGCATGTAAAACATTGGTATCTGGATAAAAGCTCTCTGATTTGTCTATAGATTTTGAAAAGTGCTTTCTTCTTGGTTGGATGTATAAGTGGAAATCTTTGTTTTTTGGATCTGATTGTTTATCCATTATCACCTTGAGCCAAGGGATTTCAAATATGGAAGATATTTTAAAAAATTAAGATCCCGAAGGGAAGGTCCAAATTCTTGTTCGAAGAGTGCTCATGCTCATCCTTCACTCAAATGTCTGCTAACTAAACCTATTCACCAAAATGCCACTTTTTAAGAAATTGATTCCGAGACTTAATTCCAGCTTAAAACAGAGGAGGCATCTGGGCAATTAAGAAGTTCATTACTGGCTTATAAGTTGACATATCCTCATGCCCTCACCACCCACAAAGAAACCTTTGACTACCTTCTCTTATGCTGTGGTTCTAATAAGACCACTAATAACCTCACTACATGATAAATAAGAATGGAAATAATTGGATACCTTGATGAGTGTGCTTCTAGGTTCTGAAAAGGGCAGCTGAATTCCATCTAAGAAAGGCCATTACCAAATGTTGGTCTCAGTCATCTGGTGTCCTGGGAGGGATGTTCTGACTAAAGACCTAACCTTTGGCATTTTTTTTTTTGGAACTACAGTGTCCGTGTTTTTAGCAAACCATATTCCATCTCCATTTAATTCCAAAACCTATCCTATACCAAGTATTCTTCAAATTCCAACTTCCATTTAATGCTGTTGTTTTCTTTCTTCATAATGATCTTGGATAACAAACTAGGAGCTTTAGATTAAATGGGAAATTCTATGAAACAGTTGTAATTTATAAGGCCAGCGATGTTGTATGGAGCCAAGTGTTGGGCATTCAAGAAACAACATGTCTAGAAAATGAATATGATAGGCAAAAATAGAGGGACGCATATGGACTTTTATGTGATGGGCGAATACCACTTAGATTAAAAAGGAAAATTCTATAAAATTGTTGTAAAGGCCAGCTATGCTGTATGGAGCAGAGCATTGGGAAGTTAAGAATTGTGTCCAGAAAATGAATGTGGTAGAAATGTGAATGCTAAGATGAATGAACGGAAAAACTAGAAAGGATAGGATTAGGTATGAAGTTATCCGTAGGAATCTAGGAGTAGCTCCAATAGGTGATAAAATGAGAGAGAGTAGACTAAGTTTGGGCACGTGCATAGAAGACCACCAACTGCACCAGTTAGATGAAGTGTTTTGTACATATTGAAGGGACTAGAAGAGCTTGGGGTAGACAAAAAAGGACATGGGTAGAAGTAGTAATAAATGATTTAAGCACTAATAATTTAACAATGGATATGGTTTTAAATAGAATGGATTGGTGAAGCAGGATTCATGTAGCCGATGTATATAGTTGGGATAAGGCATGGATGATGATGATGATGATAACACACTAACGACTTGGTTTCTAATTTTAAAAATTCAAGCATCCACTAGCTACTAAAGGTCCATGAAGGATGTGGAAGTGAGAAGTTAAAACTATGGAAATGCAATAATGAAAGAACGAAATTCAAATGGATGACAGCAAACATGGAAGTGAGACTCCAATGGGTCAAAAGAAGCGTCAATTCCTTAGCTGCTGATGCATTAGCTAAACAAGTGGGAGGAAGAGATTGGCTATTTTGGGCACAATTATAAAAATAAGAAAGTCTTTTTTGGGAGAGAGAGAGGATGGTTTATCTCTCCTTGTTTGTATGTTTTGTTGTATTTCACTATTTACTATTCTCTATTAATGGAATTTCACAGTTACTGCCTTACTGGTAAAAAAAATCCACCAAGGATGTGGGGTTCTGTTTTGGATCTTTGGAGTTATCTATAATGTATTCAATGAATTCTTGATCAGATATTTGAACTACTTTGTATCCTGGAAATTTAACTCTCTTATCTCTACAAGATTTTGAAGTCTATTCAACATCTTTTTCGTGCATCCTAACTGTAATATTAATCTTGTATTGTCGTTTACTTGAAAAGATTATCTACAATGCTGCAGTATGTGAAAATTGATGTTAGTCATTATGAAAAGTCTAGGTCATTGGTCTCCTTACAAATTTTAAGACCATTTTTTTCTAATGAGCCAACCATATGATTTTGTGAAACTGTTCTCTTTTTTCCTACCCTTTAATTTCAGCTGTCTCATATTGTTTGGTTTGTTGTTTAATGATATACTTGCTGTCATCCATCATGTCATTGTTATCCAACACATCATCCTTCTATATATGTTGTTTTTAATGCTAATAGAGTGTTTGTTTCAAATAAAAACATCTGTAATGCTTATTTACCATGATTTTTCCCTTTCCAGTGTTATCTCTTGATCCAGTTGTTGGAGCTATTGCTGCTGGTAATTCTGTGGTCTTGAAGCCATCAGAAATTTCTCCTGCCACATCTTCATTGCTTGCAAAGTTATTAGAGGACTATCTTGACTCCTCTGCTGTAAGAGTTGTGGAGGGAGCTGTTGCTGAAACAACTGCACTGTTGGAGCAAAAATGGGATAAAATACTGTATACAGGTTTTTATCTGTATATTATTTATTTCCTTTTTGGAAAAAAAAATTTATAGAGCTACGCAAACAGAGATAATACTTACAGTTGGATGATGTAGTGTCCTTGCTTGAATTGATTTCTGGGAATTATTTTAATCTAACAAGCCTAATCTTAAAAAGTGCAGGTAATGGAAAAGTGGGACGCATTGTGATGGCTGCTGCTGCAAAGCACCTCACACCCGTAATCTTGGAACTTGGAGGAAAATCTCCAGTTGTTGTTGATTCAAATGTCAATTTAAAAGTATAAAATATTATATTCCTTGAGAGCTCATGTTATGGTGCCATTTTATTTTTTATTTTAATCTTTTTCCTGCTAAGAATGGTGCATTATTTATTACACTTGTTATGCTGATAAAAATTGTCTTTCTGATTCCAAGGTTTCAGCAAGGAGGATAGCTGCAGGCAAGTGGGGTTGCAATAATGGACAGGCCTGCATTGCTCCTGATTACATTATAACCACAAAAGCTTATGCTCCAATATTGGTATGCATGCCTGTTTTCGAGTGAATGCTTTCTCACGATGCATTTCTCTAAGTTATTTTCCCACTGATGCTACATTTTGTCCAGATTGATGGTTTGAAAAATATACTAGAGGAATTCTTTGGGAAGGATCCATTGGAATCAAAGGACTTGTCCCGCATTGTTAATTCAAATCACTTTTCACGCTTGGCAAAGTTATTGGATGAGGATAAAGTTTCTGGAAAAATTGTCCATGGAGGCCAACGAGATGAGACCAGACTGTGAGTTCTATTATACCAATTACATGTTATTTTGACAGTTAATAAGCTACAGTATATGGGGCAAAGCATTATGGCTGTTATCACTTTGTTCAATCCATTTCAGAATGATTGCTCCCACCATTTTGTTGGATGTTCCAGAAGACTCTCTGATCATGAATGAGGAGATATTTGGACCTCTACTTCCCATTATAACGGTGAGAACCAAGTCCTATAACAGAAATTCTTTCTCCTGGTAACATGCGCTCCATTAGTTTGGTAAAGTTGTCTCTATAATCTTTTGGGCTTTGAGGCCTATAATTTTATGCAAAACTTAAAAGGTTGAAATTGATTTTAGTATTCTTCTGGCTTGGAAAAGGTTGACAAGGTGGAAGACAGCTTTGATATCATAAAATCAAGGTCAAAGCCTCTTGCTGCATATCTCTTCACCAGTAGCAAGAAGCTTGAGAAGGAATTTGTGGAAAACATTTCTGCAGGAGGGATGCTCATCAACGACACTGTTGTGCATGTGATTATCCTACCTAATTTTTATAAAATTGCATTTTTACATGCATATCCATACAACAAACATGTAGATGAATATGCATGACATGCATACATACATACTTGGGTGGTGTTTTATCTAATTAGAAGATGGCTATTATCATAATTGCCTACACATACACCCAACATCATGGCCACATTGCTATGTAATTTGGTTATCACCACGTAACAATTTCTCCAATACATGGCCGCACCATTACACAATATTGGATCCGATGACAAGGAACCCTTCTGTACCCTTCTCCAATACATGGCCACACTATAATTTTGTGAAGATTTCAAGGATGTTTGTTTTTCATCCATGCATTCTTACATGTTTTGACAGCCATGCATATATTTATGTATAAAACTGAGAAATATGCCTTCAACTTGATTCTGCAGCTCACAAATCCATCTTTACCATTTGGAGGAGTTGGAGAGAGTGGAATCGGTTCATACCATGGCAAGTTCTCATTTGATGCTTTTAGCCACAAAAAGGCAGTTTTATACAGAAGTCTTTATGGGGATGCACCTGTAAGGTACCCACCATATACACCTGGGAAATTTAGGATATTGAGGGCCATTTTGGATGGCAGTATAATTGGCGCAATTCTTGCTTTGATTGGATTTGGAAAAAAGAAGCTTGAATGATCCAGCTCAAATGGAGTGTTTAAAGTTTGCTTCATATACATATTTGTATCGGGAAAGCACCTTTACTTCAATTGGATGTAAATGTATTCATATTTACCTTATTACAAATACAAATCAATTGATTTGCATGATATTCTTTGCAGCAATTCTCTCTTTTATGCCTATGAACCAACTGTTGATTGTCATTTTAAAAGTCTCCCTACCCTAGAAGCCATTCAACAATCAGTATTTTCTTTGAGAGTTGGGATGCCATTGTAAAATCAGAAAATCCCATGACCCCTCAAGCTGTTCTATTGCAGTGATTTCTTGACAAACTCTGGCTTAGTTTTTTTATGCAATTCTTCAATCATTTCACTTACAGTCTGGACTTCTGTTGCAATGGTGAATTAGCTATAGGGAGTTTTCTAAATGCAATGAATTCTACATAAAGAACATGCAAAGAGAACTTTAACAATTTTTTTTTTTGGTTGGCAGGAGATTTATTTTATTACAATTAATTAAAGCAGTAGTTAATACAATTTGATGTGCCATCCCCCAAAACTTTCAAGTCACGGTTACACAGTCCAAAAAAAGCTAACAAGTTGCCAATAGCTGAAAGTACATTAGGTTACAAATTTGTCCAAAACAGACTAGGTCCGTTAACTCCTTGTTTTGCCTGAACATCTACCAAGCCATTTGCAGGCCTTATCCATCCAAAAATAGAATTGAATTTCTTTTCTTGGGTATAATTTCCTTGAAAGCGTATTTGTATTTTTAAGGAATTGAGTTGAAAGTCCTAGGCCAAGAGATGACCAACTATGGATCTCTTTTAGTTTCCAACTCTCTTACTCCGAGTTGTAATGCGCAGGGATTAAAGTATCGGTATCAAATATCATATCAGACAATTTGGATATGGATATGAATAAGGATTTGCTTTGGAAACGTATAGATACAGACAAAAAATATGAAAAATGCTTGGATACACTAGGGAAAAACATACAAATTTTATAAATATATTAAATTAATGGTCAAATAGCTATAAATAATGTATAAACATATAAGAAATATATATTCAATGGTGTACATAAAAGTATATTTTAATTAATATATCAGAATGCATAGATATTATACAATTCCTTAAGAGTCCAAGACGAACCTATTATATTTATCCTAATTATTATATCAATTATTTTTTATTTTATTATTTTTACTTTTTAACATTAACAAAAAAAGTTAACTAAATGTTAAATTCTTAAATGAAAATTAAATTATAATTTAATAATTTATAAAAATATATAATTTTAAATTAAAATATATCAAATCTATTAAAATTTCTAATATATATATATATATATATATATATATATATATATATATCATATGCAAATTCATAATTTTTAATTATTAAAATAATTATTTCATTATTAAAATTTTTATTTGTATAAAATTTTTGAAATTAAAAATCATTTATTCATATAAATGTAAATTAGTGGGTTTGATAGATTATATTTAATATTATATTCTTGAATATTTTATAATTTTTTTTTATTTTTTTGTAAATAATAAATATATTATCATCTAATCTAAATTAATAATTATAAAATATATAAAATTTGAAAGATATATATCATGCACAAATTTATAAATTTTAAGGAATAAGGTAACTATTCTATTATTAAAATACTAATTTTAATATTATTTCATTTAATTTTTAGTTGAAGTTGTTAAACATAAGTATTGATTATTTGTTTGGATATACAAGTTAATAAGAATTATATAAAAAGCTTATTTCGCTAAATATCACAAGGCATGAGATGGCTTAATGCTTTGAAGGTATGCTAATAGTTTCAATGCTATGCATGAGATGGTCTAGGTTCAAATCATGCTATTAGCATTATTTACATTTTTAATAGAAGACACTATGTATTGGTCGCCTGGTCGGTATGGTAATATCCCCTACAAGCCTCAATCCATGTAAGAGAGCCATAACTTCAACCTATATTGAATCTCCAAAATCGATTGGCCCTAAAATTTAGGTCAATGCCACTCTATAGTGGTTTCTAAAAGCACATTCCTTTCCTACTCTTCTTGTATTACCCAATGGACTACCATTAAAGTTCAACTTTAGCTTGTTAAAAGATGGAGGTTTCCAAACCATTCTTAGACTTTTTGCATGTCTAACTATTTGTGCTACTTCAATTCAAGGGCTAATTATGTTATTTGTTGAGAATTCTTGTAAAATGTCCAACGTTTTTATTTAATGTGTTGTTTTTACTATTATGGCTTCAATCAATTCCTCCTTTGATTTGCTCTTCTCGTCAAAGATTCTTTAAATTCTTTCTTTTCATACAGTCCAAATAAACACTTCTCTTGTCCTCTACAATACTCTTCCTCTCTTCTTATGTTGCCTAAGAAACTAGAGTTGAATAAGCCTACCACACCTTGTGGGAGTTCTCATTTGCAACCAAAGAGAGACCAAATGTATTTTCAAATACAAGACACAAAGGGGTAGACAAAAAGTAAATGAGGAAGGGTCTCACCACTTTCTTTGTAAAGGATACACACATGAGGAGAGAGGGATTTGTTTGGCCTTCTTTTTTATAGCAAGTCATATGTGTGAATCTTTCCAATGAGAACTTCCCAATACAAAGCTTGTACTTTACGAGGAATAGGTCTGCACCATATTTCTTTTACTGGGAAAATTTTCCCCAAGGCTATGTTTGGTTGCAATGCAAATAAATTTGCATTGATACAAAACTATGGTAGTTCAAATTATTTGAGTGTAAATTCTGATATATTTTTGTTCCAAATTTTAGCTTATTTTGTTTGATTGCAGTACAAATGAATTAAATTAAAGTAAAATCCAAAATAAAATTAAATGACAATTTACATTTTTTCATTTGCACTTCTATGCATTTGTACTAGTGCAAATAAAATTGCATTGGAACCAAACATAGCCCAAGGTTTTTGATAAGACAAGGTTAAAAAAAGAAGCATAAGAGAAAAGGCCATCAAGAAAGAGGAACCAAATTCTCATTTGGAGAGTTTGGGTCCAAAAAGACATTTTCTAGATTTGATAAAAAGAAAACAAGGGAGTCACATTCATTATCTCCCAGACCCCTTCTAAAACCAAAATCCCAATTTAAATCAAGTTTCATGGGTAAACCAAATTTTGAGATAGGTTTGGCCTCGTAATTGGATAAAGAGAAGAATAAGGGAAATTACAGTTTAAGTGGTAAATCCTCGGTCTAAAGATTCTCCCAGAATAAAACCATCTCCCCATTGTTCACATTAGAATGAGTGAAGTTTAAAAAATGGTAACACCTCTATTACTACTTTCCAAGGGAACTTGAAGAAGCATGAGATGCCAAATTTGCATTACAACCATTTTTTATTGTACCATGATTGCTTTCAATGACTTTGTGCCATAATTTATCTCTTTTTAGAGGAAATCTCCAAAACCATTTTCCTACCAGAGTTGTATTCCTTTATTAGATTCCCAATACCAATTCCTCCTAGTATTTTAGATTTGCATACTTGTTCCCATTTGATATGAAGCCCTCCTATTACTTTAAAAATGATTTCTTAGATGATTTGTAGAGATTACTACTAAAATTGGGGAAGAATCTAATGGCAAATTAGAGTTAATTATTTCAAGTTACGCAAGGGAGAATAATTCATGGTGAAGGAAAAACTAGAATTTTATCAAAAATGATAGGATTTTGAATTGGAGCTATTGCCTTACTCTAGCTATTGAAAAAAACAAGTAAATGTTTTTGAAGGATCTTTTCATATCCAACAAACCTTAGAATGGTTGGACAAGGACAAGTTGGGTGCAACTCATTAACTTATAGTCTTACTTTCATTATGCATGTTAAGTTAAAAGTTGCTTCTAGATTAATGGTTAGGAGAAAGAGTGGAGTTTGTATAACAAACAACTTGGAGAAGATTTTTGAAAGTTGGAGCAAAATTCCTACTACTTAAAAGGATTAAAGTGAAAGGAAAACCTACTCTAAAAGTTAGAGAGATGTGGAAGGTCACGATACTACTAGTTGGGTGTGAGGTGATTGAATGGTTCAAACTCTTTGTAGAGGGTGTACTTTAAAGCAATAGAGAGGCAGATTGGAAAAGCTGAAGTAACAAAGAGAATGCATTTTCTAGAGAGAAGAAGGAACAACAAGGGTAATTTCTTAGATATGCATGAGTTTTTTGGAGAAAGGAAGAAACAATTGATGTGTTTGTCTATCCTTTTTAACTCTTTTCCTCCATTTGTCTTCAAACAAATATTGTAGGAGTTTTTGAAGACAAATGGAGGAAAAGAGTTAAAAAGGATAAACAAGAGGAGGAGGAATCAACTTAGGAGAAGTATTTGGGGGCAAATCTTTTAGTGAATGGTTTGGATGTTGGTAAAATCTACTACAAAAGTGAGAAGGTGGATTGAGGAAATAAACTAGTGGCAATAGTAAAGAAGAAATCAAAGGACTGACAAGAGATATCAATAACTTTAATTAAAAATTTGAAATTGAAGAGCCTAGTTTTAATCATGCTATTTGAAGATTGCAAAACTATTATTGACTGGTTGGAAGTTAATGCACTGAACTTTCAGGTAGAAATGAAGTTACAGTTATGAAATGGCCTCTTGTTTCAAATTGGAAGGATTCCAAAGTGCTAGGTGGAGCTATGGTTAGAATTGTTGGGTTGCCATTCCACTTGTGAAAGAGATAGGTCTTCAAGTCTATTGATTCTATTTGCAATGCTCAATTTATTGATGTCTTCCTTTTAGACCTCCGGTTAGTGTCCATAAGCCTAAATGGAGTCAAACTTAAAAAATACCAAGGTTGAAATCTATATTCATAGCTATTTTTATATATCTTGGCTCTTGATCTCCAATGAAGATACCTTATGAAGGGGTTCTAGGAGATTAGAGGAAGAGAATACTGAGAAAACAAACTAAGTAGAAACCAAGGATTAGTTGAGATTTGCATGAAAATGGAAGATATAGGAAAGAAGAATGAAAAAGAGATTTATAGGGAAAACGGTTGGGCATGCAAGAAAAGACAAAGAAGTAGGGTGGTACAGAACCTACGACCAATCTTTAGTAGGTGGAATTGGTACAAGGCCAAATGTTCAATAACCTTGTGATGGGCTGAAGAATTTACACAATCTTGGGCTTAATTCTAAGCCAAATGGGCCAGAACTTGTTATACTAGATGAATATATGAAAAAAGAGTAGTTAGTCTTAAAAGGCATGCTCGAATGGGCCCGCCATCGGGCCTAAACCTTTAGGGAAAGTAAGTTGGTTTTAAAGGAATGTTTGAGTGGGTCTGCCATTAGGTTCAAATCCTAGTAAAAAGGCTAGACACAATTTAAAATAGGGTAGGCCGATTGAATTAGAGAGAAGAGGTAGGGCGAGAGATGGTAGACCATTTCTTAGGTTTATCATCTTCCTAAATGAAATTGGTTTCGAAATTGGCCTGCTTAGGGGAAATCATGATGGAGAAACTCACCTAGAGGTTGAGGTTACTTATTCCATAACTCTAGAGTGTAAAAATCCTAATTACGACCGAAGAAAAACAGAAGAAGAGCATTATGACTCAAATTGGGTAAATTGCAAAAAAGGAAAAGAGGAAGAGGAATGCTATTATGTGGAATCTAGTATCAATAATGTAGAGAGCAGTTCGAAGAAGAGCTTCTTGGCCACATGGAACTTAGAGCACATTTGTTGTTTGGAGATGAATTACCAAGCCAAACTGGGAAATTTTTGGAACCTTCTAAAATCTTAGGTTTGGAAGGTGATCCCTAGGGTGAGGTGAATGCATCGGCTAAAGGCAAAAGAGAATTGGTACTGGTTTTAGAACAAAGTCAAGGTATATGTACTATGAGTAAACTTCTTGGATAGCAATGTTATAGCTACCCCCACCCCACTAAATAGTACGACACAAGTTGATTTGGAGGAGAATATTCCTAGTTTAAGCTTTCTCCTTCACAACCTACGAGTTTCTTAAGATCAATCAGGTCCTGTTGTTTTTGGTTTGATATGTCAAGTCCCTCTTCCTTCTAATTTTGTTTGCACTAAAAATTCCCTTTCCCCAATTGTTGTATTTACCTGTGGGTGTTAATATCTCTTATCTTGAAGTTTTCATTCCCATCGAATTGTAGAAGTAACGTAAGTTTTGAGAGATGTAAAGGTCTTGGAAGGATTTAAAGAGGAAGGGGAGAGGATTTAGTGTTTAATAATGCAGACCTTTAGATTTCTAGTAGAGGTGAAATTATGCACTAACCTAAATAAGGATGAGGAAGTGGAAGGAGAATTTGCATATCCTAAAAAATAAACAAGGAAGAAGAGAAAAAAAAAAGATAGCTTTGGAACAATAAGGAAATAAGAAAAAAAATTGAATCTAAAACACCTAAGAGGAAGAAGAAATTAAGATTGGTGGAGAGACTGAGGTGTGAAGTGGATTATGATAAATGGTGCACTGAGAGGAAGGAAAGAAAAATGGGTTAGTAAGGGGTATTATTGTTATGGGTTGTTTCTTATATTGGTGTCTATGAAGATAATTGGTTGGAATCTAAGGGGTTTTGGAGTTCAAGAAAAAGATTGGTTATTAGGGAATTCCTTAGAAAGAGAAGCTAGATATAGTGTTAATACAAGAATCAAAATTATACAAAGTGGATAGAAGATGGGTGAGGAGTATATTGTTAGCTAGAGATTTAAGTTGGGCTTTTGCACAATCTTTGGGGGGGGGGGCACTTAGGGGGAATCATCACAATTTGGAAAAAATAAAGAGTTGGAGTGCATATAAGAATTAATTGATAACTTTGTAGTTATAATTAAGCTAAGACGAAGAGAGGATGGACTAAATTGGGCCTTCACCAATTCCCTAATTTCCTTGAATCAAGGGGTTTTTGTCTTTGGAAGACAAATCATTAATCAAATTCTAATTGTCAATAAGTATTTGGATTATAGAAAAAGAAAAGGAAATAAGGGTTTGGTCTGTAAATTTGACTTAAAAAATGAGTATGATTTGGTGCATCGGGGTTTCTTTCTAGAAATGTTGAAAAATAGAGGCTTTAGAGAGAGATGGTATAGATAGATTAATGGGTGTGTCACTCCTTCTTACTATTCCATCATGGTAAATGGTATAGCTAGAGATTTCTTCCATGATAAAATGACCTTCAACAAGGAGATCCTCTTTATCCTTTCCTCTTCACCTTGATAGTGGATGTATTGAGTGTCTTGATTTTTAGGGCTGAATTAAGGAACTTATTGAGAGGCTAGAGGGTTGGGAGGTAAGAGGTGATTGTAATTCGCTTGCAATTTGTAAATGACATCATTTTGTTTTGAGAGGAAGATTCAGAGGAGATGGATAATCTGAGTTTGTTGGTGATACATTTAGAAAGGGTGTTTAATGTGAAAATAAATTAGAGTAAGAGTTGTATAGCATGAGTAAATTGATAGGACGAACATGTGTTATTTTTAGCTAGAACCTTAGGCTGTGAGGTCTATACTTGGTTGTTGACTTATTTATGTTTAACTTTGGGGGAAAATCCTAAGTCAAAAAGCTTTTGGTGCCCAATTTTAGAAAAATTCATGACGAGACTATTAAAATGGAAGATGAATTACATTTCACTAGGGGAAGAATGACCTTAAATAAGTCTATATTGACCAACTTACTGGTTTATTTCTTATTCACCTTTAAATTACTTATCAAGGTCGAAAACTAGATTGAAAAGATTATGAGGGATTTTTTTTTTGGAAGCCATGAGATTCAAGAAAGAACCATCTAGTGAAGTAGGAAGTTGTGTCTAGGAGAAGAGAACAAGGGGGCTTAGGCATTGGTAATATTAAGCTAAGGAACTAGTAGGACAAATTTTGGCACAAGGTGATAGTGTGCATTCATGGAATGACAACTAATGGATGGGATGTTGGTCTGGACCATAGGGCTTCTCTTTTCTTTCCCTCAAAAGCCATTATTGGTGTCCTCATGCCTTTTGGCCTTTTCTTAGATATGATGCTTGTTTTGGTAATAAAGTTCTTTTCTAGGACACTTGGATTGGGGATACTCCTATTAAGGATATATTTCCAAGTATGTATTCCCTCTCTTCAAATGAATCCTAGGTCATTTCTTCCCTTTGTATGTTGAAGGTCTCTTTGGATTTGGGCTTAAGGGATATAGAGGTAGGTTTTGCAAATGATCTTTATCACTTGTGAACATAGTGTGTTTTAAGATCAATCTTTTTTAGATAGCAGAATTTGGTTAGAGTCCTTAGGTTTCTTTTCTTGTTTTTTTTCTTAGTCTGCTAACATGCTTGTTTCTTTCCTTTTAAATAAGTGTTGTGTTTTTATAGCATGAAAGGTTAGTTTCTTCTATTAGGAAATTGTTCTTAAGAATGATAGCGGGATAGGATCAACTCCTCATTCTTGACCCCGAGTTTAAGTTAATCCTTGTCCTCAACCTCGACCCCTATTAGGGAAAAAAATAGTCTTTGTCCTAGTCCCCGATAGAGATGAGTTCCCCATTGGAGGCTTGAATCCCTAAATTTTTTTAATAAAAAGTTTATTTTGGAAAAATATTTATTTAAAATATAGGAAAAATTAAAATGCAAATAATAGTAAATAATGTTATAAATAACATAAATAATATTATATATTTAATATAATATATCACATATGTTTATATATATAATTAGGGGGTCCAATTAAGCCGAGCCAAGCCGAACTTTGGCATGTCTTGACTCAACTCGACTAAAATACTAATAGTTTCAAGTTCGAGCTCGAGTTCGACTTGAATTAAATATTCAGTGAGCTCAAGCTCAACTCGAAACCTAAAAAATAAATATATTTGTATGTTTTATATATGCTGTTTTTATAATATATAGTATACTCTTATATTATATAGAATATAAAAAAATATTTTTATATATAGAATATAAAATATAATTTATAATATTCTTTATAATATAATATATATGATATTTTTTTATAATAGTATATAATATTCTTTATATTTCTTTTTATTGGTTGAGCTTGAACTTGAATAACTAATCAAGCTTACCCCAAGGTTTGAACTCAACTTGTGCTTAATTAGAATCGAACTTGAGTTAAACTTAATTGAATTCAAGCTCGAATTATTCAATTAATGCTTGATTTGATTGCAACCCTATATATAATAAAGGTCAGGGTGGAGTGGGGACTTTACTCCCCATTGCCATCCTGGTCCTCATCAATTGGGTATTCCTACTAATTCCCATCCCCGCCCCTGTCCCTACTAAGGTACTCTTCCTCCTTGTCTTTGCCTTGTCAAGGAGGTCGGGTACCTGGTAGGAATGGAGAAAATTGCCATTCCTAATGGTTCTTCAAAAGATTAATACTATGGACATGCTTCAAAGAAAAAAAGGCCTTTTTGGTGCCTCTCCCACATATATGTAGCATTTGTTTGAGGAGTGGTGAGATAATGACATATATTAATCTCTTATCCTTTTGTTTCTTGTATTTGGGGATGATTCTTTTCTTTTTTTGGTTGTAGGTGGAATCCTCTCTCGAGTGTGGTGAACCTTTTTGACTCTAGTTTCTTCTAACAACTAAAGAAAACGGATAGGGTGATGTGAAGAACAATTAGAGAAATTATATTGTGGTCGATTTGGGAAGAAAAATATAATAGGATCTTCTAAGGGCAAGAAAGAACCAAAGAGCTTACTGAAGGCATAGCCATCAAGATAATACATTGGTTGAAAACTTTGGATATTTTCAAGGACTTTTCTTTAGGTTACTTGTTTAGTTGTTGTACTATAGAAGCATCATCTTCCTCTTCTCCCATTGTTCAAGAAAGCTGGTTCCCACCTTTATCTTGTATGGTGAAATTGAATTTTGATGGAATTTCTAGGGGTAATCTAAACCCTTTTGGAATTAATTGGGAAGTGTGTTTAGGAATGAAGAAGGAAAAGTGATAGGCCGATACTCTAGCCTAATTGGGGTAGGAGATTCTTTAAGGATGAAGTTTTGGCTCTACTCAAGGTCTTAGATTGGCTAAATAATGAGGATTGAAATAGCTAGGGGTGAAGGAGATTTCAAGTTGGTAATAGGTTGGTTGCAAACAGGAAGTTTGGGTACTTGACAATTTAGACAACATATAAGAGAGGGATGTATGGCAAGGGAGTTTGGGTAGGGATGCAAATGGATCGTATTGGATTCGAATTAGGGTATGTATATCGAAATCCGATATGGCACTGTTCAGGGTGGATCTGATCCAATCCGAAGATCTGAGCAGATCTGATAGGCTTCGATTTGAATTCGAATCATATCGGTAAGTCGAATCTTTGGATCTGATCCGATATGACTTGTTTTCTTTAAAAATTAATAAATTATTAAAAGAAAAATAAAATATACAAATTTAAATAAATAAAAACAAAATATACAAGTATTTTTTAATTATTTTTATCATATATATACATGTTTTTATAAAAAAATAAATAATATAACAGATTTATAAAAATACAATATAAATAATATTTATAAATGTATATGTATTATATATATTTATATAAATAAATATATAACATATATCGGATCGGATGGAGTGATCCGAACCGATCCAATTTCTAATTGAATCCTATTATTCGATTCCATCTAATCCAAAGATTCGAACAAGGGTGATCCAAATTTGAGCAAGATAAAATCGGATCCGATTCATTTGAACCCCAAGCTTAATTGCAAGTTAGATGGACAAGAGCATATATCAGCAAATGGAATGGGTGGCACGTTAGCAAAAAAGGAGTCAATAGGGAGGCATTGTTTTGGCTTATCTGTAACTCTGTTTCTTTTAAAGGTTCACCATGTTTTGTGTGGTGATAGTTGTATTCTTAAATTAATCAATGAAGTTATCATGCCCTATGAAAAATGACAGGTTGGGTCTAGGAAGTAGCATGGGACATCTGCGGAGAACTGTTGTGGCCAAGGGTGCATGCAGCATGTTCAAGCCATTATATATATATATATTGTATATAGTTCAGTGCAAGTTTTGAAAATTTAAAAAACAATAAGGGCAATTTTGTCTATTAAAATCCTAACAGTTAAATGCTTTAATAAGGTATACTTAAACAATTAACCTTCCTTTTAGATACTTCAGATCATTAAGTGAAGATAGAAATAAATTCTGTTCTGGACCCAATACCATGGAATTTGACTGATTCCACCTCCCAGGCGCATCCATCCACTGATCCACACACATCAAAATAGGAATTTTTATATTCTTAAAAAAAAAAGTAACAAAAACAAAAAACAAAGAAGGCTTACGATCTTGTAGGAGTTGTGCATTGTAGGATTAGACCTACCTAATTAGCCTAATCTCGAAAATTGTAAAAGCCCCTCCAATACCTTCTGTCCCAACTGAGTTTGGATTAAGTCCCAACAGCCTTTGTGGTCATGCATCAGGAACATTGCACTTTAGGCTGTAAAAGTGGCACCCCCATGCCCCAGGCCACTGTACTTTTTGATCGTAAAACATACACTTGGTGCAACCTTTATAGCTAGAGCTTCTGATGGTACCAGTATCATCTACTGAGTACAACATATGGCTGGCCATGTTTCCCCAGTCGCACATATGAAACATCGGTTGTATTGTGGTCATTGATATTTTCAATGTGCGGTTGAATGAGAATGGCAAGCAATGTGTTGTGGTCAACAGATCCAAACTTGTATCACAAAACATCTTTCAGTAGGGTAAAATTTTCAAAAAAAAGAAGAAGAAAGGAAAAAAAGTTTCTATTTTAGATGGTTTCAAATACAATTTTGATGTCTTGAATTCTATACGAATGGTTGGAGTAGGACAATAGGGCTGTGTTTGGTTTGAATGAAAAGGTTGGGAAGCATATACAAACACAACCTTTCAAGCCCATAAAACAAAAGCAAAAAATATACAAATGAAGCCTCTACAAGCCTCTACCGCCATGCTCCAAGACAAGGCAGGCCTTGGGAGACCTCTTCAAGCCTCAACAAAGGCTAGAACCAAAAATCCACCCAAAGAGAAAAGCAACCAAAATCTAGACTGAGAATAAGGCTGGAAACCGTGCTTCCCCAGCAGATATAAGAAAAGGATGCAAATCTTCCTCTGCCTCGTCTACCTATTCCTCTTACACTTCTCACACTCCTATTACCTTTCAAGCCACTAGACGGATTTGTAACCTTTACATCATAGAACAAATCCAAGTATTTTGACTTTCTGCCACCTGGGAGGTAATCCAAACTACCGGATGACCAATCCGAGCTATAGCTCAAGGATTCAGTGTCATCTTCTGCAACAGGGCTGTCTACTGTGATTGGTTGAATCGGTTCGGCCACGTTGAAACCTTTTGACTTGAACCACTCACAAACCTGGACGTCCTGCAATTCATCTAATGACACCCCAAGCAATTTCCCGAGGCTCATAAACTTCTCCACCTGATTAATGCCTCTCTCCGATTCTAGGGATCCACCCACCAAATCCGAAGAAAGAGTAGGGTTTTCCTCTGAAGGATTCAAATGTGATTGACACTCAGGGGCTTCCATTTGAGATAATGGAAGATCAGGCGAAAGCCTCTCACTCTTTGTGGGCTTGAGTCTTCTCCACACAGTGCATAGTGGAACCAACCTCCTTGCATGCATCACTAACACATGGGCTTAGGCCTGATGACGAGTGCAAGCCAATAAGCCTCGTAGGCTCGTATGGACCACATTTGAATAACCTGAAGTAAGAGGCCCTTTAAAAGATAGAACTCTGTCTAGGTTTGGGCTTAAGCTGATGGGCCCACTTGATCTCTCAATGCGTGCTTGCTCATCAGGACGAAGCGACGATTCAAAATTTGAATTGCTCGCCTTCACCCGTGACTTACGCGGGAAGACGACAAATAGAGGAACGATTGGGAGGGTTAATGGTGATGGGCTATCCAGGAGACTACCAGCGGTCGAGGATACCATCCCTTCCCTATCCACCGATTGGAATACTAGTGGATCCTCTTCCTTACACCTTTTGCGACGCCTTCTACGACGTCGTTTAGGACCTCCGTTTTCCTTCGAAATAGGTGGTCTTTGGGCACCTCTAATTACCGCCGATGTTGGTTGATCTGAGCGACGATCCCCAACGCCTGAGAATCGAAAAAGCCTCTCTGACGTGTCGCAGTTTGCACCTTCTCTTAACCACTCTCCATTTAAAGGATCTGAAGCAGAGTTCCGCTTCCCCCGTTTTACTATCACCATCTTCGACTTCAAGGCGAAGAACATAACTTGTGCCCAGAATTTCTAAACCAACAAATTTTGCAACGTCATAGACTGACCTGCTCCAAATTAGTAACCGAAGTGAGTCTAGCTTGCTCCAGGACAAGTTACTCGGATCCGCTTCGGTGAAACCTCCCGCTGCATCACCTATTTCCTTGAAAACGGCAGGACACCACGCATGGAGAGGTACTCCAAATACTCTAACCCACCAGTGTCCATAACCGATTGCTTGCCTACCGCTGCAACCTAAAGATCTCCACCTGGAAAGGGTAATACGAGAGCCCATGAACCAATGCCTCAGTCGCTTCCGTTTCTGAAGAGAAAATTAGGAGAACTTTGTTTCCTTCCAACTGCCTCGCTTGTGGCTTAACCTGTGTTTTCCACATCAAGGAAGCCCAACTCTCCACTTCTTGAATAGGAGGGCTTAAACCTGGAAAACCAACAACTAGGCATTGGCGTAGAAAGATTTCACGCTCCCTCACTCCCTCCTCCGAAACTGCCATTTTGATTGAGGCCCCATATGTTGGATTTTAATCTCATCCAATGGGTTTGATTGATAAATTAAATGAGAAATTGCACTTGCACATTTGGTTGAAAAATCAGTTTTTCTTTTACAAAAAAAAAAAAACCCAGTTTTGAATTTATCACACATTGGATAATTATAAGATTTGTTTTCAATATTTCAATAGGAGTTGATTTACACTCCTTCGAATTAGTAAATGAGAGTATAAAGATTCGATACCGCACAACACGCACACACGTGTGTGTGTGTGGTGCAATGAGATGCTTTAGAGGTGCATTTTGCTCGCGATGGGCGGCTTTGGTTTTGGTGCATTGATGACCGTTGATCACCATTGATGAAATCAACGGTTACGATTCGATCGGGTGTGATCAAGAGGCACAATTCAAAGTTAACAGTCACCAACTGTTAACAACTTTTTAAACAGTCACAATGTTTGAAATTGTGACGGTTCAAGGTGCATTCTCTAAACCAACACCTACCTTTTCCTCATACTTTTTCACAAATTATTTAAGGAGCATGAATTAGACTCCAAAACACACAATTTCGAAATTCACTCTCTCTCTCTCTCTCTGTCCGGTCTGCTACGGTCTCATAAAAGGTTTCTTTGGAGACTCTTCAACTTTGTTGGTTGCAGATTCTCGCTCAAGGTTCTGTTGTATCATGGGAACGAATTTGCCTATAACCCAACAGCAAACTCAGTAAAACTGAGTAGGGGCAAATAACGTTCTAAAGACAGTATCTTCAGACGCGCCTTAGAACTTCTCCCAAATTTACAGTGACCCCATTATTCCCCAACACCTGACTCTCACACGGGCTCTTCCTTGCTCTGAGATACCTAAGACTATTTCTATAATAGCTCAGCTTCAACAATCCCCTATCCGATGGTTATGCAAATGCACCCCAGTTTCTATAATATCATTAGTTGTGAAGTCTGAATAGATTCAATGTCTCAACTCAATGTATTGCATTTCTTTTATTCCAAATTGTCCATATCAATGCGGCTTTGTTCATCTCCTCGTTATCTTTTATCTTCTCTTTGGCCAACTAATAGGAGAAGTTCATTTGCACAGCTGCACTCAAAAACAATAAGAAACTAGTCCTAAATACAACAATACAACAAAAAAATTAACGAAAGATTAATAGATGATAAGTAGTCTTATCATTCAATCTATGCATGATACACCAATATGGAACGCCCAAGGGATCAGACAGGGAATGGTTTTGGGGACCGTTCTTGGGTCAAACGGTTTGACCATCCAGTCTGAACAATAATCCATTTTAACAAAAAATAAAAAATAAAAAAATGGGCAAAAACCGTTGTTCAAATCGAAAGTTTGACTGCCTGGGTTAACAATTCGCTGACCAAATCACTAGTTTTTGGCCAAAAAATGATTTTAAAATGAAACAGAACCGTCAGATTGCCAATTCCTGATTTTTCCTGTCCGGTTTTGAAAGCCATGAAGACTTTCCAGTGAGACACACCAACTTTAGGAGGAATGAGAACACTCCACACTTCCTTCATATAAGGGGAGTTTCATATAATAGCCCTTTAATTTAGTTTCAACCTTGATAGTTGGTCTTAATGAAATGAATTAAATCGATATAAAATCTAATAGCAATATAATGCCATAAAATTTAATATGTAGTTATAGTCAAAATTTATTAATAAAATAAATTAATAGATGTATCCTTGTAAATAAGAATTATTACTTAGCAATAATAGTAGCATTAGCAAATAGTTTACTATATTGGCAGGCTTAAAATGTTATAAATGATCATGGAGATGCTGTGTGTTTTTTTTTTTTCTTTTTGGTTCTCCTGGTTATCGAATTAGAAGCACAGCTTTCGAATCTTTTTCTCTTCTTATCGAAAAACTGGAAACGTTTTCAATCCAACCTAATGGATATAAATCCAATAAAGAAATTAAATGACAAATAAATCAATTGGCCTGTACTCTAACTCACAATAAGTTCAAGATAGAAATTACTAAATCTACTAAATCCCTAGCTTGTAAGCCATTTTGTTAGTGATGTTCTTGGGGATGCAAAGCTACAAAATAGTATATATCAAGGTTTAAAATTTCGATATGGGTAGGTTTTTTCTTTCTAAACATTAAAAAAAACAGAGACGGACAAAGTTCAAAGTGTCGATTTATATATATACCAGAACCCTTTCTGGCGTATCGGGATGTATCAATACTTTGAACCTTGTTCTATATCAACATTTTCCAAAACCCAGCCGCATATTTATATTGATGATATGCATATGGTACAGTTACAGCACAAGAATTGTGTATTGGCATAAACATAAGAGAAAACGGAATCGATGATGATCATGAATCTCCAAGAAGATCTCGAATCTCTGAGCGTTGTTGATTGCTTAATTGTGTAGGGAAATTGATATGGAACTTGACTCGCAGGTCTCCTCTCCTTCCTTGGTCTCTGGGATCAGGCATGCCTTGGCCTGGGATGATTTTCTCATAACCAGGATATATGATGTCCTTGAGTTGTAGACTCATCTTTGCACCACCCAAGAGAGGGATCGAGAGGGTGCAGCCTGTGAGAGCACTCAATAAGGGGATCTCTATTGTCAACAGCAAATCATCCTCTACTCTCTTAAACAAGGGGTGGTGTTTCTCTGCAATTAAGAACACTATGTCTGCTGGGAGAGACCCTGGTTTCTCATCACCCATTCCTTCAAATGTCACCTTTGTTCCTCTCTTCCATCCTGGCTTCACTTTTATTTTAAGCGTCTCCTCTTCTTGAACAATTAACCTGTGAAACAGAAAAGATAATAAATATCATCATGCATATTGATGTGAAAGAACATCAGAGAAGAGCTTTATTTACAGCAATAAGACCTGTGGCAACAGAGCTATCGGTCTGACCCAATAAGACCTGATTATAATTGACAATCTAATGGACAGTAAACATATTAATTGTTATATTGACACAAATATTAAATATATCCATTTGTATAAGCTATTAGACTGGGGGTATCTCGGTTTGGGTTTAATACTTGGGAACAACCAAGTACCATAAAATTGATTCAATTGGGTCTGTCTGAGCCATTGACAGCCCTAATAAACAACAATTAATTTACAAGTACCATACAATTAGTACTATGCAGTTTAATTATATGTTTATTTGTTCAATCCAAGCTAACAAGCTGACCCATTGACAGCCCTATCCCAAATGCATCATCCATCCACCCATCAATTAATTCATCCTATTCCTATCTACCCCTTCAACAGATAACCAGATTAAAGAAAGAATCTGGCCCAAAGGAACATACCCAATATCTGAAACCACGTCTCTGGTGATCTTGATCTTCTTGACACACCCATGGCACAACTCCTCCAGAGTGCACTCGAGCTGCTTCTCAATGGGCGCAGGTTTTCTCCGAGCCCTGGAGAAGGAATACATGATGGGCGTGGTGCTCCTTTGGCTCATGCTTTTGGTGAGAGAGGAAGAGGTGCGGCTAGGCGTGGGCGTGTGGCTTCTCCGGCTTGAACTCTTGGAGAGAAGCGAACGGGTGGTGAACTGATCATCCACGCTTGGATACTTGGAGGCGCGCATGGGAGTTTCAGAGCTTCGGCCTCTTGATGATCCTCCTTTTCTACTTTCTCTGGAGTAATAATGAGAAGAACCACCACTGGAGTGATGGGAAGAACCACCGGAGCTCCCATCTTCTTGTTTCTTGCCGTTAATGGTCTGCCGGAAGTGAACGACAGAGGAGAAGATAAATCGTTAGATTTCAAACCAATACGTACTCGTGCATGGATTTGGATTCTTACATGCAAGGACTTACGTACCTCATCCGACCCATCGCTAATGGCTTTGTTCTGGGAAGAGTTCTTATCAGGATACCATCGCATGACCAGAGACTTATAGGCCTTGCAGACATCTCGAATGGTGCTACCTTTAGCCACGTTGAGAATGTTGTAGAAGTCTGCCGACGACGACGAGCGTGCTTGATGATCTGCCATGGTCCAGAAGAAGAAGATGAAGAAGAAGGGATGAGAGGACAGAGGAAGAAGAAATGGAGGAGATTGAGGTGGTGGAGGGCATCCACAATTGAAGCCAGAGAATGTTGAGGTAATTAAGCCTAAAATGAAGCGTGTTGTTAGGCCTTTTATTAGGTACAATCCGTTTAGAGGAGATGGACAACAGGCGGGTTTGTTTTCAATTATAGCTGGATTAGATGGATATATCCCTTTATTAGCTAAGAATATCTCTGTTTAATTATCCTCATAGGTAACTTGAGAGATCTCAAATCAGACATTCATTGCAAGGGATTATTTATCAAAATATTGATTTTTTAGCTAGCCTCAGATAATAATAAAAAAAAATGTTATGGATGATTGAGGGATCTGATCCATCAAGTCAATAGGGTATGAGTTTAGGGTTTATGGGGGCTTTTAATTAAACCATGGAAATTAAATCCTATACCGAAAAAGTTATAAATTAATGAGAGGGTTAAATTTACTATGAAAGATTACTCATAGTTAATATCTTCATTTTATTTTGTAAAATTATCCTGCAAAGATACCAAATAAAATCAAAAGAATTTGATTACATAAACTTGTCCAAACAAGGGGGATAGTTAGGACTACTTTAGGTTATTGTTACTTTATTAAGGGAAAAAGGTTATAATGTTAAATGAATCATATTTAGTTCAATTTAATAAAAGTAATTTTTGTATATGAGAATTGATCTTTGAATAAAGCAATATTAATTTCTTGGTTTATAATCTCTACTAAAATTTATGAAAAGAATATGGATGGCCAGTGCCATTTAACCATCATTCCGTGCTTCAAGTTAACGTGAGAATTAGAAAACAGAAAATTGGAAAGTATTTGATGAATTGGGGCATTTAGGGTTTGTCCAAATTCCAAACAGACCTTACATTAATATAAACAGAACTTGCAACTATTAGTTAATATTAAGAAAAATTAGAACTATTTAATTAAAACAGTTTTAAATAAATATGAACTCAAAAATGAAGGCAAAGATTGAACACCTGAGTATTACAATGGAACATTATCAAAAGAATTTATCTAAAACAAACCAGATATGATCTGTTGTACTGCACCGCACGGATTCTAATCTGTAATAGCAGTGCAAGTCTGGCGGGCTGGGGCGCTGGGCTGGGTTTTAGTGCAACCCAACCCCAACCCCAACCCTAGGAATTGAACCTAAAGCCCAGGCCTGAGGTTAAGTCCAAACTATCAATCCGAGCCCAGCCTGCACTACAATTTGATACATTCGAGTTGGGCTCGGGCCTAGGCCAGGTTTGGATTGGTCAATCTGTTTATGCTAAAAATTGATAATATATATGTATATGTATGCATGTATGCATATTTTGGGCCCAGACCTATTTCAATGGCTGAAAATTCAAGCTCAGCCCATGTAAAATTGTGGCCTGGGTCAGTCCGGGCTCCAGTTGGGTTCATCCAAGTTGCACCCCTAATCTGTAATACTTGTCTTTGGTAGTCGTTTTTTTCTGGATATTCATGTTTGATAAGGAAAGATTTTTCTTTTCTTTTTTTTTTTTATTTTTTTATTTGAAGCTTAAGAAGGCCAAATCGATTAGATGCTCAGTAATATATCATTCTGGATACAAACAGTGAGAAATTCTGGCAGACTAGACCAAGTATGGCAATGAGAAATAGATAAAGCAGTACGTGTGCTAGGCGATGGGCCGCTTCGTTAGCTGATCTAGGAGCTTAAGCCACTGAGCATTGAGGGAATTGAGATAGTATAGCCCTGCAGTCATCTATAATCCGGCGATAATGAGTGTGAGAATGGTGGTGCCATCAAAGTTAATTTTGAGTTTGGAGAATGGTGGCCGAATCCTTCTTGTATTAAGAGATGACAAGAATAATCTGGAGAGTATATCCAATCCCAGAATAAAGAGGTAAGGTGATAATGGGCATCCTTGTCTTACACCCTGATGGGGAGACAAATTGGAGGAACTACTACCATTCAGCATAAGGGTTTCTTGTTCTCTTGCATTGTGCCATTGTTGGTTCATAAAGATGGCTAGAGGAACAGTGCTTTGGTTGCCGGGTTATCTCTGGCTCCAGTCAGATTAACCTTAACCTGGTAGTAATTTATTGCATTTTCCTTTTGATATTTCTAAAGAAAGTTGTGGTGCTAGAAAACCGGGCTAGTCCCTGAAGCGCAGTGGCCAACATCCATTGCTCACTTAGAATTGAATTAGTATGGAGTTGAGCTCAATGGGAGATCGACTAGACCCAGTTTTGGACT